>NW_011948416.1:9855081-9891976 GCF_000503995.2 Ceratosolen solmsi marchali | reverse complement strand
ACAACGACGACGACGACGACGACGATGACGACGACGACGACGAGGACGATGACGACGAGGACGAGAACGAGGACGAGCGTCGCTCCGACTGTCACGAAGGTGAGCGTTCGGTGCCTCGCAGCTCTCGAATACCACGTGGCCCTGACGCCTCACGCTCCCCCGGATATTTAACCCGCGTAAAGGGGATGACGTGTGGCAGGGTATTGGGATTGGTGGGTGAATGGATGGATGGATGGATGGACGGATGGATGGATGGATGGATTGGTGCAAGTCCAGCCTGCGGAGATGACTGGATGGATTAGTAGCTGCGCGAGGTCGACCTGCCGACTTATTGAAAATATACTCGCGCTGTCCCGAGGATGCGATTTATTATAATTGACACGTTGACTATTGTCCTCCCCACCCCACACCACAACATCACACCCCACCCTACCTCACTCCGCTCAACTACACTCCGCCCCACCATATCCCCACATCACACACCACACACCCTACACAACACACACCTCGATTTTTAAAATCGGAGCATGAAGTTGGCGCGTTAATATTAAGCGAGATGAATCTGCGGAAAAGGAAAGTTCGCGGATGGCGCATTGTAATTCGAGTTTGGCGAATCACTTACACGACTCTTGTTCTTGCGTTTATGTTTACGCGTGAGTCAGTCGTGCTAGGGACATTTTATTGAAATTCCTTTGTCATCGGTAGACAACATACGTCGCTGCATCGATTTAACGCTATATCCTTAGAATTCTAATCGCCAGAATCGATGATAATAGCCAGATTCTCGAAACCGCAATTTTTAAACGTCTTAAATTGTCCTTTAATAGCGTCGATTATGCGCAAGATCGACTGGGTAATTAGTGCCAAGATTTTTCGATAACGACTCGATATCCCTCCAGAATTTCCAGCTATTTTCATCGAAATTACTCGAGCGCCTACGAAAAGCATTGATTAATTTATCGGACGTTACCGTTGACAGACATTCAACAGCTGTTGAAGAAAAATAAAAATAATATATATTAAAAAGAAGAAGAAGAAGAAGAAGAAGAAGAAGAAGAAGAAGAAGAAGAAGAAGAAGAAGAAGAAGAAGAAGAAGAAGAAGAAGAAGAAGAAGAAGAAGAAGAAGAAGAAGAAGAAGAAGAAGAAGAAGAAGAAGAAGAAGAAGAAGAAGAAGAAGAAGAAGAAGAAGAAGAAGAAGAAGAAGAAGAAGAAGAAGAAGAAGAAGAAGAAGAAGAAGAAGAAGAAGAAAAAAGTCCACGTTTCGCTTAGATTGCGACATAATTTCAATCAAAACAACATTTAGCTTGAAATGAAACAGTGCTTGGCTTGACTTGTAACTAATAAGGCCATTGTTATTGTTAATACAAGTTAGCACAAAATTATATGGAAATATTGAACGATGAATCGAACGCTCTCATTGTTGTGAGGAAGCTAAAGAAAATTTGCTCGATAATTTTATTCGAGACTACACGCCGCAATGACACTCGATAATAACTTTTAATATATTGCTGATGGATAAAAATTAATAGAGAACAATAGCTGATTGAATAGTCATTCTTATACAATTTTCAATTTCACAAACCTGTAAAAGTATTAAGGTTTGAGCAAGTACTATATTGTTTTAACATTTAACTTACTTTACGAAGCCGAGTGTCACAACCTGAGGTTGTAGATTTCAATTGGGCTTCGCTTTCTAAATTCTTCCAAGTAGCGCTTCAAATCGAGTGAAAGAATGTTATTTCATTCTTTCTCTCCTCCTCCTCCACCCCCCCTCCCACCCCCTTCCCCTTCCCCCCACCCATACTCTCTATCTATCTCACTATCTATCGCGCTATCTCTCTCACTCTCTGTGTATATCTATCTCTATCCCTCTATACGCTATCATCACGAGACGATATAAAAAGGAAATGTGTTGCCGTCAGAATTTTCGCTTATATAAACGAAATATTTATTTCGTGATACTATAGTCATTAGCCTAATTTCCGTCTTAAAAATATAATGCTATATAGACTGAATTATAATATAACGAGTAAATATCTACGTTGCTCGCCAATTAAAAGACCCAAGGAAATTTATAAAATTACGACAAACGTGTTATGCTGGTTATTGGGTATTCCGGTACCTATGGTGATATGCTAATGTACTCTATCGTTATTTATGCCACCAAGTTGGCGTCACAATAAACCGTAACGATAATACGCCTCTTTACGTTAATATCGGGGACTAATTTTTCATTCAAACAATTTTTGTAATAAAGCCAGTTGTTCAAATAACGATTTTTTTTTTTTTATTTTTTATTATTTTTTTTTTTTTTTTTTTTTTGGAAAATATAACAATTTAGCTTGGCTAGGTGTTGTAGTTGCTACACTTACATACGAGAACAAAAGTAACCGTCATCATAAACCAAGGTAATTAATTAGAGTATCATTATAGAATACCTTTCCTTACAAAATGCGATAAGGTCAAAAATTATATAGACGTTATTATCTTCTATTATGATTATGTAGTCTTTAATTTCACCAAGAGCGATTTTGTTTATTTAATAGCGATGTGTACAGCTCCCAACATATCTTACAGCCAATTATTATTATTATGTGTTACGTTGGAGACACCACTTTTAATGTATCGCTCTAAATTATATATAGAATAATTTTTTTCTTCATATTTTTCTTATTCTTTTTATTTTTTTTTTTATTTTTATCAATGTCAATCGAGATATGTTTTACGTGGTATGCCGTTGGTGTGCCGAATAAGACTCAAAATTTTATCGATCGTGACATCGTATTTCTCGTTGATACAGATGTTAAATGCAAAAACAATTTCTTCAATCTTTACTTGCTTGATAAATTATAAAATTTACCCCCCCCCCCCCGGCGACGGGGTTACCCAACCCCCCTCTCTCTCTCTCTCTCTCTCTCTCTCTCTCTCTCTTTCAATACAAGTTGCTTAACTAGCAGCGCGTAAAGCTCGGTCGGTACTTAACAAATTTCAACAAGCCTCGATAACGCATTATAGTCGCATTAACTTTGTCTCGCCGCGGCACAGAGGAGAAAAGCCCCTATAAAGCAGAAAGTGTTGTTATAATCGAAAGAGTAAATCCGGTGAGTAGTGACCGAGAGAGAATAATAATGGGCCTGATAGCGTAAATTGGTGGCGTGGCTTAAAGCCCTCGAAAAGTCTCTAATCGATGGTACTGTAATTGCGACGTCGCTGCAAAAACGTCGCTAGATGCTAATATTAGACGAGGCGCTCGCGCGCGCGCGCGATCGCTCGCTCGACTAATGTCTTAGCTCGATTAGCAATTAAGACCAAGTGAAAAAATCAAGAGGTAAAAGGGACAGGGACTGGGGCCCGTGAATCCGCGGTAAAGTTTCTATCACCGGAGCGCCGAGGATTTCTCGGCTCCTGGCCGATACGGCGTCAAAGAAAAGCGCGAAGGCTGCAACGAGCGGCCCGAAAACCTCGGAAAATGCGCGCGGCTGGTGGCGACGACGGCGGGGGGTTGCGCTTCTGATGCCGTGGGTCGGGCGGCGGAGGGAGGCGGCAGGTGGCCTGCCTCGTGTAGGAAGTGGCAGTGGCCGCCGCCGCAGCCGTTGCCGCCGCCGTCGCCGCTGCCGTTCCGTTCGAGGTCGCACGCGTCGCCGCTACTACAATCCGAGTCAAAAGCTTGGCCCATGGCCGAGTCCGGAAAACGCAATGTTGTCATTATTTGAAATCGACTCTGGATGTGCATGGTTGATGATTCGCCCATGACTTTTTCTTACTTTAACCGTAATTTTGCCGTTGATAGCCGTTGCTTAGCCCTTGTAACAAAAAACAAAGAAAAGAAAAAATGAGGGAAAAAAAACGATGGAAAAGATAGATAGGCAAACAACGCGATGTACCGTCGCTCGATCGCTTAGTTTATGGTAGGAAAATTACTTTTAACTAGACACTATGGAAATTGGACTTGAAATATTGTTGACGACAATATTTTGTGAACGCAAGAGTGAATTAATTGATAGGAAAAACCGTGTAGTGTAGGTCTGGGAATAGATTTTATTTATCGCCGCATTAATAAATAATGGAAATTGATACAACGGTTAGTTACTTGTCTATCCGGCAGATAGAGAGAATGAGAGGGGGGGGGGATAATGGAATAATTCGTAGTGCAATTGATAATATGCTTGTGATGATATTTACATTTTAATCGAATGTGAAACATATGAAAGAAGACCAAGCTGCTGGTATGTCTTGAGAATTTCCCATTGCTTTGTGCCACAACTATCGTCATGTATTTAATAGCTGAAAAGTTGGGTGACCTCGCCTCGATAAATATCATCATCAAAATTCATCATAAAGAGCACATATAACTAACTATAAGCTCGTTGGTACAGTCAATAATAGGCATTGAGACACACGGAGTGAGAGAGAGAGAGAGAGAGAGAGACCGGGGTAGCTAGGAATGAATGGTGGTAGGGTAGGGCAGTAGAAATTGACTGGGGGGGGGGGAGGAACGAACAAAAGAAATTTTCATCTTACGACGCGCACGAAAATATTCTGTGTCCAATATACCAAACTGGTTTATGCCATGGAAACATAAATTTGCCAAGGGGCGTCGAGTGCACTAGTAGTGGCACTCAACCATTAGTAGCAACTCGTATATGTCGCAGGCCAAATAAAAATAACAATATCAGACGAAATTGTCATAAATGCACGGAATAGACGTATATGGGATTGTCATTATTGTATTTACATGACTTGTGGCACGTGTTACAAGTTCCAAGTAAAAGCTCGGCTTTACATATTCATGCGGCACGACGACTGTTGTTACTTCCTTTCAATGCGTTCCAAACATGCATTGACAAACTTAGCTCAACCGATTAATTATTTATTTCGAATATTTCGAAAAAGTCCTTATCCGCAAATAAATTACTAATCCAAGCGTCTTACATTATTCGCCAATAATCGCGACGTAATGCCATTTCCATAACAATAATCGTCTAATTATTTGCACCAGGATATTGTAATTTGCTCATCTAGGGCTCGGTGCAGTACAATTTCTAATTTGCATTCTTAAAAATTGAATGATTAGCTCTAAGCCTTAGGCAACCACTTAGCGAGGTGTCCAGCACATTATAATTGCCGACTAACTCGAGCAATTTCCAACGGAATATCTATTCGTCTTTACATTGAATAAGGTAGCTTGGCCAGCCAATTAAACAAAATTCATACGTCATTGTATAATAATAATAACAACAACAACAACAACAACAACAACAATAATAATAATAATAATAATAATAATAATAATAATAATAATAGCCACGATGCTGGAGAAGATGTACGACTCGGGATTGTGTATTCGTTGTAGATTGCTAATGCTCGGGAATGATTCGTAAGCGCTATTTACCGGCTTTTGGCCGCGCACTCGACAAATCACAAACGACCGATGCACGTAATATTAATGAGCGGATCCGTACAAAGACTCGCCAATTACTTCCTTACATAAGTTGTTTAAATTACGTAACGGCAAACGAAAACTAAACGTACTTGAAGCTTCCGTTCGCCCCCTCGCCCCCGGCCTACCGGTCGAACACACCTACAAATACGCGCCACACATGCATACTCGCACACGCAAATACTACACACACACACACACACACACACACACACACAAAAATACCATTCGGTCAACATGCCTATTCGTGAAGAAAGAGACGGCCTCACGTGGTCGAAACAGTACCGGGAAATAGGACGAGGACCTCGTTCGGGGCGCCAATCCTTGGGCCCGTCTTGTAACGAGCAGCCCTCGTCGAATCATCGGGAGATCGAGAGCCCAAAACCGGGACTTTCGCTCCTCCTTTGCTCGTCATCCCCGTGAGGACGCGTTAGTCTCTAAGGGTACGCCTCACCTTCGAGGAAGGCACGTACCATCCCCCCGGCGTGGCCTCACAGAGCCCAAGGACGCCCGGCTTCAATGTTAGCCACGCGCCGCGACTCTCGCTCGTGCCAAGGCGTTGCTGTTGTTGCCGCCACCGCCACCGCTGCCGCGCCGTCAACACCGACCGACGTATACCTTTGGCTCGACGCACATGCGCCGAGGCACAAAGGACGTGAGAGGCGCACACGTGGGCCCCACTGTCCTGCGCCGATGCGGATGCAGCCTTGCAACGGCGTTGGACTTTGACCCCGTGAGAAGTAGCGCTCGAGGATTACTCGCGGCATTGTGTAAGGGCGCGGGCGCGCCTCCCCCGTGACCTCCTTATTTCGCGAGCGTTATCCTCGTGTCCTGCCCTCGGCCTCGAGCTGCTCTCCCTTGCCAATTCACCCAACGGGCTTAACGGATACACGAGCCAAGTACTAGCGACGTTCGAATATGACACGGTTGAGGTTGTAGGTGGGTTCGTTGTGGTCATCGTCGCCGTTTTATCCGGGTGGCTCGCGCATGCGCGAGCCACCTCCTCCCGAACACTCCCGAGAGAAGGGCTCCCAAAGTGCCGTGGGGGGTGTGGCGGGGGGGGGCGGGGGAGGTTAGTGGCGCGGCACGTGGTGGCTAATGCGATTCGCGTCGAGCTGACGGTTCGCGAGATAGCGCGAATATTTAGCGCCGATAAGCTGGGGTCGGTCCGAGGGAGCGGAGGAGCTTTGTTGGCGATATTGGCCCGCTGTCTTCTCGATAAAATAAAGCCTCGGCATCGTCGGCGCATTATGATTTTAGCGCTATTGACGTCATATGGATGTGCCATGGGCGGCATTACATCATTAGGGGCGATTATTTCTTATTTATAAATCGTGGCGCGCTTTTAAGAGATTTGTTGCGCAATAATGCGCGCTAATGTAATTATAAACAAATGTGTTTGAGCAGTTCTCTTTCGCAATCCGCACTCTGTGCGTACTGACAAATAATAATCGGCCGTTAACAATGTACATAACGCCGCTCAACGCTTTCCAGATGATCCGGCAATTATTTAATATTTCTATTAAATATCTTGGTTACGCAACAGCAGACTCACGGAATTGTGCTTAAACAGCTCGGGCCGAGCGAAAAAATCAGCTGCCGTGGCTGCAGTTTGGACTGCGGAGAGCGATGTCGCTCGAATATTCGCGAAGCCGGCGCACGTCTACACAAATTTTTCAAGGCTCGTCCAGGGGTCCAGAATTGGAAGGCGAACGATCGATGGAATGCAAAAACAAACAACACGGAAACAATTGGAGCTTGCCCCGGTGTTTTAAAGGTCAAACGCAATCTTCGAACGAACGGCCGGGGAAAATCGATACGGAAACAATGACAAAAGAACGTGATGTGCGCCCATCGTCACATGCTAGAACTGTGTCTGAAAGATAGTTCTATCTATCTATCTATCTATCTATCTATCTATCTATCTATCTATCTATCTATCTATCTATCTATCTATCTATCTATCTATCTATCTATCTATCTATCTATCTATCTATCTATCTATCTATCTATCTATCTATCTATCTATCTATCTATCTATCTATCTATCTATCTATCTATCTATCTATCTATCTATCTATCTATCTATCTATCTATCTATCTATCTATCTATCTATCTATCTATCTATCTCTCTATCTATCTAGCTATCTATCTATCTATCTATCTATCTAACTATCTAACTATCTATCTATGTCCTTCTCTTTCCTCACATCCGTCCACAGCGATCCATCCCCCGCGCTCCAGAGTAAAATTACAGGCCGATTGCATGTAGATAGCGAAATATCGAAAGAAAGAGTATCGGTATCTCTTGTGGAGATGAACTCTCTTCGGATTTTACCGCCCCCTCCAAGGCAACAGCTGTAAAAAAAACACACACACAAAATGTAGGCATACAAGAGATTCATGCGACACTCCCAACTAATTGAGAATCCGTCGGATGTTAAACGAGGCAATTTTGCCAATCTATCAGGTTTTCCCGCGCGTGGCTCGCGCAGCGCATGCGATCATTCGATCGCCCGAGCAAACATCTTTCCATTGCAAATTGAGTATTCGTTCTTGGAATTTTATTAAGCAATAAAAAATTATCATTAATTTACGTAGAGAGTAGTCGACGGGAGGCACGCGGAGCGACGAGAGCTCCAGCGATACATGCGCCACGCTTTCAATTAACTTTTTCGTTTTTATCCAAGAATGTATGTGCTGCTGCTCCGACTGCCTCGAGGTGAAATTCTTCCTCGAAATTGTACTTTTACCCACTGCCACGTATTCTTCTAATCATCGCAGTCTAGGCCCCAATGAAATATCAATTAACTTGTACGTCCTCTTTGCCGCTCTAAAAGTCAACGCTCTCTCCCTCTCTTGTCCGTGTATATATATATATATATAGATATATATATATATATATATATATATATATATATACATACACGAACACTTATCTATCTATCTATTTGTCTGTCTGTCTGTCTGTCTGCCTGTCGGTCTTTCTGATTATCCTTAGCTGAATGCCGCGTTCCATAGTTTTTTTCTTTTGAAAAGTCTCATTAAATTAAGTGCATCCAATGCTCCGATTAGTGAATTCTCGAATGATTAAACAACGTCGCGTTAGCGAGTCCTGACTTTATATTTTGAAAAATTTTACTTATTTTGTTGCCAATGCAAAGAAAGAACCCTGTTGTTGTTACTGTTGTTGTTATTGTTGCTGTTGCCGCTGCTGTTGCTGTTGCTGTTGCTGTTGCTGTTGCTGTTGCTACTGTTGCCGCTGTTGCTGTTGCTGTTGCTGTTGCTGTTGCTGTTGTTGCTGCTGCTGTGGGTGTTGCTGCTGCTGCTGCTGCTGCTGCTGCTGCTGCTGCTGCTGCGGTTACTCTTAATGTCGCTGCTGCCGTTGGTATCCCGTCGATATTGCTACTGCTGCTAATCTCGTTTTTGTCTTTCGAAAGTAGCGAGGATAGGAAGAAATAACGATCGGTAAACGAAAAATTTCTTAAAATAGTTTATGAATTAACGGGCTGAAAAATGTGACAATGTTATTTACCTTGGAGCGAGTTTTATTATTCCACCGTAGTGAAAAACGAAAGAGTGCTTTTTTTTTCTCATTCTTTATTTCGACATTGATTTAATAACATATTGTGCTCCGAGACTCAAATTCTGACAAAACTTCAAGGCCAATAAGTATGTATTTACTTCTTGAACGAATTCTCAGTTTTACTCCCAATCTTTAATCTCATATTATATACCAACTTAACGGAATTATGGTCGTATAATAATGTTTTTCATTGGGACGCATAAACGCTTTGATGGCTAAATCGATAATTAAGAGTGTTGGCTTTTGCGAAAAATTTGTTTAGCATTGTTATAGAATTTCGTATAGCCTCGGTGCGTGTTGGTATTATCGATAGATAGATAATATTAGGCAACGCTGACTTGAATTATGTAGGCTTTAGGTCCAATGCCGAGAGCAAAGCATAATTTACATTAATCTTTTCGAAAAATCATTAAAGATACCTTATCGTCATACGTACACACGCTGCTGTTCTTTTCGACGTCGTTCGACAATATTATTATTTATTTCTTTTACGAATAGAATACCTGTTTTTACATAAAATCAATGATTATTCTCTTTTTTTTTCTTTTTAATAGATTTAATTTTTTTAATAGATTAGTATGTATTTCATTTTTTTGTCTTTTGTTATTGTTATGTGAAACGTTTATTTGCCAGTAAAGATTATGCATATTTCGATAACGTTACAAATAATTATAAGCTAAAATCAATAAGTTTTTATTCGCTCTTTTGAGCTAGTTATCCTGAAAATACGTAAAATCGACATGGCTGCGGTGAAAGTATGGGGAATAAAATTGAAGTATAAGAGCATCTATATTAAAAAGAAAAATATAATTTTTTCAAGAGCAAGCCAAGCGTAATCTCAGTAGAGAAAGCAATTTCTCTATTTCCTGAGAGATGTAATATTTTAATTAGTATGCTAAAATGATCGTTGATAGATGATGATGAAAGACGCGTGTCTATTGCTCGTCAATCACGTATCGCTTGGACTCATCCCCCCCCCCTGCCCTTTTAACGTACATCGTGAAAAATATGCTGATTCTGTTGCAAAAGGAAGAAGACAATTAGAAAACATTTTACTTCGTAAAAAAAGAAAACAATATTTCGCGGACTCCGCGGTGAAGCAGTATAGGAAGTAGTATATTTTTTTTTTATCGCTGAAAAGATTCTGTTGCGCAAGAGATTTCGATCGCTTGATGTCGAATGTTATAAAAACATTCTATCAATTTCGATTATCTAAGCTTCGTATACAATACGAGCATAAAAAATAATTTTCCATCTCTTGTCACACACACACACACACACACACACTCTCCACGCTCACTCTCTCTCTCTCTCTCTCTCTCTCTCTCTCTCTCTCTCTCTCTCTCTCTCTCTCTCTCTCTCTCTCTCTCTCAGAATGCCCCCATCCCCAAGACGCGTAGAAAGCACGTTAATCGCTTGATAAGCATGTGGCTGGCCCCCCTATTACCGAGCACACAAACTAAATCCATAGAAAGACATAAAGTTTCGTAGGCAATATGGCGATAAGAATGAGCGCCCATGTGACGGGGACAAGATACAAATTCTAATAAACGGCTTGGCGAAAAAATTATTAACAATTAATTGCGCTCTCCATTGGCAGAGGGAGAACGCGCTTGCGTGATTACCCAGCGTAATGATATTCTTCACTTCATTGAATCCGGGACGATAGCGAGTCCTCGTTTATTTTTCAAGCCCGTACGCAACGAAGTAAACAGCCGCGCAAATCGTACGGATCGCCTGATGCCCGGAGATTGCTCGAGCGAGGGGAGGGGCGCGCCGAGGCAAAGAGGAGGAGAAGAAGAAATACGGCGACACTCACGGTTAGAAAGTATTGCCGCGATATTCGTGGCTCTCGGCATGACACAGGAAAGCAGACGCTCGTCGTGCCTAGGACTTGCGATATAGAGCGCGCGAGATAAGAATTTCAAAAGCGCGCAGACGCACGCGCTACTTTATCAGTCGGCTCGGCTTACGTGCCTTCGTTGTTGCGTTTACGAGCAAAAGCTTGCTATATATAGATTCTTCTACTGATACTCGCGACGATTTTAATATGATCGTTTATGCGAGAGCGAGCGAGCGAGCGAGCAAAAGAGACGGAGATTGTGATTTTGTGTGCGCGTGCGTGCGTGCGTGTGTACGCGCCCGCGCAAGTTTATGCCTTAATTTGAGTATATTCGTTAAGGCTACGCTCGTTAAAGCTTTTGCGTGAGAGTCTTTTGTGTGTGTGTGTGTTTGTGTGTTTGTGTGTTTGTATGCGCGCGCTCGCTTCAGGCTTCGTTGGCTTTTTCCTTATTTCCAGTTAGCTGAAAGTTTGGAATATTGGATAACAACAGTGATTGTAACGTCTCATTTTACTCTTCCGAATTGATATTGGCAACTCACTAGATTACTTACAAAACTTACATCCAATTAGCGGCATTTAAAATCACGCATTCTCGAGAGACGAATTGGACAGTCGGGTGAGCAGTGACAAGCGGTTGTATTGTACAGAGTGGAGCGGGGGTGACGGTGGTAGTGGCGGCGTGAATGGCGGCGGGAAGGGTCAGGGGCCGTAAGTGGATGGTGGGCGGTGGGTGTGTGGGGGGGGGGGGGGGGGGGGGGGGTGGGTGGGGGGGGGGGGGGGGGGGGGGGGGGGGGGGGGGGGGGGGGGGGGGGATGATTCTTTCTTCGCTTCTATGTGTATCGATCCTTGTGCGTCTCGGCTTCTATTTGACGTCGTGTCTCGAAAAGCCCCACACCGAGGGACAATCACGCGACAATGTGGAGCAATCCTGAAAATCAATCGCCCAACCATTTTCCAGCTTGTTTTCAATGTCTATGCTTCCACCTTAGCACAAAAGTCTGGCCAGCAGCGCTAAAAATACATAGCAGCCTTTCACAAAAGCCATTGGCGCGCGTGTTCGCTAACCCGCTCAGCAGTGTCATCGATTTTTCATTAACGGCGTCGGAGTGACGGGAGGGAGCGCGGGCGTGGGCCACGAAAATCCTGGACGCTCGACGATCGTCCTCGGGGTTGTCGAACCGGTGAACGACCCGCGGTTTTGTACGCGACGGCCATTTGGCTCTCGACACTGCTCGACTCGGCCGAGGGATCGACGGATCCGAGCTGCGCGCGCCTCTTCCTACCGCCGTTCACGTTCCGACATTTATCGCGCGAGATCGAGGAAAATTCGCTTCCGCGGACGCCTCGCGCTTCCCTCCCTCCCAGCGATAAAACTATCGCGGGACGAAGATAGCGTGGGAACGCGATACCAGCATACTCTGCTCGCGCGTTATTCCGTGAAACCCTGTTCGCGGGGAACTCGGGCCTTTTAAAAGTACGTATTATTTTGCCACCGGAATTGAATAATCGCAAGCGAGACTCGCGCTCCAACTCGCCGAGAAAACCTACGCAACGAATAGAGCGAGGTATGTCGAAAGGGCTGATTCGTGAGCCAGTTTGAAGAAGAAAGAAGATATAGGCGCCGTAAGCTAGTTGAGGAGAGAGACCCCATTGGAATCGTACATAAGCAAGCGAGAGCATTTGCCGACGTTTTTTCAACCTTTGGCCCCGGCGTTTAAATCCAGGGAGAGAGCGGTGGTTTGGCCTTAGCCCGGGCCAAACCTCGCTCCTCGCCGCACGGCCATAATCCCGGCGAACGTGTTTAATCTTAGGGCCCTGAGTCCCATCCCACCCCGCCCCGGATCATCACCCCATTCCAGACCACCCCATACGACACCATATCATAACGTACAATACCATACTATACCGCACCACCACACCGAGACAGCATCTCGTAAAGCCGAAATTTCAACGTCAATTCGGCCTGATACTCACCGAGTACAGACGCACTTTGGTCGGCTGGTAACAGTGCATCGAGAAATCTTCCGCGTGGCGGCGAATGGCCCTCGGACATCTGCCGGCCGACACGTGCACGCGGTCGGCGGTGGGGGTCAACCGAGGGATCGACGCGCGCTCTTCGCCTCGCCCCACCTCGCCACCCCTCGTCGTCCCTCGTCACCCTCTACTCTCCTCTCATCTCGTCATCCCAATACTTCACGGCTGCGCTGAGAAGTAATTAGCGAAGCCTCGGCTGTAGCCACGGTACCTCGGCACCTCGGCATTTATAAAGCGGTGTAGCAGCAGGATCGGCGTTTCCTCGGCTCCGAAACGCAGCGCCGATACATCTCGCGCAATCGCGGAAAATCCACTAGACGTCCTCCAATAATGCGCTGCGATTACTTTGTGAAAACGAGGCGAGATAATTGGCGGGAGGGAGCGGAGCGCTTAGAAGACGGTGACCCATAATCCTGCCTCGTATTATTAAAGTGGGCCCAATTTACTGGAGCTCTTTATTCTGACATTATCTCACATGTCGTAAATTTATCAGAGGTTGGTGTTCGGATGCCGTGGCCAAGTGTATCGTCCGAGGAAAGTGCTAATTCGCAAGAAGCCTGACTTTCGTTAAGCACCGCAGAGTAAATTCTAAAGTAAATTCTCATTTTTCCCTTACAACCTACAATGT
The DNA here is from genome assembly GCF_000503995.2 of Ceratosolen solmsi marchali. Lineage (NCBI taxonomy): Eukaryota > Metazoa > Arthropoda > Insecta > Hymenoptera > Agaonidae > Ceratosolen > Ceratosolen solmsi. Next base: position 9,878,444 of record NW_011948416.1, on the reverse strand, counting down.
TGTTGTTAATTATCGCATTGTAACTTGACATAAATTCACGTGCCCACCGCCCACGTTCCTCATTTTAATGCGAAGACAGAGGTTTGTCTTAACAATATACAGCTCGAGTTATGTTGTATATCTAATCTTAATCGGTAATGCGCGATATAAACTGGAAATCGTATCGTCTGCACTTACGTTTAACTTATTGCTATCGAGGAAGGAAAACATTGAAATCAATGCTCATTCGCAGCACGTAAACCTATTTTATAATCGACTTTTAAGAAATACAGTCGCTGTCTCGTTCTTCTCAATGCTAACGATCTCGGTGTCTTTTAGTCCGCTTGGTCTTGCGATGAAATAATGCTTCGAGATAACGAACCTTGGCTAATGCAAATACATGCATTCTTCGTGGCTCACTGCCTCTCTCTCTCTCTCTCTCTCTCTCTCTCTCTCTCCTCTCTCTGTCGCACGCTCTTACACGACGTATATAACATCGCGGACGTACGTTTTCCTCAACAAAATATTACGGCGAGTGCCGGAGGAGGCGGGGAAAGAAGTGGAAGAAGTGGAAGAAAGAGGCTTTGTCGGGAAATACACGATGTTTCAATCTTTTGTAAAGGGTATTCAGCGAGTAAAGAGCTATTTTACTTTCCAGTTGCTGTTCGAACAAACAATACATTACTTAAAATCTTGATCTTACTGCGGTAATGGATTTTAAATTATTCGTGTTATTTCAATAAATCACCGATTCTAGATTGCAATCGATATATTTCAATGTCGTTCATAAAAATAGTTATATATATATATATATATATTTTTTTTTTTTTTTTTTATATGTTTATTTAAATTTAACCTTTACATGGTAATATACAATTTGATCAGTTGAACAAAGTGCAATGTATTTTGAAACGCCGTACTGTCAGCTGCAATATTAATTCACTAACGATAATACAGTTCCAACGATGTACAGGGAGAGAGGGAAGAGAGAGAGAGAGAGAGAGAGAGAATCTCTTTTTATTACACTAGTTAGAAACGTATTATAACATTCGTGTACAATAAAATGTAATAATATTTTATATCTCAATTCAATTGATATTACATTATTTTGCATTACAAAATTTTAAATCAAATAAACATACAATTTTGCAGTGGTGAATTGTTAAAAATGTTTAACAAATACGAACGAAAAGAATTTTATTTCATTGTTTTCATACACAATGATTAAAAGAATCAAGGTAAAAATAGGACAAAGACTCTTTTCCTGAATACATGATACATTGTACTGAGAAAAACAATTATATAGGAGACATTTCTGAAAATTCTTTATGTGCAACAAATTTCATATATTTTCCTAGTGAAATATTTAATCTTTTTTCTTTTCTTTTTCTTTTTTATTTTTTGTATTCTTTTTAGTAAAAAAGACTCTTATATTTGTATTAAATTACAAATATAACTGTGTATCGTTATTTGTGTCTCATAACGATTGAATGCTATTATATATATATATATATATATATATATATATATATAACGTATATTTATATATTTGAATAAAATTTTTATTAAAAATTTTTTTTATCGATAAAACAATAATAATAAAATGGTTAGATCCGCTATAAATACATAAAGCAAATTGTTCGAGGGAAACATTCCTTTGTGTAAAGAATTAAAATCTTTACTTAATAAATTTACGATTATGATTTTTTTTTTTCGGTACAATTTTCTTCATAAGATTGATTATATAAAATATTTACAATATTGTTAATATACAAAATATTTATACAAGTTTTACTGTCGTTCTTTCTTTTTTTTTTTTTTTTAATTCATTGAACCGTTAGTAATTTTGTGATTAATTCTACGCTTGATTAAATCAACAAATAATAGTAATCTGTATAATGGAATAGATATAAAAGTCAGAAAATATATTTTAAACAAATTTACCGCTGAATTTTAAAGTTCGCATAAAATAACTTTGCAACTTAATTTATATAAGTTTGTGGTCTGATACTTTGTTTATTGATAGAGCCAGTTAACTTTTATCTGATAGATTATAAAATGTCTATTATTAAGCTTGCATTTATAATAGCCAAACAAACACTTATATATTTTAATGTATTTAAAAAATCATAAATGATTTTTTATTCGCTAATTTATTACGAGAAAACTTGAATTCAAATATTTAGAGAACAATGATTGGAATATATAGTTATCGTTTTTTTGAAAATATTTGTACAAATTACAATAGACAGTTGAACGATATGTTTATTAGAAGTTATTATTGTATTATAATAACAACAACAATAACAACAATAACAAGAACAAAAAGAAAAACAACAACAGTAACAGTAAAAGTAATAAAAGTAACTTAAAAATAATAATGACAAGCAATTCGTAATAAATAATATTTAATAATACGATGGATGCTCTTCTTATTGCGAAAATTTTGAAATATCACTTGCCTTTAGCATTTTGATAAAATGAAATTCTTCAACAATACGGATAATATAAACAGTCGCGCATGCCCTGGTAAGGTTGTATAAACGAAGAGAAAGTAAGACACGTAAGCCGATCGCGGCATTTTATACAAAATCTCTAAAGTTAAAAAATAAAACTTTACCTCGCCTGTTACACGTATTTTTATTAAATTTGTCGTAAGTAAAAAATTTTAATTTCATTTTTAGTGAGCTGGAGCACGATGTGCTCTCATAAAATGGAGCTCGTGATATTTTTAAATTGTATCTGTCATTCACGACTTTTTTTTCAAAGTACGATTAAAAAGTCCGAAGTCGTAAATCGCGCAAATGTGATGTTCTCGAGAAGTTTGTAGATGCCATTTAAATGGGACCAATAATAATTTCAATTTGTGGGCGATAAAAGAGCAACCTTGTAATTTTTCATTTATCATTTATCGTACTTGTAAATTTTATTTGCAAGTGCACGCGTACTAGCATAATTGATTACTTTTAATTTTCAACGTAACGAAATAATAAAGCTCTATTGGAATAATCTAACTCACTCCCCCCCCCCACACCGTCTCGTCGCCCGCAGCGGCCAAAATGCTTAAAAAAAAAAAATGTTATAAAGTATCGTACGCCGACGAAGCATTTGGACAATTTTACAAATTGAGCCTTGGATTTTTCTTAACGGTAATAAGTATTATTTACTGGCGAACGATAAAGCTATACCGTTCGGACTTCATCGCTGAAGGTCATGACCACGCTCCGAGAATAAATAATAAGTAAAACGAAGTTGCTAATGAATTTATCTGTAAAATGAGGAAGACTGGCTTGTTGGAAGTAACATTCGCATACTGTAAAATCCATATTGTGTGGTATTTGTAGGTTAAAAAGTGTTGTTTATTCGGTAGTATTTGCTAGTATAGGCAATATTGGTAGGCAATTCTACCTGTCGAATGAACATTATTAGATCTTAGAAATGTAAAAATAATTCCATCGTTTACGGCAATAAAATTCATTGATATTGAATTGCATGATATAGATGAAAAAAAAAAAAAAAAAATGCTTATACCTGGGATCTTTAAATATTCTACATTCTTATTAAGCTTACGCGTGATAATGCTTACGGTATACAGTCGTGGTGCTTCGTTAAAAATTGCAGGCTGGAGTTGTCCGAATTTTATATCGAGTACCTTCCAAGTCAACGTAACCGAAAAAGTTATTCGTTTGGCTATAGGACGGTGTAAATAAAAAATATTTGAGTAGGGGCTAACAAGCGGGGAGGAGGTGGTATTATTCGAGCAATTTCCGAATATACGACGAGCCAGCAGAATGTAAGAGTATTTACGAATAAGAATAAGAGTTATTGGAATGAATCTACTTGCCAAGGTATTCGACATGTGTTAACCCCTTGGTCAAATATTTCTTAAGAGAGGTAGTTTTGTCGATTCAGTTGCAATATGTCTTTACTTTAAATTGGTCGTGTGTCAACTGAGATGGGCAATTATAAAGAGAACGGAATTCCTTCGACCAAAGCCACGGGAAAAATTACTCGAATAAAAGATAATAAACAATTACAAAGCCATTTCGTGAAATCGATATTCTTTCATTATTAGTGAACCTCATTTAGCCTCAGGTAGCTCAAATATATAGTTTTTTGTTTACTTATATTTAGAAGCATTGTAAATTGTCCACAGATAAAACGATAAACTCAGATTTTTAACTATTTAAAATGAATCGATCGATTGTAACATGTTTTGCAAGTATTTATTTAGCTTAGTACGTTTGCGATTCCAAGTATAAAACGTGTGTTTATTTATGTTTAATTATGCATTTTTCTTCATTATTGTTTTTAAATTTTTTTTTTTTTTTTTTTTTTTTTTTTTCATTCTCTAAATATCATGCTTACTATTAATTTATATTATTTAGAGACTAAGTATGAGACCACTCATTTTGCAAATGAAAAATTTAATAGTATAATCGATAGACTTTCGAGCTGCAAGGAAAATAAGCGAAAGGGAGCATTGAAAATTTAACGTAACGAATATCGCAAACAATGCCATAACGTCACGGGCGTAACATCGACGTGAAAATGAAAGAGAAAAGAAAAAAACGATGCAAAAGCGTCAAATCGTGAAATTTTCGACATTGCAACAATTGTTTAAACACGCGCGAACATTCGACTATTTAAATTTCAATTATCCCACTAATATTCGAATAACGTGTGAATAACGCAAACTTCCTTTTATTTATGTTTCAGGTAAGTCTGCGCAAGCTCGTAACCAAGCTTCTTATTTTTTTTTAACCGTGGCCGCACACACGTGCATGGGTACGCACACACGTGCTTATCAAAAATGGGGCCCAGGTATTTGAGGCTCGCCGCGGCGAAAAGGAAACGGCCTGTTGGATAATATCACCGTTACGTCGCAGCGCACGTGCGAGACAGAGACCGCGAGACGTAGTGCGCGATAGGGAGAGGAAGAGTGAAGAAGAGTAAGAGAGAGAGAGAGAGAGAGAGAGAGCGAGAGAGAGACGAAGAGAGAGTACGGTATGGTCGGGGGCAGGGGGACGGAGAGAGAGAGAGACCCGTTATCGAGCGACCTACAAGACTCTCGAGCCTCTTCGAGTCGACGCCTCCTCGGATTTTTCAAGCGCACGACAGGAAGCGAGAGGCCTCAGTGCCTTTTCCTTTTATCTGTCGATTTCCTATGTGGAGATTTTCACTTTTTAGCGACATGGTATACCATCGGGTATCATTTCAAAGGGAGATTTTGTCTCTCGCGCTTTTTAAGGTACGGAGATCAACGAGGATCAATTAATATGAGAGCGTAAATAATTTTTGCCAAGGTTTTTCTTATTTGTAAGAAGAAAAAAAAGGAGATAACAAAACAACAACAAGGACTCTACAATCGTTATAAAATGTTGGCAGTGATTTATTTATTATTTAAATTAAATCATTTAAATCATTTAAGAATTAAGGATAGGAACTTTTTTTTTAGCTGACGTTATGGCTCAAAGTTGCGCCGACCTTTCATCGGCAAAGGTATATAGAAACGGTGAATGTTTACTCACTTATAATATTTCATAGAAACAAGAATATTGATCAAATTCTTTTAATAGAATAACCTAAATTTTTAATACGCCTAGAATAATTTACAAAAAGAAGAAAAAAAAAACCCCCCAAAAAAAACGTAGAATACCATAAAAATTCCAACTTATCGAAGGGACTCCAATTTACAAATAATTCTTTAATATATTAATGTGATAAAGAATACAAATAGATATTATTATTCAATAATATAATTTAATTATAAAATAATTAAATAATGAAATAATAAAAATTGATGGACCGATATCGATAGCATAAATCACTGTACCATCGCCAATAGATGTCTTTTGTGTATAAGTTTTATTAGTCTTTTGGAGATGCCGTGTTTCAATAAAAGTCGCCTTTAAAGTTCCGAGTATATCATCTATGTGGGCAATACATTGATACATTAAATAATTAGATGAGAGCTGTTGGCTTTCGGGTCGCTTCTTTGAAATTGTATCGAAGATCGATTTAAAAATAGACCAATATTGCCTAGAGCAGTAGCCTGTAGCGTCGACAATTAGAATAAAAAGAAGAAGAAAAAAAGATTTCGGGTGCGATAATTGACCGTCTCCGTTAGTTATGGTAAAGTGAGAAATTGCAATTATTAACCGGATAAGCTTGAATGTGTTAGTAATTAGCAATGCACTTTGAGCATTGCTCACGAGTGTCTGTGGGATTAATAAATAAATACGGATTTGAAAGGGAAATTTTTTAATCGCGTAAAGCTCGATTCTTCGTTAAATTAAACAGCTAGGCGTCATTGCCTATTAGATAATGCATAAAGCCTCTCTCTGTTCACGGCCACTTCCTGCTTCATTTTAAAACGAATGGTATCTCCGCAAGGAAACAAACGTCAATTACAATTGTATACATCGTTTCCGTTTTCCTAATCCCCAGCCCAAGCAGTCCCGGGACATTCTCACAATCGCAACTCCCACAACACTTGCAACGACATGTCCTTTTATCGTGTCCCCAAAAGAAAAACACAGAATAAAAAGAAGAAGAAAAAAAACCCTCCCTATCGTTATTCTCGATTCCACCGTTTAACGGGGCCTGGTCATTATTTTCGCAAGACCCACTGGGCTACGCGAACGTTCTTTAAGCACGATAACCGATGCGAATGATCGCAATCCTAAAATAGCGTGTATTTAGTGCAACAAGCCTGACGATTATGAAAACTGTACTCTCATCGCCTCCAGCTCGGAAAGAAAAGCGCGCCTCGTTAACCACAGAATGGAAAGCAGCACGCTAAAAGGATCTCTCGAGTGGCTTTCTTAACAGCCAGCTGAACATTCGTAATATTATCCTCAGCCTTCGCCGCGTGGCTCGTTCCAAGCACAAAACCGAAAGAAAGAAAGAATAGGAGCGATGTTGGATATGGAAGAGGTGGCGCAGAGGGACGGAGGGAAATGGTGGCGGTGCTGGTCGTGAGAGAGAGAGGTGGAAGCAGAAGGATATATTATTCTTTATTGGTCATTATTTTTTTACTAAATACAAACACTCCTCGCACTTGTGAGTCATTGTAGCCGCTAACAATTATAAATAAACTCGTCGGTAGGTGGGAAGTATAAAAAGGTGTATGTTTGTTGTTTTTACGACGTATAGGTTAGTGATGAATTTCCGTTTGACTGAAATTATCACGGCTTTGTTTGACTGTCGCTAAGCGCACGAAGAAGGCATTTTCGTAATTGTCGCTCACAACTGCATCGGGAAATCCCTATAAATTGCAGTCCGATTTTTCTGTAACAACATCTCGAGAAATTCCAATGTAAAGAAAAAGAATGTAATGGGAGGAGAGACATCGGTAAAAAGCGTTAGTTAATCGGCGTGGACACTGACGCGAGTCAAATTTGCCGTGACAAGGGTTCGGGTGGGGGGGGGGGCGATGGAAGAGAAGAAAAAATTTTCCGTGTTCGGATGAAAATGTTTCGCAAGTAGAGTGAAAAGTAGGACCCGTGAAATTCATTCGCCTTCGTGTCGCTCCTTGCTTGTCCCGTATCATCCTTTACGTAAGCCGATAATCTCGATTGCGCAACTGCCGGAGCGCCAGCGGTAGCGACGCAGACGCCGACGGCGACAGTGGCGGTGGCGGCAGCAGCGGCGCGGCTATTTTCTTCGCGCGTGTGCGAAGGTTTTCCCGATGCCGACCTTCAACTTGTATGAGTTTTCGCAGGCATGCGCGCGCCGTCACTAACACACCACCGCCGCCGCTGCCACCGCCGTCGCCGCTTCTGCAACGCTTTTCCACGTGCGCTGCTGCTCTTGCACGGTCCAGACCCTCCTCCCTCTGCCCCCGTCTGCCTACTTACGCACGAGTTGGGATATCCGGGAAATTCCAGGGACTCGCGCCTTACTCACGTATTAATTTTGTCAATGCCATGGCTTCCGACGCCCGGCGACATTAGAAGCAACTTGCAACAATAATATTGCAATTACGTTTCAAGGAGCACCACTACTTATTATTGTAAACAAATACCTCGTACAACATGTCGCGATCAATTGTCGAGCATACTTTACCGCTACTTAGCTGCAAGAGCAGCCGGCTGTGCCCCTTTGGGAATGACCGTTATTGCATGTGCATGGCGTTGAGAGGCGACCGACTATTCTGCCAGTGATTAAAAGCTGCCAGTGGATATTTTTATTTTTCTTTAATGTCGAGCGCCAAGCGAAGTTTTAAAGGTAAAAAAACTGGGGGTAATGAAACGACGAGGAACGGGAATTTATTTCCTTCTCGATAAACAATGACATTATTACAGTTTCACTGCGCTTTTCTTTCCATTTACATTTTTTTATTTTTTTTTATTTTTTTCCTTTTAAATATATCCTCTTTACCTTCCCATCTCCCACTTTTATTCCCTTTTATCCCGTGATTTTCACACTTTGATATTTTTCGGTAATTCCTCTGCCTAATAAAAATTTTACTCCACCCGTTTGAACTTCAATTATTACGACTGTTCATCTGCGCCAATGTTTGGTCTGACGTTATCACTTACATACTCTACATATATTAATTGTATTATAAATATTACATGAAATAGATCTATATTTATTTTGTTCAACGAGAATCGGCAATTATGCAACAAAGACGCGTTGAAAATTTGGAAATCATTAACATGTGAAATTTATAGTACACGGGTTGTATAAATATTTTCCAACGGAAGAGATGAGGCGACTGGAAAGTCAATGATATTTAACTTAAAATTTAATGAGTACTTAAAGACATCTTCGAACAATCGAATATTTTTTCTGTTCAATGAATATCGACTACTCGTCGATTAAACGAATTTAAATACACTAATAATCATTATTTATGCAATTAAATATAGTTATAAAATTTATAATAATATTATAATGACATTAGCATTATAATATAAGATCTATGAGAAGTAATTAAAAAAATTATTTCTCGTGAAATATATTGCACAAATCTAGTAATAATGTTGTCATCGTAGATACTACGCAGTAAAAAGTAATAGACGATTACTTTTATATTTATATTAAAGTTAATATTTAATTCATACACTCGATATCATTTCATAATACTGTACATCATACTAAACTGATTTTTATTAATAATAATAATATTTTATATTCTACCAAATCTAATATATATATATATATATATATATTTTTTTTTTTTTTTTTTTTGTATACGCTTAAAAAACATGATATATTTACTTACTCTATTTGTCTTGTTTTTTTTTTTTTGTTTTTTTTTTATTGAAATTCACGATAAAGAGATTGTGAAACCGATGCTTTCTACATCTAATGTATTATTAAGATCCATTACAATAAAGCCTTGTCATTTCTTGCAAATGTCATTAAATTTTCAATAGTCATAAAAGTTTGTGCATAAAAAGTATCATTCGTAATAATATTTCAATCAAATAATTGTACTTTATAAAAGTTCCATCGCCTGAAAGATTCATATTTCTTTCTTAATAAAGCCAATTTCAAAAACATAATTCCCATGCTTGCTTGTAAAATATTAAACGTAAAAATATCCTTAATAAATAAAGTGAAAAAAGTAGAGAAATAAATTTTATTTTCACATGCTAAAAGAAGCGCTTATTTTATTTGCCGAGGGGAAAACAAAATTAAAAATTAAAAATTAAAAATAAGGCGAAGAGTCGTACACATGTTGTAACAATTTCTTCGACACTAGGCTTAATTTTGAAATAGCCGACTAATCACAAATTCGTTAAGTATGTAAATTTAATCTGAATCCATGTAATTCAACTAACAAAACAAAAAAAAAAAAAAAAAAAAAAAAAAAAAAAAAAAAACTGTGAGATAAGTAAATTTTCAACACACTTATTTACCAACCTAAAACATGAAATTATATTTATTAACGTCTGTACTTAATTCAGTTAGTCCCAACATAAATTATTTGTATAAATTGATATATGTAATATTTACTTGCGTGCTATACAAAATATTTGTTCATAAATAAGTAATACACATGTGATACTACTTATAAATCATTGAGAACGTCTCTTTTAATAATGAATATCTAATATTTTGGTAATTACGGTATAAGAGTGGAAAATATATTTTCATTCAAAAAATTTATTTTTCCTTCCCTCGATACATCGAGAAAATGATAAGAAAATAGATTAGAATATCGGCGCGAACAATGTTATTTCTATTATAAGATAATAGCGACTTACATTATATAAACAAAGGAACTTAAAATCAATGTTAAAAAAGATAGTTCTTGATTTCGAACACCCGGTAAATTGAACTCATTGGGATAAAATATCCCCTTTATATTACTATGTAATACTACGTATTTCAGAAAAACATAATTCTAGGCTTTTGTGTTTTTAGTCAAAATGACATGCATTTGAATATCCGACTCACTCTATTGGCTCTCGTGTACCTACTCCCTTCGTGACTCGCGGGGTTGTCGGGCCGAAGGGGAACTTACCTCAGATCCCTTAATAACATCGACGTAATCGTTTCTCCTTATATAATCTCTTATTTATGATTCAAGAGTAATATTGCAATTAAGCCGAGGGCCGTAAGGTTCTTATATTATTATTTAAATAGAAAGTATTGACGATACCTCATTTTCCAGAACTATTCTTAAATGCCGTGTAGGATATACTAGGACCTGTAAAACAAAAGAATATTTTAATAGTCCATTAAAATTCAATTTCTTCATAATAAGACATTCGAATGGGAGAAAATACTTGATTTCGGCTTGGACTGTATTTACAAAAAAAAAAAAAAAAAAAAAACAGATTGATAAATACTCGTGATATCGAACTTTGCCACGTTGTGATAATTAAGGCAAAAAATATGAAACACGATTCTAAAAATATTTACTGCCAAATGTGACATGCAATTCTCTTCAGACTTATCAGAAAATTATATTTAATCAAGAAATAGTGAAATGTTGTAAAATTCTGTGAAATCGTGAAAATTATGAGTTAATCGTATTTATATATATATACGTTTTTCATGTATATAATATTAATCATAATAATAATAATAATAATAATAATAATAATAATAATAATAATAATAATAATAATAATAATAAAATGGCAATTAAACAATTTGAAGCATCGAAAATGTAAGCATTTCATAGTTAGAAAGTGGAAACTGAGAAGTTGATTTTATGAACAAGTTAAATAACGCATTACAAATGTTAATTTTCTTATTTGTAGAAGCCTTTTTAAAAACATATTAATCGTGCTTGTATAACGATTTGTAATACTTTAAAAACTTATTTTCCAGGTAAAAGAGGAAAAAAACCTTGCATTATTGTGAGATTGAAATATATAAAAAGATAAAACGATAACGACATCGTATCACCTAATTCATCGAAGATTTTAAGCTCTGATAGTTTCTATCTCATTTTCCAAGAATCAATAATTAGATAAGAATTAAAATGAATTTATTTTTATAGAAAACAGTTGTCTCGACATTAGAGTTAGATAGAGAGTGAGAGTGAGGGTGAGAGAGAAAGAGAGAGAGAGAGAGAGAGAGAGAGAGAGAGTGAGAGAGAGAGATCGAGGAGAGAACAATCGATAATGTAATAAAAATATAATTGCATTTATTTTTATATTTTGATAAATAAAAGCAATTAGTTAGATATGATATTTTCTTTCATCAGCAGCAGGATCGGTAAATGTAACTGACCTTCATTTGGCAATTGACGATCTCTAGAATCCGAATGTTAAATAAAATTTAATCGATAAAACTAGAAATATTCTATTTGAACAATCGTTACCTAAATTACGATATAGATATAATTGATCGAGTTGGGTAACACATTCATCGTAGCTTCAATTTTGAAAAGAGATTTTCATTGAATCTCTATTATACAACAAAATAAAATTATTCTTAAATTCCCACTACTGTAATCAATAAAATTTTAATACCAATTAAAGTTGGCTTCTCCCACATTTAGTTTTCTTTCACGATATTTAGAAAACCGATCTAATTGGACTGATTATGTAGCCTAGTTCCATATTAATAATACGTGACTTTAATTATCTTAATTTATAATAACGATCGTTAGCGCACAAACAATAACAATAACAATAACAAACAGAACAGACCAGAACAGAACAGAACAGAATAGATGAAAAACAAAACACAACAAAACAAAACAAAAAACGCCTTCCAAAGAAGGTGGAGAACACCGGTGGTCTTTCTCTTACGGTCCTACAATAATTAATTAACGACTAAGAAAATTATTTATACTCCCCCATGAAACTTTTAGTACGCATTCGTTTAAACGTGCATTAAAAACAAGTACATTCGTTGTAACATGTCGTAAATTGATGATAACAGACGACTAGCAGAAAGGAAAAAAGTCATGTATACAATAACGGTGCGTCAAGATATTGGAGCTCGTAAAAGTCGATAATTTCCTAAGGTTTCAGTCGCTCTAAAATAACCTACAATCGAATAAAGCCACACGTGCCTGTTGTCCAACCACCACGTGCATTAACCCTAAAAACTCTATTACTCGGAAATCCTTTTCAATTAACCTAATAAGACCGCCAATTCCAAATAACGCTCGCGCAATTAGATAAAATGGAAAGAACCGAATGGAACGTACGGAGGTTAAAGCAAATGCGAATAATAATCGAGTATCAAGCTCTTCCAGCATCGCGATTCGCCTAATCATTAATTTATCACTTTATCGCCTATTTTCTTTGCCAGGCCATTAGGAAAATTCACGTTTGCTTCTCCCATCTTTCTTCGCCCATAGGACACCGTTTAATTTTTACCAACAAACGTACATTCGCTCAGAAGCCGTACAAGGCCATTGCATATGAGCCAGACTCGACTTTTCGTTCGGAAAAAAAGAAAGCAGGAAAACAAACGAATCACGAAGCGTAAGTTGTCTCATCCCCTCTTCCCGCCCTTACCGCACTCAATCCCCATCCAACGACGAGCTAATAAAAACCACTCAATTTGAAAAGTCTGTAAAGCGATGAGGACGATGATTTATCGAGGCTCGCGGCGCTTTAATCTCGTTAACGATCGACCTAATAAACACGTAATCGATGCCATTGCAATTGTCAACGGGAGATGCACGAAATCATAACAATGGGGCGATAAGGCGATCCCTGCACTTACAATGCTAACGCAAGAAAAGTGAGAGCGAACAAAATCATTTTGTCGAATTTTCCTTTTCGCTTCGACCTCCCCCCTCCTCCAACCCCATCACTCTCTTGCCCACAAACGTGCTTAACAATGACAAAGCGTATCCCTCCTCCGTTACCCTTTGCACCGGGATATATTACAGATAATTTCTAGCACGAATCAATATGCCGAGCGAGGATCGTGTGCAAGGAAGAGGGTGTAGGAGGTGGAGAAGAGGAAATAAGTGTCCGGATGTCCCGTGGATTTCTCGCGCGAGCTATATTATCCGAGGGAGACACTCGATAGAGCGTGTCTCTTTTCGCGACGTTACCAAACACAAGTATTAAAGTATTATAGACTTTGCTTTATCATTGAGTGCGAAGGTGCTTGTAACGATCGATTGCCGTGTTTGCGGTCGCGTAAGCCTCGATAGGGAAGTATAGAAATTCTTAGATACTGGCCATTGAGTTTTGAAGGCACAATTTGTTAGAAAAAAATTTGGTAAAAGCTTGTTGCTCCCGATACGAATTAATTGCGGGGATAGGTAGGTTAAACGAGATTCAATACGTAAGTAACGAAGACGGGGGAACAGCTCCCGTGCCGTCTATCATACATCGGGAGTAATTCTACGTGTCGAAAGTGACGAATTACGTATGCACGCGCGCTTGTCGACAGTCCTCGCCTATTATTCCTTATCAAATATGAATTCGGATAATAAGGCAATAATGAATGGCCGCGGCATTATAAACATCGCATCTAGCCAAAGCCATTGCGTTGGCTGGCTAATGCTTGATACGTAACCTTTTATTCAGCCTCAAGGTCCATTGTTAGTTTTGCTCTTAGCCAAGGATCTCTCACGCTCCCTGTCAACCCCTCGCTGTTTCGACCATTATTTAAAAGACTTGTCCAAGCTTATGTTCAACTATAGTTAATGGGTTAACAAAGAATCAATAATTCAGCGAAGCGAGTAAACGACTTCATTTCCAGCGGTGCACGCTGGTTTCGTTAAAACCCCCCCCCCCCCCGACAAACCTCACGGCGGCCGCTGCGATTAAAACAAAATAGCCGTTCATTCGGATCTTTTCCTCCCGCGGAAAGAGGTTTATCGTGTAAACAGCCACCGGGAGTATAATGAACAGTTTGCGACAAAAACGTTGTCGTCTCCCCGTTACCGTCGACCCCGGAGTTCCAGGTCGAGCGCGAACGCAAGTGTACGAGCTACGAAGCGAGCGAGCCAACGATTCTTGCGTCATCGCCGTCGCTTTCGGAATTATGCGGGCGCCGAGTTGTATCAGCTGGTGCGACGTGCCGTACGTGCGCGAGTCGATCGCTGAAATGGTGTCGCGAGTAAGATTTTCTGGTTGATTGCCGTGTGTCGCGATTTACTTTTATTCGACTTTTGTGAAGAAGAGTGTTTGCATGGCTTATTCGCTCGCTCCTTCTCGACATTTTACTTTCGGCTGCGAGCCACTAACATATTACAATCCTTTCATCTTGCTTTCAGATTTCCTTTCGAATTCACGAATATTTTAACCTACGACTTATCGTTTATTCATAAAAATCATAAGTAATAAAAAAAAAAACGAAAAAACACTATATATACGGAAGGGGGTGGGGAGCACACGCACGCACACACACAGAAAAACATTCATAGCGATATCACTCAGCGCAAACAGGTAAATATAACAAGCCGTATATTATAATTCTTATCGTTTATAACATTCCGTTACTACTTCTAATACAATTTTTTTTTTAATTATTATTATTATTATTATTATTATTATTATTATTATTATTCCAAATAGTAAATATTTCAAACGACTACTTTTCAAGTCTCTTCATGCATACGGAATGTACAATGATTCGTCTATTATGTCGAAGGTGCCTCTTTCCTCTTTGTGTCCCCACAACAAAAGATTTTCATGGAAAGAAAGTTCATTGTCGATGTACACTATTTGTCTACGTCGTACGCTTAATCCTCTCTTTCAACAGAATGGACTCTCATAAATACAGAAAAATGCCATTTAATTTTGTAAAAATAAGGAGGCCACACCACGTTATTACTTGGTACAACGATTTGACAATGTTGTAGATGGATATTAGAGGAGTTGGGTATAATACAATTAAGCTGAAATGCTATTGCAGTGAGTACCGACCGAATTCCTATAATTATAATAAGTGACCACACAACGTCGGTCATTTGCTCGATACAAGTTTATCATATAAAATTTGTAATTGAAAGCTTTAATGCACTTCCTATTTCATAAGAGCGCTTATTATTATTTGGATTATCCATCAATTTCCAATAATAAAGAAAATTCATAGGGGAATGTCGCAATTTGTAATTCATGTATTAATGTTAACCCTAAAGTAATAAGGTTTGTGGAAAGGTTGGCGAAAATACACTGTGATTGTCGCGTTTAAGTATGAAATCTAATTTTTTATAATAAATCGTTTGCACTTTGCTCCGTGTCACTGGAATAAACCGTTGTTGCACTCGTTATGTGTCTTTCCTTCTTTCTTTCTTTCTTTCTTTCATTAATTTTTACTGCCATATTTAATTAACATATTTTACATTCGTGTAAGTATCGCTTAAATTGTCAAAGTGTCACTTAGTGTATCAACCAAGCGCCTTTCGACGATTCCTCTGTCTTTATTTCACGCGCGAATATTTGCATCGTTCATGCCGTCTCCCTCTCCATCGCCCCACCCATACCCCCTATGAGGACGCATGAAAAGTGCGAGGAAACCTGCTAGCGAGGCACTGGCCACTGGAGCGTGCCGCAAAACGAAAAAAGAGAGAAAGAAAGGAAACGACTCATTAACGGTGGATGATGGTGGGGAGGATCGATGTGGTATATAAGAACTCACCAAGAGCTCATCGTAGTGCACCGCCGGGGGAAATTTGCCGGTGAAAGTCGTCGTCAACGTTAGCGCTGCTCACATTATTATCACGCGAGAGATTCCTCACTGTATTCACTACGACTCTTGCTTATCCCTTTTGAACATACTTGTAGATAAAATAGGTAGCGAGAGAGAGAGAGAGAGAGAGAGAGAGAGAGAGAGAGAGAGTATGTGCGTGTGTACTTCGGAAGTAGGAAGCAATTTCTCTAGCGACGTAAAAGGTTATTGAAAGGGAAAACGATGGGCTGATGCGATAATCTCGTGTCTCGCCTGTTATTCTATACTTTATCCAATAAGGTAATGAGCTTGCACGGCGCTACCATGTTCACAACAAACACGAAGCTTAGACATCAATTTTTACCTATAAAAGTATTGCGATTTTATTTTATCTGCATTAAATTCGCTCGCTATTAATCTGTTCTCCAATTGCTATCTAACTACGACGCACAATGGCTTTCATTTATGTGCGTATCGCTTATTTATAAAAACACACAATAAGCGTGAGCACACGGAGTACTGCTTTACATAATTAGCGAATAAATTGGAATTTATAAGCTTAATAAAACTTATTTACTGATGATTACAGCAACGTTTCACTAATCAATTTTTGCTAGCTATTTTTGCATCTAACAGGTAGAATGAATGAAAACAGGTGCTTACATAAAGACGAAAATTTTTTTTTACCAACTTGGAAATATCGCTATTAGATGATTGAAGGTTTTTTTTTTTTTTTATCGCAGACGGAATTTTCTCGTAAATATATATACATACGTACATAGAAATACAAAAAGAAATAAAGAAGAAAATCAAATTAATACTTTCAGTTGTTGATTGTATAAAACGAAATTTTCCACGTCTAATTTCCAATAATTACTCCTAACTAGAAAATGTAATTTATACCTTAGTATGCCAGCGAGGAGAAAGAGTGGGTAAGAGGGGGGGGGGAGGAGAAGAATAATGTAAAATAGCTTAATTTTAAAATATAGTTATATATAGAAGAAAAATATTTAATTTCTCAGCCTGGGTTACAACTACACTTTGAATTACAACATTTAGAAATCTTAGATGAAAGTTTGAGATTGTCGTCCTACAGTAGTGAGATTCGAATTATCGCGTCGTGACAGAACATGTAGATTTAATGACAAATTAACCTTCGCCTCTCCTGCCTTGCCTCTCTTCCTCCTTCCCACCCTCCGTGATCGTAGCCGCACCCCACCAACCGCTCGACAACGATCTTCTAGTTAGCATTTATGGAGTATTTAACGCAATTAAATCGTGCGCTCGTAGGACGAAAAAAGGAGGCCAAATAATTTCGTATCGGCATATCGTAACACTCGATCGCGCATGAAGTGTAAAAGTGCCGAATAGATCGGACTCCACCGTAAATAGATCCTTGAATTTATTACGTCGATAAATTCTTGAGCATTGATTCACTCACTATTCGTCTCCTACGGTAAAGAAGTGCGCTTTGTAGGTTAAACTCAATTTCTCGCTCCTTACGCCTCGTCGTAGAATGCAATTACATGGCTCTCGGCGAGCTGTCGCATCTCCCTCTTATTTGCGCCTCGCTTCTCCTCGAATTACGTTGCTTCTTTCATTATTTCGCGTTTGTCTTTAATCGCGCGCCCGCAGCTCGATGTTGAGGCCTCGATTTCCTAGACGACGACGATGGTACTCTCTGCGTTCCTTCGGTCGCATGTGCCTCTTCCGACACGTGATCCACCCCGTCACGTGCGCCTCGCTCTTTTCCATCGTCGCCCGTTTGCTCATCTTTGGCTGCTATTTAAGCTATTTCGCGCCCAGTTAAAGCGAACCGGGGCAAAAGTGGAGAATGAGGTGGAGGAGAACACGCGCGCACCCCCCTCCCCTCCCCCATTGAGAATTCACTCGATCGCGGGGAGCGAATGCCAAGGGAACGTCGACAAGGAGAAGACTGTGATTATGTAAAGATCTCGCTTCAAAGTTTACTCGTAACGTGTAAACTTAGCGGCCCGTTAAAAAGATTAAATAGACAAGAGAAGAAAGGGAAATAGAAATGAAATGAAATGAAATGAAATGAGAGCTTGGCAATGGACTTTGGCTTTTAAAGGCAGAGTACGACGTGCGAGAGAAACACGCGTTCGAGTAATTTATATTTTCACCGGGAGGGCCCCGATTGACCCAATAACAGCCACTTGGCGCCGACTCGTTAAAAGTTACCGCTCCTTTGGCGATAATCGAGGCGACGTCGCGCGCACCTTCGAGCCAGCCCCCGGACGACGATTTTTCGCCCGTCCGTCCATTTGCCCATCGGTAAGCTTAAGGAAATGCGCTGATAACCACCCACGCCACAGGTAAATAACTCGAGGCTCGCGCTCCTTCCGAAAGAGCAGGCGGCGAAAATCGAGCGAGGCGAGGAGGCGCCTAGGGAGATTCGAAAATAACCCATCTCCGGGTATTTTTAGGCTCAGCCGAAGGAGACTAACGAAAGTCTCTTTGCCCGCCCCGCCCCGTCGCCCCACGCACCCCGCCGCCAATAAGACGATGCACGCACGTCAACACCTGTTGGCTTTTTTGCGCCACCTGGAAATTAGAGGGCACTGCGGTAGTAACGCGGAGGCAAGGGAAAAGCCGCTTTTCGCCCGTCGAAAAACCGCCGCTCGCCACTTAACGTAGCCCCAAAGTCTCTCGGTCGGTGGTCTATTTATAGACTGTGTCGGTGTCGCTGCCCCCCCGCCCCGCCCCGCCCCGCCCCTTTCCCTTAATCGCACTCTCGCGGCAACAACCCGTGATTAGGATTGTACGCTCACCCCGGATAAGTAGGCGTAGTAGGTGGGCTCGTGTGTCTATAATTTTATCGCCCCATGTAAGATATAAGATTTGTCCGATAGATTCACGCGTGCCTACCCCCTCCCCCGCATTTTCTTTAATATGTTTGGTCGCTCGCGTCAAGGTGTGACGAATGCCGGTTACACGTACGAGTTAATCGCCGGTGTAGGAGAGCTCGCGCGAGGTCTCTACGTCGACGTAGCTTTTCACGTGTCCGTGACTTTCACCGAGACGATAACGGCCAGACGAACGATGCGCGAATAATGCGCGGACGGGATTCCCGAGAACTCGGCGATACGAGACCTCGTCACCCTCTTAAAAATATATTCGAAAAATGTCATTGCGTTGGGAGAGACCCGATAACGTGATTGCCTTAACGTTTAACAGCCGTACCGACGTGGGTGCGTCGTAACGATCGCGGGTGGGCGTCGAGTGGGGGTGTGGGTTGCGTGGGGTTGCGAGTGATGGCGATGGGAGGAGGAGGAGGAGGAGGAGGAGGGGGATGTCTTTGTAAAAGAAAATATCATCCGGACTCGCTCGAGATATTCATCGACGAACAATGGGATATCGCTTGGATTATTCAAGAAAAGTAGCTGTGAAGTGGCTTTTTTAATGTGCTCGCGAGGAGGAGCCGCTCTCGCAGCAACGAAAATATCCACGCACTTTCTAAAAATATTTCGAGTGAGAGTTCGACTACGGAAGGCCGAAAATTGCGCAATTGATTTAGTCGAAGCCCTGTACAATTAAATCTTAAAATCTCCTATCAAAGACTTATTTTACTTAAGCGCCACTACGACGCGGCGTAGAAGCTCATCGCCCACTCGTTTCTCGCTCGTTGATTCCGCGCGCTTAGCCGACAAAGGGGGGCGGGGCGGGTGGAGAGGAACGGCACCAATGATAAAAGGAATCTAAGGAATT
This sequence comes from Ceratosolen solmsi marchali, assembly GCF_000503995.2. Classification (NCBI taxonomy): domain Eukaryota; kingdom Metazoa; phylum Arthropoda; class Insecta; order Hymenoptera; family Agaonidae; genus Ceratosolen; species Ceratosolen solmsi. Next base: position 9,858,674 of record NW_011948416.1, on the reverse strand, counting down.
CATAGTTGCGTTGTTTCACAATCAAATATTGAGCTCGCTCTCGATATATTATTATCAGCTTATATAAATACGAGCCCAACGATATGGATTCATAAATCGCGCACTCCGTAGGACACGAGTTTGCGCATAAAAAAAGATGAGGCTATCAAGCGAATGAGGAAGAAGAGAGATGGATGAAATCGCTTAACCCACTTTCCCCCTTTGTGGTAGTAATACGGCCGGCGCTTCGTTAAATTGCAGCCACGTCTTTTGTTTCTCCTTTTTGCATTTTCGAGCCCTGCACACCGCAAACCATGCGACACCCATGTTTGCGTCTTTTATTCAAACACGAGCGCGCTTACACGTGTGTATATATATATATATATATATATTTTTTTTTAAAACAAACCATTGATATTGACTCTTCATTTAGCCGCGTGGTTATGTTGACCTTAACGAAAAGTCTTTATGCACGAGCGAGTTCCGAATTGTCAGAAGTAACGTTCTTGAGTCTCGGGTTCTTGAATCTTCCTAGAATAACAAGTGCCCGAATATAATATACTCTGTGCATTATCCAATGCTCGAATATCTCGAATACATGGAAGTAATAAGCTTATGTTTTTCCTTTTCTTTTTTTGTTCATTTATTCGCTGTTTGTTTATATGTTTGTTGGTATTGGTTGAGTTTGCAATATGGTTGATCGTTCATAATGGGATCGTAAGTAATAAGAGGTAAAGTGTCGCTATCGTTCATAAAATCGTAGACTCTGTCGCGCTAGGGGCCAATGGGGAAAGTAACATTATTGTCCGAGTGAACGAGTACCTTCAGTTTCTTATTATTATTGGTTGGGATCGGGAATCGCGAAGCCAGGGCTAGAAATAGATGTGCTTTCATCCGATAAACTTTCATGCATTCGCATCACCGCCAACATCGCGATTTCTGCCCTCGGTCCCGAGCATCGCCATATGGACCAAATAAAACGTGCGCATCATCGAAAAGTCGCCACGTCACCTACTCGCCCACTCGCCCGCACGACAAATTATTTTTAATCGACTCGTGCTAATGAAATGCTCGGCTGGGGAAAGAAAGGCCTTTTTTTTTTTTTTTTTTTTATTTTTTTTTATTTTTTTTTTTTTTGCAAAATACGCCTCACAATCCTCCGACTCTCCGACCGACACCCTCACCACCCACCGTAAACAGTAAACAGTTTCGCAACGGGTCGTAAAAGCCGAGCAGCGCACCTGGGGTCAAGTTCTCGAATATCGGTGGGGTGGGGGAATGATGGGTACGAGAAGGGGGCGAGAAGGGGACGAGAAGGGGATATTACCGGCGGCACGGCACCATCTCGGCAAAAGTCTGGTGGCTCTGGCGCAGCATCCGTGTGTACGCGCGACAGCTGCGAAATCCTCCGGCTCGTCCGGGCGAATAATGCAACAACAGGTGAGGACGAACGTCGATACGCCGCGAGCACTTGCGCAGCTGCTGCTGTTGCACCGGCGGTGCTACGATTTATCGCGATAGCGGCAACCTCGTCCACGGGGCGAAAAGTCACCTTGGAGCACCGACGCCACACGTCAACATCCGATAATCGACGAATAATCACGTCGCTGCATGCACTTTTTTAATTTCCAATCTTACCAAACGTACCGCTCCTTTCGCCACGCGTTCTTTTAAACGCGTGATTTACGTAGCGCGAGACCCACAAGATTTTTCCTCGTCTTTGGGCAACACTTTTTAGCTTGAAAATTTATCGTCACGTTGGATTTGCAATTCGATGACAAAAGGGCTGGGCAGGATATAACGGTAAAAGGCCTCATCGCGGTATACGCTTGGATATGCTGTTGGATTGCAATATTTCTCACGTATTGTAAAGGGTGTGCGTGTGTACGTTCGTTGATATGAATATTCGAATTTGAGATTCGGTTCGGCAGTCGTTAGGTCCTTAGTGGATAATACTTGTGTAATAACCGCCGATTCTATCGACAACAGGGCGTTGTTCATTAAGAGCAACGGTCGTCATAAATAATGGCTTTTTCTTAAAGATCGAGAATAAAATTTCATCAAGGACTTTATCTCTTTGTCGCTCCCCCCCTCCCCCCCACCGCTTCACGCAATCCTCCCTTCCAGTATAACACCCTCTTTATTACCATGGAACACCATTACCTCTAAATACCATTGTATCACCATTATCGGCCATATTATTTTGACATTGCACTCGGCGCTGAAATAGAGGGTAATTGTATTTAATATAGGTGTAACAAATTAGGCTCTCGAGCCGTTTACGACTTATTTTAAACAATGAGGCAATCTCGGTTACCGTTACACGAAAGTAAAGTTAATCGAGATTGATTTTCACTCCCTCTTGTGAAATGATTTCATCTCATCGTTAATCTCTGATCGCGCTCTTAACACAATTCAGCATCTTTAAGCGTTTAATATAATTAATGCTCCCGCGAATTAAAGGCGTTTACAGCATTTTGCAAATTGCGATTATCTTGCGGGATTGAGGTACCGTTTTACCTCATTATACGACTTTAATCCAAATGCGATCGAATGCAAAGAATAAGGAGTCGTAAAGGCAATCGAACGGCAAGTCGATTTAACGTCAGAGCGTTAAAAATACCTCGAGTTTCATCCGATAAGCCCGAGATCCGCTCGTCGCCAAAAATATCCTGGAGATTAACGGGCAGGAGTAAAGGGCCGAAGGGAGGACACGGTCCCTCAAAATTACAGCCCTCCCCAAGTTAATTCCTAAATGAACAGAGTACGAGTGCGAGTTACAGTCATCGGTCAAGCTCATCCAAGTCCCTCGTGGTTAACGTCGTTATCGTCATCGTAATCTGCGCATCGACCTTGGCCATTCGATACCCGTAAGTGACAATCGAAATTGCGCCACCAAAGGAATTGACGAGCGTAGTGGGGGCCAAGGACGACCGAGGCAATCATGGTTATCCGCGTATGCGTCGGTAAGTGAGCCGATTTTATCAGCGTGGCTGGTGGTCGTATGCTTGATTCGTGAAAGCCTGTGCTCCCCCCCCCCCCCCCCCCCCCTCCGACCCAATCGTCCCGTCTTGGTAAATTGTCTCCGTCCAACAGCCAGCGTCGGAGCAACGAGGCGCCATCATCGTAGACGTATCACATTGCGGGAAATCGAAGTGCCTTCCCCGCAATCGGAATCGTTACGACCCAGTCACGGCGAATGATCGTAAAGCGATCGCAGACGATCTTATGTAATCACCGATCGCTTGCATCATCGGCTCTAGATCGTCGATGCTCGTCTCAATCATTTTCACCTTGGGACGAGCATTACGGTTGCTGCAGGCTTCCGAGAAGCGCTCGCAGCCTACAAAAGTCCGAAAAAGCGTTCGGTGAAATGCCCCGGGTGAAGAAAAAAAGGTGACGCGCAGCTGCCCCGTTGTGACCCCTCCCCCACCTCCGGCACATCCTCCTTATCCTCCTTCTCCTCATCCTTTTTAAGGCTGTGATGGGGACGACGCGTGCGGCTCGGCGTTGAATTTGTTGGGGTCCTATTGACTCTTGGAAGGACCGACCGACCGCCTAGCCACCGCCGCTCAAGCACCTCCCCCCCCCCCCCCCCCATCAAGAACCGCATT
>NW_011948416.1:9839831-9855071 GCF_000503995.2 Ceratosolen solmsi marchali | reverse complement strand
GTGCTACCTGTATCCAATGAAGGTACATCCGCCGCCTCCTTGCCCCTCCCCCCTCACTCCTTACACCCATCGCACACGTGCAAATACGGATGGCAGAGTACTCGCCTCTTCGCCACTGCAGCTGCACCTTATTAATCGAATCTTAATTGAATTGTCGCTCACCGAACAACATTATTAAACGATCCTGTGATACTCTTTTCTTTCTCCTTTGTTTTATTTTTTCGTGAATTTATGTGCCGTGGCCATTAGCAAACGATTATTTCACTTTCATCCGGTGTAATTACACTTGGCATGAGTCGGATGGATATTTAACGGACGGGCTCTTGATGATTCGCCTCGCACTTTCCACTCACGTTCCACGCACGTTCCTCGCGCAGTCCTCGCCCAGTCCTCGCCCAGTCCTCGCCCTTCTCGTTCGGCCGTTGTCGCTTACGTAAGCTGAGTTTGCTTAGTAGATAATGGTCGTAGGGCGTATTATTGCTTGACCTCAGCTTTGCATTGAATGTTCCATTGAAATAACACGACCTTTGATCTTGTTTTTCCGCCCGATATTATCTCACCGCCGCTCTACTGCATATTCATTGTCGGGCGCAATCAGCGATTTAAAATAAAAACTGATTTTTACTCCGGTTATAAAATTAATTGTGACGGAAGCTTAGTTATAGAGCTGAGCGGCGAGCTGCTCGCAATAAGTTATAATATGCCAACACATCTGATATCAATGCTCGAACGAACGAAGAGCATTAAAGACTCGAGGTGTTACGGTACGTGCATTGTCGATTCGGATTGAGAATAAATTTATTCGACTGCGGTAGCCCGATTCATTCCTACAGCCGAGTTACGATTACATTAAAGCGCACGATAAATATTTCTCGCTGGTTGGCGCATTCGACTTACCGATTAAGGAGAGTTCGATCGAACCTCCGCGCTAACGGGCCAAACTTTCGCAGAGTTGTAAAAACAATGGATATGGAGCGCGTGGGACCGCGTGGGACCGCGGCGGCAGCGCCTAAAAACATTAGCGGATTATCAACGAGGGCATTATATTGTCATCGGTGTGCCTGGATATTAATGAGGATAGAGCGCAGGGCAGTAGGAAAGTAGCGCGAGCTTAGCGACGAAATATAATTTGCCGTAGTCGTAAAAATTGCCGTCTGCTCGCAAATGAACGGACGTCGTTAAATGTACGGGGCAAATGGTTATCGTTACTATCGTTAAGGTTAAATAAACCGAATTGTGATCTAAGCCGAACGTCGAGAACGCAGTACTGGGACAAGGTGACGGTGACGATCGGGCTTCCCTATCCCCGCCGCCGCCCCACCCCCCTCCAAACGCGCTCACACGCACACGCACTTATTTATTTATTTATTTATTTATTTATTTACTTACTTACTTACTTACTTACTTACTTACTTACTTACTTACTTACTTACTTACTTACTTACTTACTTACTTACTTACTTACTCGGCGACCTAGCTCCTCCTCTTGCAGCGAGGCATTCGGCTTTTTCGAGACAAGCCGAGCCCGGAAGTCAGCGCCGTGCGCTTCCGGTGACTTTCTGCGGGGACGATGACCGATCGAGGATATCTGTTTTTTATTTCGAGACGACGAAACACAAACTTCGAGCTGATCCTATCTTTATTATGCCGAGTCGAGGAATTCATTTATTTTACCCAGCATATAAGGCACTAGTTAGTTAACTGAATTACCGTAATTCAAACGTACTAGACGGTCTTGTGACTTATCAATAGGACGTTTGATTGACGGTAATTTACAATAATATCTCAGCATTGAAGGATTTTTTCTTCTTTTTTTATTTTATTTATTTTTATTTTTTTTTTTTATTTATTTTTTTTTTTTTCTGAGATAGCGGATCGAGCGTCAGCGCAAAGATGCACGCACTTACTTTCCATTCAATCGCGGATGTTTTTCTTGTGAATATAATTCGAAAGTACGAGGACGCGTCGGTCATACAGATATTGAATATAGCACGTATACGAGGCGGTATTAACGCACATAGGAACCATCGAACGATTTCTTACGAATTCACGAAGTTTGACGAAAATTCGACGGAGCGATTAACCAAGTTGCACCAAGTCCGCAGGCATTCGATTTTACCAAACTGCCTAAGGCCCAATGTTTTTCGACGGATTTTGCTCAACAGCTAAGTAAACTTTACTTCTGAACTTTTTCAATGCTATTGCGACATTGCTGCGGTCATTTAAGTCGTTTTAAACGGCATCTTATCGCTCCTTCCAATACTCGCTGTCATCGAGTCGCTTGTGAAGTTCGTTTTATCACACCATCGCGCACATAAAAATCTTTACATACCAAAAATACTCCCAATGTATAGCAATACTTTCGTGCTTTAGCATTAAAAAATTCGTTCTCTATCAATTCTTAATCCGTCTTCGAAAATCATTTTGAATTTTCTAATTTTAATTTTAAATTTCGAATTAATGACTCAGAAACCTAGTTTACTTAAATTCCCTCTGTCATTCTAATAAGCTAATTACCTCGATATCTAATTGCATAGAAAGCTTAAACGGATCATCTGCAAGTATGTTATTCTTTCGTTTATTAGTGTTTCGATTCTACACACACGCGCGCGCGCGAGCGTACTTTGCCTGAAAATAATTGCTTCGTGTAACTAGTTATATAACAATATTTATAAAGCCTAATGTATAATTTTATAATGAAATGACTAAAATTATTTCGCTAAAATGTCTAAAATAAACTCCTGCGTTTCATTAATTCAAATGATGATCATAACGTAACCTATAATTTATTTACAAAACTTAACTTCGTTAGATGTATATGGTCTTTATTTATTTATTTATTTTTTTTTTTTGTTTCCTTTTTTGTTTACGAGAATGTTTTAATATAATAGTACTCGGCTGATGTCGAATTACAGCATCATTGCACATAAAAACCTTTCATTCGCTACATCGAGGTTTGATTATCAGATTTTGTTTCTATTTCAACAAGATAAAAAAAAACAAAATTACAAATCTCATGACACACGTGAAACAGATTTAGTTTTATGGGTGAGCAATTTTTAAATTTATATATCTTTGGCCACCATTTAGCCATCACGCGAATGCACATATGTTACCTTAAGTATTTCTTTTCTCGTGAATTATAAGTTTGAGGTTAGAAACGTCATTTTTAATGCGGGCAAAGTCCTCTATATTAATAAATAATTATGTATAATCCAGTAAAAACGATCTTAGAAAGTAGTTTCTTGTTTAAAAAGTTCGAATGCAAAAGTATGGCGTGCGCAACATCAAGACTAGGTTAACTAATTTCTTAACAACCAATCGCATCTTTCGAAAATTTTACAGTATTACAGCGGCCTAAATCATTCTCCGGCCTGCGAGAATTTATGAGAAAAATTGTTGGCAACCGATCAAAGTGGTAATTCCAACGAAGGTACCTCGTTGCCAATGAATATCATGTGCTACAGAATACATCACTGGACTAACATACAGACGAGAGTAACAAAAACAAAAAGTTAATTAGATTATGAAAAAACACGACGATTCCTTTAATGTCGCTTACAAAAAGGACAAAAACCGTAGAATCGGCGTAGTAAAAACCGTCACGTTCCTGAACAATAAGGTCAACACCTCCGTAACCTCGTAATTTCAATTCATTGAATAGCGCAATGAGAATAACTGTTTGCAATAAACAAGTCCTTCACGATTTATAAACCAAAGGGGACAAAAAAAAATCGAAACATTTAATCTGCCCTTAAGCGAGGTATTTATAACATCGCGACTACTACGTCTCCCCCGGGATTAAAATTCGTTCTCTATCGCTGCGATAGCTGCTTCCGATAAAAGCCATTGTTGTGCCTCTTTATCCCCCCTCCTTCCCGGCACCCATCCTCACTAGATCATCCCTCGTTGCCGTTCTACGGCGTGCATCGCACTAGACGGTCTGAGTCAGGTAATGTGCGAAAGAAAGTCGGTCCCGTTACGAAATAGCGAGTGAATGCCGACTATCTGGGTCAGACAAAAGCGGAACTTCCGCGAGAAAAGTGGGGACTATCTCTCTCTCTCTTGATCTCCTTCCATCTTTATCTGTCTTTCGAGTCCGCGCGCTCAGGAATGAGTGAGTGGGAACGGGAGACAAGATAGATAGAGAGACAGAGAGACAGAGAGAGAGAGAGAGAGAGAGAGAGAGAGCGCGAGCGAGCGAGAAGGGGGGAGGAGGAGACGAGGCTTGGCCCTCGAAGACGACGTTGGCCACTAGATCGGGGATTCTGTTCTCCCTCGGCCCACTCCCTCTTTGGCTTTCGTTTCTGCCGCGGTTCGCAACACTTTTTTTTCGGAACAACTGCTTTTTCTTTATCCTCACAGGGTACGCGTTAAATGTTTCTTTATCGCGAGAAAACTGTGTCGATGCGCAGTGCGGAAAAAGGGGAGCATCGACCTTCCTGTGAGATATCGCTCTAATCGAAAAATCATTTAGCTCTGATCGAATAATATATCGACACTTGACTAAGAGGCACTGCTTGGAGAAATTATGCTGGCAATGTACTTGCAATTTTACCTTAAAGTAAACATGTGGCCAGGTCCGATGGCATTATCGTTTGAAATGTTACGAAGCAAAGGCGTCTATTTTAAAAACTTTACAGTCGCATAGCGCTGTGGGCTTTTCGAGAGTCAGAGAGAGAGAGAGAGAGAGAGTCGACATGAAAGTATTACCTCCATTGTGTACACGTAATTATTTAGAAGATGGAAAAAGGAAAATTCTCGGAATGCATGTATTTGCGTGTATCTTTATGATTATCCGAAAGCTTTTCCGTAATAGTAATTATTGCCAACTTGCTATTCTTTGGTAACGAAACCAGATACATTAAAATATCTAAGCTAATAAGTCGCATTGAATTGCTTCCCATGAAATTAATTATAAATATTCAAGTGCTACTCGGCAATGAATTTTCGTAACCATACATTTTATAATAGAAACGGTAAAAATCATTATACTATCCCATTAGTAATAGCCCCAATAACATTTACAGTCTTTGTCGTTACATCTGCTTGTAACCATTTTGTAACCATAATTGCCGTGCGTAGTTGAATTTTTTGCAAAGTAATTTCTTAATACGATCGTCGCTTAGGTCGTGCGATTAGGTCCTGTCCATAAGTATTTCTTGTTAAGAAATTAATTTGTATAAAGTTCAATATAAGTTTCTTAGACCTATGGAGATGATCGATTTATCGGTACTCGCCTATTGCATTTCTATAATCAATCGAAAAATTCGTACTCTTACCGTGCATTATTAAGCATTTGTAATATTGTGGGAGTAGGTAAAGGTCGTGCAGCCGTACTTTTCCAATGTTGTAAAATGAAATTGCCCATTCATTATGGTATACCTCTTTTCACAGAAGATTTCCCCACTTCAATTATAGTAACTGTTGATTCGATTGTGTTGAGATGATTGTTAAGAATATCGCCTATTTCCCAACAGACAGCGTAAATATTTTCTTACGAAGAGTAAAAATAAAACAAATACAGCAATTGACGTTGTTTCTTATATACATAAATATTTGTCATTTAATAACGTTAATGTGGATAATACTATGAAGAATACTCGAGCATAACCTTGTATATATAAGTTATACTACCATATATAGAAGTTTCGTTATTATTGACATGGATTAAAGTGAGCTTCAGGCTTAGTTAAATTAATTAATATATTATTATGCTGAACAGCAGATGGAATGGGAATTGATAGTGGTGGCAGCAATTTCGAAGCAACTACGTATTTAACTATGTAATTAAGGAAAAATAATTGAAATTCACCAGTAAATAAGGCGTAATAATTTTCATAATTTAAAAACTCAACGATTTTCATTAGTCTAATTGAAAATTCAGCCAGACAACATTGTCGTCCATATCTTTTCAACGGATACACAAAGCAAAGTATCCATTAACACCTAATGTATAAATAATCGTCATTCGGCAAACAGTCATTAGCACTCTGGATGTCCCGATAAATCCAAAATGGCGTTAGAGGCACATTTCGAGATCGTAGATATTTTACATTTCTAAGGTAATATAAAATATTGTTATTGATCTGTCTGAGTGAAAGGTGGAAATAAAGAACCAAATACTTTCTTCTCTTATTTCTCGGTGTATAATATGGACAATGTTATTTTTAATTAGGTCGCCACGTAAAGTGGCCACTACTTACTACATGCATCACGAAATTTTCTATTTATCATTGTATCGCTCTTTTTATTCGACCATTCATGTCTAATATTATTCTTCACAATCATACTCTTCATTTACGTCTATTTAATATGGCCGAAACAAACAAAAACAAAACAAAAACAAAATTACAAATTCTTTTCATTTCTAATGTCACTAGCCCATAGTTTGTCACCTTTTTTTTCTAAAACAACGACCGTTGTATCGAAAAAAAGAAAAAGAAAAAAAACTTCTCGTTTCCATAAGAAGTAAGCTTTACATGCAATAGACTAAAAAATTTTAAATCATCGGATAAGAACGCGCATTTTATACTATACGAATCAAGCTCAAGTTGAAGAGCGTAGAGGACGGTATCGAAATTATTAAAGAGGCCGCCCGGATCCACCCACGCGCAAGCCCAAGGAAGCCGTGGAAACTCGCAAAGGAAGTAAACAAACGCGGTCTCTGAGTCACGGTGATCGAGATCGGCGATTTACACGCTGTGCTGGCGGGCGGGAGAGGGAGGGGACACTTTCCATCCCGCCCGAAAAAGTAGCTGCTGTTGCGCAAGCGCGAAACCCGGGGCCCCCGGAGTCTCGTCCGTTCTCCTCCGGTCGCGAGGAAGTGGGTCACCTGCTGCGGCGGTGGCAGCGGCGGCGGCGGCGGCGGCGGCGGCGGTGGCGGCTTCACCACCTTGACACGGTTTCTCCTCCCCGCCGTGAGCGAGTGCGTGTGTCTGTCAGGGCCGGGGGCACGTGTGGCGCCCCACTCCGCTTTGGCTCGCCCCGGGTGGGTGGCGCAGGATCCGGAACCTCTTCCGCTTCCCCGTCGACGTGCGCTCGCCATTGCGTAAAACGAAATTGAAATTGGAGATAATCTTGCGGTCGGCCGTATTTCCATTCCAGGCGGGGACCGAACCGTTGCTCCTGCCTATACCGGGACCAGTCGAAATTTCCAGGATGCTCGATGCCGCTCACCCGAGTCTCTAGCCTATTATGGCGAACGATGGGGAGAAAGGGGGAAGGATATTCCGCTCGTCGCTGCAATGGAAAATAGATTGAATAGATCGGGCACAAGGCTAAACGTATGCGCGCGATCTCAGGCGTATTTACATAAAATGCACGGAGAAGAAGGAAAGAAAACATCGGTATCACTTTATTGTGGATTGCGCATGTAGCGACATTAAAGGGCTCTCCAATTACGTTTGAAAACAAATGAAAAGAAAAAGAAAGGGAAAGGCCAGGCCACACGGCATTCCGAGTAATAGTTACATTATCTAAATAAATATCGTTGCATCAAGATGTAGGGAGAGATGCTTTCTACTTTGCGAGAGAAGCTTGGAGTCTGTGAGGTTCAGATTCGCAGATTCAATGGCTGATTGAGATTGAGAATTTTCGGTAATTAAACGTAGACCGTTGACGAGGCACATAAGCACGCGAAAGCTCAGTGTAATGGCGTAGATAAGGGATGATTTTATATAACGGTTGGTGTCAAAATTTATGATGCAAAAAAAAAAGAAAGAAAAAGAAAAGAAAAGAAGAAGAACCAAAAAACAAAAATAAAAACATGAAAGACAGAAAGAAAGAAGGGGGTAAAGAAGAAATGAGAAAAAACTTAATCGGTTCCGACTGTACGATCTAGCGATTGCAAAGGTTGTCCGTATATGATATTTCCTTGGCGTTTACATAAATTTTACAAATGTCCTTTTTAATGTCAATACCCAGCCAATCTTGAATTTTTTGATTTTTTCGAGAATTTAGCTGTCACCGCGCGAACGTGATATAACTGCCTCTGCAAATAATAATAACAATATACTGCGTACAAAAGAGATATTTGTCATTGGAAGTTCGAATTCAGGAACAACGTAAAATGATAATAAAAATTCCTAAATATCTTCTCACTTAATATTCTAAGCTCTAAGAGTACGAAGATAATTTAAAAGTAAAAACCCATTGTGTATATAAAACGAAGGCGATGATCCTGCTCATGATACATTTTTTAAAAAATTTGCCATTTAATAGGGTAAAGCATTTACAAATCAAGCAGAATTACAAATAATTCAATATAGAATTTAATTTATAAGAATTTAAGCTTTCTATAAATCATAATTACGCACTTACCTTTCCCTCGTCTCGCTATTAATTTCAGTCTTCTACGTCTGTAATCTATTTTCTATTGGATGCTCCTCCTCTCCCCCACCCCTGCCCATCCAATCCTCGGCCATATTGTATAGGAAATTGTCGAGCTACGGTATTGGGTAACATTTTTTTTCTCACCGTATGGAATATTATCGAAGCTCGAGAAGAGTTGAAAAATGTCAGTAAGCACGCTTTGGCATTTTGAATTTTACTTACGTAAATCGTAACGCCATCATTTATTAATATGATAATGTTTTATAGTAGATATTAAAATTTTCTTTTCAATTTTAACTCAAAATTGATCAATCTATTTATCGCCGTATATAATGATAATTTAAATTTTTCACTGCATTCGTGCATAAGTAGTGTGCGAATATCGAGAAACTTTTAAATTAATATTGCGAAATTCAAGAATTTATTTCATACGCATAAATTGACGTTTAGTAAGAAATATAGACATTATCCCAATTAATTATTATTAATCCCAGTTGCATTAATTATTAACATTAATTTTATAACGCGACTTGAGTAAGAATGGAATATAATGTAAAATTATTATGACATTTATATAATACCTTTGCACAAAGAAATATAATATTACGTAAAGCTCCAACACTTAATGCAACAATTACTTTACGTAATGAGAGCGATTGGCGTCAATCAGTTTCGAAAATGCGTAATATAAGATACTTATGCTATTGAAGGATCGTCAACTATTAAGAATGTTTTAGTAAAATTAGCCAAAAAAATTTGGCAATTTAAGAATTATCCCAAGCAGACAAGTTAGTAGCAGTTAATACGTAATTTTAAAGTTTTCACTTTCATGCAGACACACGGTAACTTTCCTTGCCAAATACATTTTTAAACAGCACAAACATTATCCTTTCGTTTATTCGGAAATCAGATATATCAGAGACGATTAACCCTTCACGTTCAAGTTTTCTAATAATTCTCGAATAACTTTTACCACCACAGCTCCTTAAATCTCGACTTTTTTGCTCAAACTTGCCAATAATTCACAATGATAAGTACTACGTGGTAAATGATGTGAGTTAGGCGGGGCGGGTGAGGACGGGAGGGATAATCGATATAATACCTGTAGTATGTAAAAAAGAAAAAAAAAATTTCCTCGTTTTTCAATCTCTGACTCTGATAGTAAGAGCTACTACAGTTGTCTAGTAATTGTGCATTAACGCGTCTCATAAAACTTTTCGAATGAAATCGTAAGAAAATTATAACGACTTTTTCAAGATAGCGAAGTTTAATGGTCGGTGAGTAAGTTTTCACTCAGCACCAAAAAATACAGATGCAACATGATAAAGAAGAAATTAATTTAGCGGAATAGCAGCGCGTAAAATAAGCGTAGGATTATCCTTTATAAGAAAAGTTTTTCTTACGCGGGGAAAAACTTTTCACGAAATGACCATATGTATGTGTGTGTTTACCGTTGCCCCATGAGAATCCGGACGCTTCTTCCGTTCGTAAATAAACAGCTCGAATTCTCGAAACTTAGCGGCGTTCGATCCCAATTAAAAGGTTTAATCACGAAACTGTACTCGCTTACTAACACTAATCTTTTATCGAAATCGATTAACCATCTGCTTAACATAACTTTCTTTCGATTGAGAGAGAGAGAGAGAGAGAGAGAGAGAGAGAGAGAGAGAGAGAAGACAACGTAAAAATTACTTGCGATTGTATGATATCGTTTAAAAGAAAGTACGTGCCAAACGAGTCGACATAAGTATTATCCGAGATAAGTATTTAAATGATCGGAGTAAATTTTTTTCTTGACAATAACAATTATTCACCTATTAAAAAAATTCTAACCGAATGACAATTAATTTGTCAAAGTGCTTTGGACATGCCAAGCTTACGGATTTCGTTTGGATTTAACCTTGATCGGTCGTATGTTACTTCGCTCTACTCGGCCGCTTATGCTAATACGTTAAGCGTATAATTTATATTAGATAATTTTCATACGAGAAACTTTCTTACGAAATGTCTTTCGAACGCCTTATTAGAATTAATAGCGATAGCTCTTACCGCGTTATTATTATACCGCAAATTTAAATTTAAATATAGAATTGGTTAGCGTAGTGAACGTTGCCACAACTGGCCACGAATCGAAAGAATGACAAGCAAAGACGTGAAAGGCATAATCCAAAGACAGCTGAGCTCCCCGCAGAATTGTTACTAAACACGATCGAGCTCTCGAGGAGAAATGCAATGGAGGACAAGGATGGGAGGTAAGGGCAACACCTGGATGATGATAAAGCGTGAAAAGTCGAGGCTAAACTGGTAACGAAGATTCGGGGTGCGAGTGGATTTCTCCGCTCCTGGTCGCTCCTTATGAGCTACGAAAGTGAAAGTCCTCGCTTAACTCTCTTTGTCTCTTGATCGCGGTGACTTCCGTTTTTCGAGCGCGGCTCATTTCGAACGCGGGAGAGTATTAGTGTGCATTACCATTGCGCCCGCGGTATTTGTCCAATTTTGATAGCCGTGATGGGCATTTGTTGGTATTGAGGAAGAGAGGTGCACTTGATTCCAAGAGGGAATTGGTTGACTATTGGCTTTTACCTTTTCTTTTTTTCTTTCTTTCTTCTTCTTCTTCTTCTTTTTTTCTTTTTTTTTTTTTTTTTCTTTTGTCTTTTTTTTTGTCTTTTTCTGGCTATAGGATGATGAATCGTGATTTACACGACCGAGAGACACGAGATTCTTCTTTAATGATAACTTTAATGTGAAAAGGCTTTTGCATTATAAGGATTTAAGCTAGACACAAGATAAATGGTTGTGCATTGTGTCGATGGATGGGACGAATAAGGGTAGGACTTTCCAGGTCCGATCCTGTTAATTTTATCCACAGGACATAATAAGAAGAGAGGACGGTAACTAAGGCTTTATATTACAAAGGGGCATTTGCATTATTCGTGATTGAAGGCATTCGTGCGGCCGCTGTGTTGGTGTAACGAGGAAACAACGCCGTAATGACAATTAATTTGAGTAGTTGTAACGTTATTATGTTTGTACGAAGTCTAGATAGCATTGACTTAGGTAGTGTGGCTTTACATTGATGACCGCGCCAATTCTATCGGTTCATATAATGCAAGCTAATCCTGCGTTGGAAACAATAAATGAATAAATTTATAGTAAGTGTATAAACAAAAGAAGAAAAAAAGAGAGAGAGAGAGAGAGAGAGAGAGAGAGAAACATATAAAATAAATTGAAAGGAAAATAAGAAAAGAAATGAAAGATAATAATACTTACGCAACTAGAGCTCAACTATATTAAATCGCAAAGCCTCGACGGAATCCGATCGTTTGAAAGCGATGACCCAGATGAGGGCGCCGCACCGTATTCGTCTAAAGTTAAAGCGAAATATAACCTCCAAAATAAAAATGTTTTCGAAAAGAAGTAACTGAAAATACACTGGAGTCAAGCAGACGATACGAAAATATTTGGCCGCGGTGAGTAAATAAGAAAAAGAAACGAATCCCGTAACCCAAATTGCCGACGTGGAGTATCTGGCGCCGCGATTTTGGAGAAATGATCGCGAGGCGGGAAATTCGAACGGCTCGCCGCCGCGCTTCATCGTCTCCATCGTCTTCTCGTTAGTAGTAACAACATATCGTAAAGGTGACTAGGAGACGAGTTGGAGTTTTTAAAATGAAGCGCACTCGGGACGAGAATTTGTTGAATAAATCTTCGAGAGTCTCTCGTGTTTGCGTGCGAGTGTGCGTGTGCGCTCGCGTCTCTGGATGCTTACGCAACGGCACTACCGAGAAATGTGTCCCGAGTCTCGACTTTCTTCGCAGCCTCGCTCAGCCGTGAAATGCTGCGCGCCATTGTTGGTCTCGCCGCGGGTCGCGTCAATGGTGCATGGAGTGGCGATAACAGCGAGGACACGAGGGGAAGGACCGTTGCGGTGTTACCCCGCGTGTTACTCCTCGGCGTTAGTGGCGTGCGCCGAGCGGGAACCAGGTGGGACGAAAAATTCCAGGAGTTGCTCTCGGCGCACTTTTGCTTCTTGATTTTCGCGCCTCTTGCGCCGTGGACATTAACGATCTAACGAGGATCGTGAAATTTTGACTGCTAGCTAATAGATCGGCTGGGACCTACTTGCCGTGTACCTTGCGGAGCATTGGTCGATGCGGTCCGAATGAACGATGTAAATTTAGAATTAGACAACATGAAGGGGAGAAAGAGCCGGGTAAGCGGCAAGTCACGACCGTTTATGTCGACCCAAGAAAATCGAAAGTAATAATCCAGGAGACTTGGCTCTGGGGATTACAACAGCCCAAGGCCGGGAGGTAGGAAGTGGTTAGTGGGTAGCGAACGTATGGTGTTTTTCTTTCCTTCTGCTTTTCGTTTTTGTTTTGGTTTTTATCTTCGCTTTTACAACGCAGTGGGATGGGGTAAGTGGAATGGGGTGGGTTGGGATGGTATGGTATGGTATGGTATGGTATGGTATGGTATGGTATGGGATGGGATGGGATGGGATGGGGGGGTGTATGTATTGAGTGTGCACCTCCTACGCCGGGGCCACAAACGCAGGCAACCGATCGTTTCGATTATCGAAGGACCTCGCACGTGTCTTTGACAATTCGGCGTTCGAGCTTAGCTTTCGGAGGTCCCCTCTTCGATTTACTACATTTCCCCGGATCTAATCGTCATTAGCGTTGAGATCGTGAAAATGGTAAACTACCTGTGAAAACGAGAAATCGAGTTTTATGTGTGTCGGGTATGAAGCTCGGCTCGATTGCTTCGAGTTTGTAATATGTAGTACACTGGCATTCGATTAGAATTGTAAATTACAGAATTTCCGAAGGTCAAGTATAAGCTCGCGACTCCAGCATCTTCAAATGTTAAAAATATAAAAGTGTCGATATCGAGTAGCGATGTTCATTGAAGTAATCTATCGTTTATTCGTTGTTTATTAAAGATAATACGACAACCGCTCCATGATTAAAACTTTTGCTAATTTGAAATGTAAATGTTCAGCGATTGATGCGATGCTTAAAAACTTTCCAATTCGATAAAGTATATCTTCAAATATTTTTGTAAAAATTCAATTACTTTCGAGAGAGCGATGATTTTGCGCCTGCGTAGTGCATGTGAAGCGAGTGTGAAACGTATTAGAAAACCTTTTCTCTTATTTCTTAACGAGCAACTAATTCTTCATGGAATTAAATAATGAAATCTTTCATGCTCCCGTCGTTGTTATTGTAATTTTTGCCGATGCAAAAATGCTAAATGGAGTTTGAGAAATTATTTAGTATCGTAATGATTTTAATAAGCCAGTATTACTTTTCTTTTACACGATCTGGTATTGAATGTTACCTTGTATAATATTACACCTTGTAATATGATGTAAATGAAATGTAATAAAATTGATGCCGTACCATAAAGTTTATCATTGAGAAAATTAAATTGTATCTCTATTTGAGTTTCGATAAATTAAGACGTTGAAAGTATGATATTCAAAATTGTAATGACGTAATTATCGCATTCAACGTTCAATAATATTTTAATTATATATAATGGCTTTATTTAACAAAACATTGTTATTTTTTGTGTTTCAGTCAATTTAGCAGATACCGGAGGCCAAAGAGTTGACATGACGCATTTTGACCTACTTAAAGTCCTTGGGACCGGAGGTGAGCGACAATACATACATGCACCCATACTAAAGTACACGAGCATACATGCGCGCGTACACACGCGCCTCCGCGTATCACACACACACACACACACACACACACAAATATATATATATATATATGTGTGTGTGTGTGTGTGTGTGTGTGTGTGTGTGTGTGTACACACGCAAGCTTTATGCTTTCGAGTAGTTGTGCACGCGTTGCTAGAATTTTTTTCAATACGCAGCCTCGTAAAGTGTAAGAAAGAAAAAAAAGTAATAACAAATTACTATTGTGATAACAAGCCTACTTTAAAAATATCAACTTTCCCATGAAACGACGATTCGAGTGCTTCGAATATCCGGGTGCTTTCTGCAAAAACAAACCAAAAAAAAAAACAAAAAAAAAGTAGTCGACATTAACTCGCGTTTGCCCAAGCGCGCGTTAATAAATGAATATTATTAGGCGCAAGGAGCGTGAAAAGAGTTAAGGGAAATCCCACGAATATGCCCGGGCTGATCGAAATCGTTGTTACAGCCTACGGCAAAGTGTTCCTGGTGCGCAAGAGAATCGGCGCCGACACCGGCCGCCTCTATGCCATGAAAGTATTGAAGAAGGCGTCGATCGTCCAGAGAAAGAAGATGACCGAGCACACGAAGACCGAGAGGCAAGTCCTCGAGGCCGTCCGGGACAGTCCTTTCCTGGTGACGCTGCATTACGCCTTCCAGACGGACGCAAAGCTCCACTTAATCTTAGGTGAGCAGCACTTTCTTCGCACGCGCTACTTGCGCAACGTTCTCTCCTTCCCTCCCCAACCCGTCGCCGTCCGACCAGCTTTACCGAGCGCCGCGCGTCGTGGCTCGTCTCGGTCGAATCTAGAGCGGAAAGGAGGCTCTCGTCTTTTGGTGGAAAGAAGAAGAAGAAGAAGAAGAAGAGTGAGTGAGAGAGAGAGAGAGTGAGAGAGAGAGAGAGAGAGAGAGAGAGAGAGAGAAAGGGGAAATAGAAATCTTCGCGAGGAATTAAATTGCGCGCGGCGTGTCGCGAGCAATGGAAATCGCGGAGGTCAATTGTATTCGGTTCGGGCGACGCCAGCCTTGAACCCCATCGAAATTTGATTAACAAAGTAATGAAGTGCCGGGTGAATTTCATTTAAGCAATTGCACAGTAAAAGAAACTTCGCAGCAATAAGGAGACCAAAAGTTGAATAACGCGGGTCGGTGTCGTTAAGCAATGCCCGTCGAGCGGAATGAATTAAGCGTCGCGA
>NW_011948416.1:9822331-9834831 GCF_000503995.2 Ceratosolen solmsi marchali | reverse complement strand
GTCAACGCCTATCTCTCGTCCCTCTCCTCCTCCTCGGACTCGAACTCATCGCCGAGGGTCGTCCTCGCGCTCGCCTCCAGACCCACCGACGCAGGTAAGCCTACTCGAAGCCTCTCTATCCTCTCCTATCACCTTTTATCATTTCAGCCTTGAACTCCAAGAGGCGCGCTCGTCCCTACCTCCCGATATCCCAACAACCTAAAACGCACGAATAACCGATTAGCCTTAAAAAGTGAATCTTCCTCGAGTCCTAAGATAAACGGACGCCTCGTGAACCGCGTCGTCGGACTTTCGCACTTGTGTTTGAGCCCCCATTTTAAGCGGACAATGACACAGGACGGTAAATTATCACGTAAAGCTCGTCCGGAGCGTACGATTATGTCGACTGGTCGGGTAAG
The DNA here is from genome assembly GCF_000503995.2 of Ceratosolen solmsi marchali. NCBI lineage: Eukaryota > Metazoa > Arthropoda > Insecta > Hymenoptera > Agaonidae > Ceratosolen > Ceratosolen solmsi. The sequence goes on along the minus strand of NW_011948416.1, from coordinate 9,834,433 downwards.
ACATTAAATCATAATGGCCCAAGCTGCACTCATACACACGAGTCCTTGCAATAATGCGCAAAGTGCTTTACATTTCCCGAGCTTTCATTGGCTCTCCGTGTAGATCCTTAATCGAGAATCGAGTGTCATTGCACAGTCGACCATTGGAAATGGAATGGAATTGGAAACGGCATATCAATCATTGGTCTTGGCTATTCTGTTCGGCAACCTTTAAAGCGCCCAATGTCGCGCAACAATCGCCAAAAGAAAAATATTCAAAATTTCTTATCTAAGCTTGTAAATCCGTGTGCATAAGCACAATCGTTAGTAGCCGATTGAACGATCGCTCGTTTCTTAACATGCAACAGTTGCATCGATGCACACCAATTTAATCGCAGCTTTTAATCCCCACCCAATTTCATCACAATCCATTCAACTACATGTCCTCCCCATTCACGCTTCTCTCTCTCTCTCTCTCTCTCTCTCTCTCTCTCTCTCTCTCTGTCGCACCGCGACCCTCACTTTATTTAACCTTACTCACTTACTACTAGAATACTAGTTTTCAGACTCGAAAACTCTTATTAACCTCTCCGTGACTCGTAATGTGGATATACAACTGAATAAAAATCATAATACTTGTGATCGATCATTAATAATCGGGTCCTTCGGTCGTCACAAATCCAGAGACTTTCACACTCTCGAGGCTTGCAAATAAATAATAAAAAAATCGTAATCGATAAACGACGAGTGATCGTGAATAATGAATTAGCGTATTTAGGCGACGTGGCCGAGTGAATTTTAAAGTTGACTGGGCGAATCCAGGAGGATAGCGCTCCCCTAGTTGGCACGGTCAGCTTTGAAAGCGTCTCAGGCGTCGACGTCGTAGAGAGTGGGAGCGGATAATCCAGGTCCAAGACCCGACAAAACTAACGAGCTGTTCTTTTCTTTTTTTTTTTTTTTGTTTTCATCCATTGAAACAGGAGCGGACGTGCGAAGACCGAGGGACCGCAAGAAGGAGATCATAGACGTATGTGGGAGCGGCGGCAGCGGAGGCGGCGCAGCAGGACCGGTGACGAGGGCGCGGAAACGCAAGCTCGAGCAAACGACGACGAGCACTTGGAGCGACTCGGACAGCTCGGCGGAGAACGCGGAGACGGTGCGCTACCCCAAGCGAGAGGCCAACTTACACAGAAAACAGAAGGCCGGAAAGCGGCCCAAGCGTCTCGCCACCATCATCGTCGAGTAATAAATACCTTTTCCCCCGCTGTTCATCTGCTTTTAAGCACCACAGCTCCTCGTCTGTCGTTCTCCATATCCCTTACTACTTACATACTCACCATCCTCATCCTTCTTCAACTCGAGCTCCAACATCTTCCCCATCCTCATCCTCGTCCTCGTCCATCATCCTAATCCCTTCCTCACTCCTATTCTCATTGTTCTCTCGCGTCTTATATTATTACTCTATGCTGTTGTCATTTGCGGGAGAACGTGCAGCATCGACCTTTGGCTCCTCGATCGCCGAGACCCCGAGGACGTTGTTAGATGGTGGTGGGTGGGTGGGACACCTAGCGTCTGGTGGAGTGGAGCTACCGAATGGTTGTTCGAAGGTGACTTGGGGAGCGTGTTTTATGAGCCGAACTCTTGCAACCGAAACTTGCCGTTATCGGTGAGGATGTGCAGCCAAGCTAATACTCAAGCGTTATGAGTAACACGACTATGGTTTCCTTTTCTTATCTTTTTTTTTTTCTTCTCTTTTTTTCTTCTTCATCGTTTTACCTTTTTCTTTCTCGTACCAAAATTACTCTCATTGGTATTATTATTGTGCGTTTCGCGAATGTTGTAGAGGACAAACGAAAGTAAACGAACATTCATTTGCGTTATTCATGATTTTTACTCTTATTTTATGTTGAATTATTAGTCGAGCTAATTATTCACTTACGTTGCATTAAAATATCTTATAGTGTACTAGATTTTTTTTTTTTTTTTTTGATTTTTCCTCGACGAAAATGTATTTCGTTGCGTTTTCGTTAAACAGCTATTATCGTGCTTTCAACACACTTTCGAATGCCTAGCGTAAATATAAAATTGAAATTTTCGATTTATAAAAAAAAAGCATTGTAAATTCGAAAGAGCAAGAGAGAGAGAGAGAGAGAGAGAGAGAGAGAGAGAGAGAGCAAGGGAGAGCAAGGGAGAGCAAGGGAGAGTGAGAGAGAGTGAGAGTGAGAGTGAGAGTTTGAGTGAAAGTGAGAGTGAGTAAGTGAGAGAGAGACAGACAGACAGACAGACAGACAGAGAGACAGAGGCTAAATTTTGATGTTGCAATATCTTAAGAATTAATATATACCGCTGCCTTCTCGAGATTCGCACTGAAGAAGCGAATCGTTACATCATTCCTATCTCGATACTTTTAGAAAGTGTGTAAATAAATATAATTACCGGCGTGTATGGATCTTTATATAGATGCCTCGATACATGTATCGTTATATGAAAAACATTCTTTATGTTAAAACAGCTTGAAATAAAGATTAAGAGGATCATTGTATCATATTTGAATGTGCAGTTGAGTGCGTTATCGCAATGCCCGTATTTTCATACGCGAAATCTCTCGTTTATTATAATCTCGACAGTAGCAATTGGTCGATTTTTGTTTTTTAACAATACGAAAAGAAAGACCTTCATCCGGTACGTCAATTTCATTTGCCATGAATTAGAAAAGTCCAAGTTTCTATTGCTCAAACGTTTTAGTTCTTTTCACCATTATTTTACTTAATTAATAAATATATACATATCTGTATCTCGCTCCCTCCCTCCCCCCCCCAACCCCCCAACCACTCTCTTAAAAATTGATACTATCGCCGTAATTGATTCGATATTTTTAAATTATCAAGTTATTTAATTCTTAAGAGTACGAAAAAATTTAATATTATACGCAACTTTTAATTTCATTTTACATGATTGGTGAGTGAGCAATTGTTCATCAAAATATTATTTTAACATAATGCACAAACATACTTTTACGTAATGTGTACTTTCGTGCATCGATGCGCAAAAAAAAGGAATAAACCAACAAAACTTTCAAATTGTATGTAAAAAGAAAAAAGAAAAAGAAAAAGACATAGGCGAGCTTCATACTTATTATTGATCTAAAAGCCAATAATTATCTATTTATCATTTCAATTATGTAAATCCGAATCCGTTAATATAAAACAAATTTTGTTATTTTATTTTTTATTTTTTTTTTTTCCGTTAATATTAGGTATATCGAAGTGCACTCGTATAAAAACAAACAAAAAAAAAAATAAAAACCAAAAACAAAAAAAATGAATTATTGCCTTTAGAATCAACCAAATAAGAAAAGAAAAAAAATATTTTGATAAGTAAAAAGTATTCAATTCTGTATACAGATAATATCCCTTAAGAGCTGTTATTATTGCGAAAAGTGGTTTCTAGATAATTGTGCATATCTGCTTTTTTTCTTTTTATTTCGAAGGATAAGATATTTCTGTTTGCGTAAGGGGACAATGTTTAGGCCAAAAACGAGTAATTGTGGACTTCGTTTTTCGGACGCGATGAGCACAAGTGCTTCTATATATCTTTTGTAAATCTGAAGTGCAATTTCGTCTTCGTTATTATATATTTTATAAAATAATAAGATTTAAAACTCTCCGTATTGACTTAAGAAAACAATGTTCCGAAGATATTATATAAACACACTGATATGCCCTCGCGCGCGCGCGCGCGCGCACGCACGCACCCACACAATATAAACACACATGCATACATACACACACCCACATATGGGCGCGCGCGCGCGCGCACGCGCACACATATACGTATGCACGTACGTACATGTGCTTATATGTATCGATACGCATGCATATGTATGTATATATCGTGAGAGCGGGAGCGAGCGCGGGCGTATGTATGCGTGCGTGCAATGCATGTGTATACGTATGTTTGTATAAATATGTATACGTGTAAGTCAGAGTTTGCCTTTTCAAGAACTGAGATTTCGACTATTTAGCCTGATGTGTGGTAATCACTGTGAAAAAGAGAAAAAAAGTAAGAAAAAAAAAATAATAATAACCTGATAACGGATAAAGTGGTAAAGACTGACAAGGTGGTATTGCCAACTCAGGGAGCAGATAGATTACAAGAGAAAGAGAAACACATGCACATGTTCTTGTACTCGATGTAAAATTTCGAAAAATAAACGCATTGTAACGCCTCTACCAAAGACGACTGAAGCGTCACTGCGCCAAGACCAAAAATACAAAAAAATATATTACACAAAAGCTGTTTGTGGCTGTATCATAGCTCGAAAAGCTAAGAGAGGCACATGGAAAGTCCATAAGGGGAAAAATTGCTAATTTGGTTAGAAAATTTTAATAAAAATTATGGCACCTAGAGAACTTGTTATCGACTATTATAGACTCTTTTCTTTCTCCTTTTAAGGATAAGAAAGATGGGCTTATTCGAGCTTATTCGCAAATTGATTTTTGGATAATTTATTAAAAATTTAGAGTAAATATTATTTGCTCATCGTTAACTATTAGGTATATTAGAAAATCTTCTAACCAAAAATTATTGATTTAGTTTGTGAAAGAAAGTAAAGCGATCATTAAAGTTTAGTATTTTACAAAGACTCCAAGTGTTTAGTGCAATTTCTCCCCCGTCTAGATTATTACCAAACAATAATCTATTTTTTATGACTTTCTAAGATTTTCCGGAAAGCTATGTACATTATAATTACGATCTGTCATATATTGTGTAGCGATTCATTATTCTGCGGAATATATATCAGATTAAGCTATTGAGACTTGAGACTCGCACAAACTATTTAGCTACGTACTTTTTCTCTTTGCTTCTATCGCATAAGATTAATTAACGCTTGAGAGATCTTCCTATTTTATAAACAATTAATTGTTCGAGCAAGTGTCTTAGATATAAAACGATTGGGAATTGAACTTTAATGACAAGCGGAAAGAATAAAAAACCACGAAGAAAACATAAAAACAAAAAAACAAACAAAAACAAAAAAAAAACAAAAAAAAAAACAAAAAAAAAAAAGAAATGAGAAAAAACGAATGATAGTAATAATGGTGAAAGAGAATAAAAGAAAAGTGAAAGAAAAACACGCGCGCAACCCAACTAATACGGAATAATGCGATTATAAAATATTAAAAATACGTGAGAACGAACGTTGTAATGTAAAGAAAAGGGCTAAAGTAGTCTGAACGAGTCTCAATTCGATGCACCTAAAGTTTGTCCTGCAAATTATATATTTAAGAAGAAAGTTATAAATGGCAAAACAAGATTATATGAATATATTATATATTTAATATAACGCTATTATTACATAGAAAATAATATTCTCTAACAAGATAAAAATGAAGTATATATATACATATATATATTTTTATTTAGGAAGCAAAAGAAGTCACTAAACGTCTTAAATTATACGATGCATATTGGTTGCCCTCCTTTGATAGTGTGCGGATAACCAGTTTTTTCTAGTGATATACCATTGTTACATTATGAATAATTCTTTCATATATATATATATATATATATATATATATATATATATATATATATATGTATGGAATATATATAGGAGTTATTCTGGAAAATCCATGGTTGTTAAATATATCATTATCATGTTTACTTAATTGATGTTGTATTTTGTACTTCCTTCTCTCAATTCTTTTATTTATTAATATTTATGTGAACTGTTTATCTCTTATTAAAAGGTGTTATTACTGGGCTGGCTGTGGCTGCTGGTAGATTAACTCGTTGCAAAAAGTTTTTACAAATTCATTTAGGAAAGTAAATAAATTATAGATATTGATGTTCAAGGAAAAGAAAATCACATTTTACGAAGTTTCTATGCAACTCTAAGAATTACATAAATTGTTTTTTAATAAATATCTTTAATTAACTACCATACGAGAGATTGCAAAATTGTCGTGTTATTTTAATTGTGCACTTTGTTAATTGTGTTTGTCGATTATTTTCATTTTAACATTAATAAAATAGGCTACAAAAGTGGCTTATAATTTAAACGAGAGCATTTTGATTATAATTTGATCAACTTCGAATTGGCGCCTAAAGTTGTGCCATTTTTATTTTTTTTTCGACCGTTTGGTAATTACGGCCCGGCCGATAAAGTAGGTAACGATATTGTGGAACGACGTATTATGCGAGGTCGCTCCTCCGATCCATCTCAGCCGGCAATTAATTATCAATATGTCTGTACAACGCATTAAATTATTTGCGAATGTGCCTAGAGTATTCGTTACAGAAATAAAGGAAGAAAACATAGAAAAGAAAACAGCGGAAGAAAAAGGAAAGAAAAATGTATGAAGATTGTTCAATAGTTATGAACGCACTACTATTATAATGAATGGTAAAGGCGTGAAATATTTATTTATGCTATTCTTCGTTATCCTTCCTTCACATTAAATGTTACATTATTACGAAATAATAAGTTAATAGTTCGTTCGGTTCCTACTCTAATGATTCTGTAGGATAACGATTGCCAACAATAAATACCATTACAATAAAATACCAAACTGTGCTTTTACTTTCTTTTGTTTTCAAAATCAATACATTTTACGCTTCCCTAAAATAAAACAAAAGAAAAAATAAAAAAAAATAAAATAAAACAAAATAATAAATAAAAAAAAAAAAGAAAGAAAAATGAAACGAGCATTGTGTAAGGTCAGGCTCATTTTTGCAATTAACTTCGCACAATAAATGCACTAACGGCGTCGGATCGCGCTCCACGGGAATGCAAAATCATTAGGGTTTGGAAGTACCCCGGGTTAAACAATTATCTCACTCTCTCTCTCTCTCTCTCTCTCTCTCTCTCTCTCGCTCTCTCTCGCTCTCTACATAGTAATGGTGGTAATGACGAGGAGAACGACGACAATTTTAAAGTTAAACAACTGAAAAAGGTGAAAATTCATGTTGGTCGAGAGGGAGTCGGTTAAATTGCGCGCAAGCTCCGTCCGAGCTTGCAGCATTAATTATAGCACCTCGGTCGCACGGAATCGAGTCGGTGACACGAGGGATTCGTTTCGTTGTCGCCGTTGTGGTCGCGTCGAGTCGACCCTGATCAGCCAGCAGCCGAGGTCCCTCCGAGCACCCGCTTCACCGTCGCCCGTCTACCCGGACGCTTACGACGAGCTACGCCGGGTATGTCGGGCATGTCGGATATTAGTACGCGCATGCGCGTCCCGTCTTTAGTGCCGGGAGTGCTGCGATTGGTCGGCAGACGGACGCCGGGGGCCAATCGGCGGCGCCTCGGCTTCCGGTCGGCGGTTTGCGCGGGCGCGCGGCCCGACAATCCGTCAAAGCCGGCGAAGCGTTGCGCAGCTCTGCAACGGTCCGCGGTGGCGTCACTTCTCCGGTTCCGTTTGTCCGTTGAGCATCGTGAAAAAGTTGGTTAGCGGTAGGCGCGCAGAGGCCGCATCCAGTGGGATTTACGAGGTGGAGCGAGGCAGGAAGTTGGCGCTGCGGCTTGACCGAGGGAGCGTCGGTGCACGGAGTCGAGCGAAGTAAGCAAGGTGCCGTGCTCTTTCTTTATTACATTCAGATCCCGCACCTAGTGATGGCGTGGGTCCGGTTGCTGGCGTCGGGAGGGGATGGGGGAGTTATAAGGATATAATGCCGTGCCGTGCCTCGTTCTACTCTATACCTATACCCCCTAACCCTCCCACCAAACCATTAACTACATACACGTAACCTCACTCGAGCCCGCTTTATCTACTCCAACCCCTCCCCGTTTTGCTTCCCCATCACGCTTTACTCACTCACTCGCTCACTCGATATATGCGCGTGCGTGCGTGCGTGCGTACTCTCATTGATATACGCGTAGTATACGTGCTTGCGCGTAAATATACCCGCGCACGGACACGCGCGCACGTGACAAATGTATTTACGTAAATGCGCGCGCGCGTGTGTGTGTGTGTGACCATATTCATACGAATGACTCTCTGGTTGAATATAGATATTTACACGGACGGCGGAAGGTGTGCAGCGAGGTGTAAGAGCGCGAGCCCGAGTCGATTAAAGAGCAAGGAAGGGACGGTTAAGCGCAGCGAGGATGTCGACCAAGGCGAGCAAGAAGGCGGCTTCGTCGACGAGCTCCCAGCAGCCCTCGACATCGACGCCCATCGGGAGTGGCAGTTCGAGTAGCCGGGGCAGGCCCAGCAGCCCCTTGAGTCCGACGCGCTACTCGCGCCTCCAGGAGAAACAGGACCTGCAGAATCTCAATGACCGGCTGGCTTGTTACATCGATAAGGTGCGCCACCTCGAATCCGAGAATTCGAGGCTCACCCGGGAAGTGCAGACCTCCCAGGAGATCGTCACCCGGGAGATATCCAACATCAAGTCGATGTACGAGCATGAGCTCTCGGACGCGAGGAAGATGCTCGACGAGACGTCGCGGGAGAGAGCCAAATTGGAGATTGACACCAAGAGGCTCTGGGACGATAACGAAGACATTAAGAACAAGTACGTTGGCTTAGTTTCTCTTACTATTGGGCCTAAGCGAGCTTCTTCCATGTTCTCGACAATCAGCTTGTAGTAGCACAATCCTGCCGTCGATCAACCAGCTACTCATTGTTTTAACAGTCGTGGTTAGTTGGAACCTGTTTTCATTGGATTTTGCGATAAAAGTAGGAGATATCTTTCATGGCTGCTCGTTTCGTTATTGCAGAAGATCAGTTATTGGTCAAGTCCCAAAGTGTTTGGAGCAAATTCTTTATTTTTTTTTTTTTTGACTAACGAAGCTTCGTTCCGACCCATTTAATCAATGGTGTTTGATGCACTCGTGTGTGCTCAATGCGTTGCATGGAATCTCTCAATTATCCCCCAACGAAAAGTAATTATGTTAAAAAAATTTGCCTAACCCCTAAAATGTATCGTTTGTACAAAAAGGCGTTTCAATGCCCATTATAGCCATAGCTACTACGTGCGTAATGGTTTTTCCTTCTTGAAGTACATTATAGTATCGCCGTGTCCAATTATGCAGGCGACTAGAGTCTGGTAGATTTTCCTAATTAAAGCATAGACTTATTGTGGACGTAAGCAAACAATTTTTATGTACATTTATATAAATTGCAAGGGAAAACATTTGATATTTGCTCGTTTAAATGTATCAACTGTTATGTCAAGATATTCCAGAGGAGTAATAAATAATTGTAAAATTAACCATATTTCAATGGTAGCTTAGGGGTGAGATTTCGCTTAGTAAACGGGACTATTTACCATTCGACAGACTGTGTTTATCTTGGCAGTTTTATAAATGGAATTTGTAGTTAAAAACAGGCGCCCCATGCACTCTGCATATTATAATCAAATAAAAATTATGCTAAATTACGCATTATTTAAGTATCCGCGAATAATGTAACATGGTAATTTATTCTGAAAATACATTTCTCGTGAAGATTTTTCAAAACGCCCGTAGAGTTTTCTTCCATCGTTGATGAATAGTGATGGGGCGAGGGAATCAAGCGACATTCAACTTCACTGACATTGTGTGACTTTGAGTCACATAGCCGTCCATTGCAGGTTCAACGACCATTAGGACTATTGAGCGAGGACGATATTTTTGTAATATTCCATTTAAATGTGCTGATCGTCCGCGCTACCGAGCTACACCGGCATTAATTCGAAATACGTGGACGACGCCGGCAAAGGAAGAAAGGGCCAAGGGAGTGGGGATATGCGTACGGTACATTGCATTCCTTTCTATACGGAGACGAGGACGATTCCAACGGGACGGCGAACGTGGAAAGTTATTACGTTAACCAGGCATAAGAGACCACCATAAGTGGTCCAATCGCGGTTCCGTAGATTCGACGCCACACCAATGGCGTTTCCTTCGTCGGCTGCTGCGTCTTCCCGCATATCTTAATTACGTCACGCCTCGCTATGCGTCGATGATGTCAACTTCTCTCTTTTCCACCTCCTCCTCCTCTTCCTCCTCCTCTTCCTCCTCCTCCTCCTCCTCCTCCTCCTCTTGCTCCTCCTCCTCCTCCTCCTCCTCTTGCTCCTCGTCGTCATCATCGTGCCGCCGTCCTGCCGAGGCTCGCGGCCTGACCTAAAAACATTGACTCTCTTTCGGTGGGCGCGATCTGGCACAAGGCTATTTATACAGCACGCCATCAAGGAAGATGGACCGACCCCCGCCCCCCCCCCCCCCCCCAATCCCCCTTATACCCTCACCCCGGCCCGTCATCCCATAAACACACCGAGCCACCTCGGGCTTCCATAATAATCGATGTATCAAAGATCGGCGAACGATTGCGGCGTTCCCCCGATGCCAACATTTTCGAGGTTAGCCGAGCCTCACCGGCGGATATGACGTCGCGGATGCACGGCGTTGTCATTCATCTCTCGAAAGAAGACGCGACGCTCTCTTATCGGGCGCTCTTAATAACCAGCGTGGCGGCTTCTCACTTGGTCCATACTACGGCAAGTGTCGACGAACGTATTTATGAATTCCGATTGCTTGGATTTAATTTTAGATGTTGATTTGTTATGCCTCTTTTACACGGGTCTATGGGAAGTTGGTTTTGAAAATGGCTGGACGTGGACGATTAGGTACTTTCACCATTAGAAGAAGCTCGTTTGAGAAGTCGTTGTTTAGCTTAGGCGTTCTTCTTACCCAAATTTCATTCGATGAACATTGCGCAATCCCTTGGAAAAATTGTCAGTGGAAAAGAAATTTCGTGGGTTGTTGGGATGGGGTGGGAAGTATGATTAAAGAGACTTTTAAGTCGCAAACGGATCATCATTGCTTTTATATTACAATAACAATTAGGAAATAATTTACATCTGCAATGATTTATAAATACCATTTGAGACAAGGTACAGGCTATATTTGTCAAATGGCGCTTTACGTTTAGAAATACGATCGACCGTTATTGAGGAATCGAGAGAGAGAAGATCGTCGTTTCTGACGTATAAGCCACGATAGAAATATTGTTTGTTTTTTTTTTTTTTTTTTTCTTAAAAAATTTTCTTCGTTTCGCATGTCATTCTGCGCGTAATAAACGTCGCCGAATAGCAATAGCCGAAGAAGATTTAGTGGTTGATGATTTCGCATAATCGGGCGCACGCAAGGACGTTTGTTCTGATTTTTTCTTTTCTTCTTTCTTTGCATAAATCAAAGGCGAATGAAAAATTTTACTCAGGTTCGTGTGTTTAGTTTGTTGTCGGTAAGATGCATCATTTAGATCGCACAAAAAGATAATTAAATTAATCGTCCGATCGGTGCTAGTTGGGGAGAGTCGGGCAATATTCATTATTTGCAAAGCCTTATATTTATTTTCTAATAATAGTTCAGACGATGCATATTAACACTTTATTCCGTAGAATTGACGTAATATTTATTTTTTCGTTTATTATCTCTTTAAAAAGTGCCGACTACTGCCCGATGGCGGCAAAAACTTGTCGCCCTAATCCCTCCTGGAATTGATTTTGTCAGACGACTCAACGGGAAAGTTGTGTCGGCTACGTAAGTGGACCGTAACTACGATTATCCCGTTGACTAGTTATTGAATTAACCGTAAACAAATTTTATTTTTTCTTTTTAAATAGTCGAGAACATCGCGTATGATCATTAATTTAAAAACAAAACAAAAAAACAAACAACGAATTGTTTAATGTTGGTGATGGCTAGAAAGAGTGTTTTGGTAAGGGGAAAAGGCCGCGGGAAAAGAACGAAACTGGTGTGTGCGTGCGTGCGTGCGTGCGTGCGACTGCGTATATAATAAAAGTTTGAGAAATGAATTGAAAATGAGTATTTTGGCCGCTGCCGACGTCAATCCGGAAAATCGAAGTACGCTTGGTACACTTTTAAAATCGTAATGCTTTCATTCGACGGCCCTGAGCCAAATACAATTTTCGGATTCTAATGTAAATAAAATGCCGTTTGTCAAATTAATGACACGGAGGCGCGATAACTAGCACTCGGCTACAATAAAAAAAAAAAAAAAAAAAAAAAAAAAAAAAAAACATAAAATATCAGAATTTGTTGATTGCCATTGTAATGTCTAGGGCTAGTAAACTTGGGATGGGCTCGCAATCGTTCTCAGGTTAACCGGAAAT
>NW_011948416.1:9811848-9822313 GCF_000503995.2 Ceratosolen solmsi marchali | reverse complement strand
ATATATATATATATATATATATATATATATATATAGAAAAGTAGCGGTGGCATTTTTGCCAACGGGTGATTATTTGTTTTGTAATACCAAAATGTCGATTAAAATTGCCGCGTGACCCAACAGAATTTTAATAATATGCTGAAATTATAAGTATGGAAGCGAATGATATAGTCTATTGCAATTTTCCTAGATATTTCGAGGTGATCTTGAAATATTTTTCAATGTTAACTTAATGTACAAATATTGCCATAAGTGTATGCAAGCTGATGGGAAAACCATACAAACGTGCTGGAGATTCGATGAAAATTAGATGAAAATTTTATACACAAATTGCGCTTATTTGGAGCAAATGAGTTATTTAGAGAGTGAATAAAAAAATAATTTTATCGACTTAAATGAAGTTAACGATACACTGGATTAGCCCGTTTATATACGTTCGTTATAATATTCTCGTGCAATCGTTGATGGCGAAACAGCACGATTATGCGCATTTAGGGCGTAAAGAAAAGAAAAAATAAATAAATAAGATAACCTGTTTTTTTCCACAAACGCTCTCAGTACGAGCAGCGACGAATGAATTTCGAGCACCATCGGACTGGAATTATTTAAAGATATTGAATATACAATCCTCGACTCGTTTCTCTCTAAATCAATAATGTTTCATATAAAAATGTAGGAATTTCATTGTCTGTCATGCATTTTGCAAACTAAATGCATTCATGTTTCGCATGCGGGTGAGGTTTCTCAATTACAGATGTTGAAGAGAGCCGCGAGTCAAGGGACTTGATTACACTCTGAAGTAATTGCAGTAATTGCATTAAACAAGCCACTTTTTATGCATCGCGCCCTCGAAGAAAATGGTAGAATTAAAAGTATAGTAACGCATTATCTGGGAGTGCATTATTATTGTTTCGTTCGTTTGTTTGTTTCTTTCTTTCTTTCTTTCTTTCTTTCTTTCTTTCTTTTTGTTTTTGTTTTTGTTTCCCTTATCAAACTCGCTGGACAGGGAGGAGAATGTATTTTTATCGCTGACAGGTGGGATTTTAAAGCTCGACTCGCTATTAACAATGAAGCGTCGATATCGTGGCAATAAGCCCGCGCAACCTGCTAATTCGGCCATTGCTAAAACGCAAAGTCATGAGTCATAATCTCGCGAATGCGCGCGCGCTCTGGCTAATCGTCGATAGAAAAACTCTGAGAGTAAAACAGGTCCGCGAAGCGAGAAAAATGAGCGCAAAATGATATCACCGCCTATATCTGCTAGCCATTACATCCGCTCAAATCCAAGTCTCTGTGGGTCCTCTGAAGATACCTCGGGGGATCTTTAAAGTCCACGCGATATCTAAAAGCGATGCTGCTGCTCCTTACCCCTATCGAAGCCGGTAATATCCCAAAAGTGCATGCTGTGTAGGTAGGGGGATTCTAGCGTCCGAGGAGGAATATCAATCGAGGTGACTCGAAGCGAAGACGTGGAGGATCCTCGTTTTCTTTTCCAGGTCTTTGACCGCATTCTAGTTTTCTCCTTTTAACGGGCGCGCGATCGTCCCGGTTTTCAAGGACATTCGCCCTCCTACCAACAGGTGAAATGTATTAAAGATTTGTACAATGCGCGTTAATACACACGTACATTAGTAAGTTTAATTTGCTTTTATTAACTTGATGAACGATTTAATTTCAAATAACGCGGGTTATATAGTCTGCCGATTATAGCGTAAACGTTGGCTTGGCTATGGTAATTCAAGGTTAGCATGTTTTTTTTTTTTTTTTTTTTTTTTTTTTTTTTTTTTTTACTGGTGTTTACAATTTTTCTGAAAATGTGCCGTCGTCACTCTCCGAGGCTTATGTATTTTTAGACTATGATTCTTTTTAAAGAAACGATTGCATTTAATAGCAGCCTCTATTTCAGCATTTATCGTAATGTGTGAGCAAAGTCAATGAAATAAAAATTTTCAAAAAAAAAACAAATTCACCACCGAATATCGTTGACAACAATATACTATTCGCACTAGAAAAGTTTCATTTTATCGATATGTCTATAGTGTAAAAAAAATCAATCCATTAGCCGAAGAACGTTAAGACGATAATTTTTTTTTAATTCCTCTCCCCCCCCCCTCCCTCCCTCCCTCGGACGCCTTGATAGTCGATATTTATAACGATAGGTTGCTATCAGCGATGAATCTAATAAAAATTGTTAAGTTCAAGGATTCTTTAATCTCAATGGCGGAGCTATAAGATACAATCTCGTTGAAGCGAAGATACTTTAACGACGATCGAACGAAGAATGTCTGTCTACATTCTATAAATAATAATAACTTTGAATGTACTCGTAATTTTACTCGGAGCAATAATTTAAATAATACGCTTGACATATGATTTTTTTTTTTTTATTTTTCCCCAGAAAATACAATTCAAGGAGACGCATAGGTATATGTGCCTGCGTAATATAAAGTACAAACTTTATTGGAGAAAGATTAGTAATTTTTAAGAATAAATTTTTTAATCGATTAAGACAATATGTGGGAAGAAATTTTTTTTTTTTTTTTGACTTTTTAATCATTGGTTAATTGTATCGATAAGCATTGTACGGCATACAGCAAGAAACTTATTATTAATCAAAATATGCAATTAGTCATTATCGCGCGTTGTATTATAATGTTTATAATTTAATGTTATCGTAGTACATTGTGGTGTTGAGCATAAACGATATCGACTATTTTGTCAATAAAGCAAAATGAAACCTCAAAAGCATTGGATTATAGTTAGTCGCGTGGCTTAATGATTGGCATTGTCGATCGTTGAGAAAAATCGGGAGTCGAAAATTGAGAGCAATCGATCGCTTACGATCGAATTATCGAAAAATCTATTGATATTTGACTATTTCGTCGGTTTAATGAAACGGCTAACATTACCATCGTCGTTAAATTGAATGGTTTTTTTTTTTTTTTTTTTTTTCCTCTAAATAATTCTAAATGCTGTTAGAACGCGCGATCGATAGAAAACTCATGAGATAACTTAAGCATTATATTATAATCCAATAATTTTTTTTTCAATAATCGAAGCTTAACCTTTACGATGCCAATAGAACTTGTATTACGATTAGATAAGTGAGGAAAAAATATCTCATTATTTCTACGAATCGTGGTAATGCGACGTGTTTCCAAGTCGAAGTTTATATATATTTTATATAGTCCCGCCTCATCGATTCATTCCCTCACTCCAAACCTATGCACACGCATTTTGCCTACGAGAGCAGTAAAAATATAATATATAATTAGACATTGAAATTCGATCGTTAAATAATTCCTTTAAACATGCCGCGGTGAACTAGATTCGTCGTTCTCCTTTTCATTCAAGCAATTTCAAACGTTTCTTTCGTTTAACAAGCTTTTCGTACATTTTTGCGCTTTCTACCTCCTATCTTATCGCTTGTATTAACTATTTAATATTAAAACTATTCGCTGATAAACGGAGCATCGTATCTTATCTAAGTAATTTGAATTCCGCTGTAACTTGAAACTTTTACGGGTATAAAAAGCGCAGAAACGGCATAAGCCTTTATTCATTACCTACACCAATCTCGTGCTGAAGAAAAATAAATCCACTTAATGGAAGAGCTTATTTTTCTTTCCCTCTTTCTTTCTTCTTTTAAACCTTATATTTCTCTCCAAGCAATTGTGATTCATTTCGGCAACCGAGCAAATCGATTCGCACGATAGGTGTAGCTGACAATGCCAAGAGAACAGGGTCGCATATTTCACGGACCTCCTAATCTCTTCATTCCCAACTTCCAAACGCTTAAAACTATATCTCCATATAATATTAATCATAATAATAATAAATAATAATAAATAATAATAATAATAATCGTTGTGTATGCGTGCGTGATCGTAGTTTACTACGAAATTTCGTCCTTGCACAACGTAATTACATAAGAAGGTTTTGCCGCGGTGAAGTTCTCTCGTATAACCCGTTCGTGTCGAGATTATCCTTCTCTCAGCCAACCCCCGGAAATCCTCGCGTCCTGACTGAAACCGGTGCCGGAATCAGCAGAGCCGGTCGGCGGTGCACAGTCGCACTTGACCTCGAGAACGCGACCGACGTCTCTCACGCGCGACTGCATCTTATCTCCCGCTGAGTCTCGGTTATTTCGGCTTTCGTTGGGCGTGGGGTTCGCGGGGTTGGCAGGGAGGGGGAGGTGTTATTTTGCCTAGCGACCACGAAGTTTCGATCTCCCGGCGTCGTTACTCCAAGGAGGCGAACAATTTTTTTTTTTTTTTTTTTTTGCTTCTACGCGATGCCAATGAAATTTTTCTATTTATCGTTGCGAGCCAGAGGGAGTCGGAGTGCGAGAAATTAGGGGCGAATTTATGGATAAAAAGCCAAAATTTTCTATTTGCCTGTTAAAAGCCATGTCATTTTGAAACTTTTTATCGATAGCGAAGATGAGAGACGGATTTTAAAAGAGTTGTTTTACAATATTTGTGTGAGTCATATGATATTGCTTTAAGATTTTTTAGACACAACTATTTCACATTCATTGAATTTAGTGGAGGAACTTATGATTAACAATAAGGACTTGGATATGAACATTGTTGCTTAATACTTTGAGATGTTCTGCGGTGCAGATGTTCATGGGGTACGGAGAAGCAAGTTTCGTCAGCCTAGTACGTTGCATTAAAAAATAATGTCATGCGAATCGAATACGAAAGCACGGTGGTAGTACTCTTGTTTTTTGTGTGTGTGTGTGTGCGCGCGCGCGTGTGAGCGAGCGAGAGCATATGACATTCAAATCAAAAGTGCACGTAGCGTGAGTTTCGAATTTCAATTGTCAAGTAGAGCCGAACAATTTGGTCGATTGCGTTGGTCGTGCATGCTCATTGTATTCTGTCGATTTGGTCGCAAAAGTTTTGCACCAAAGTTCCTACGATTTCACTTTGGAACGAATATGATTTGTGCAACGATGATACATGACAGATAGACGCCGAGGTGGCGGATCGTAACGCGCGAAAATAGTATGCGATTGCGTAAGCGGAAATTAATGAAAATCCAAGAAGGAGGATAGAATGTTTCGTGTCCGCTCGTTTTCTGTCTGATGTTGGAGGCTTGTCGAGCCACTGTTTTTTTTTTCATTTTATCGTTTATTGTTTTTCTTTATCCATTTCGCCTTGAAAATTCGACATACATTTCACAATACGCGACGCTAATACGACAGTAAATAGCAAGATTATGAATTATGCGAATGAACTTTGTTCAAACATTGACATAATATTGAGTCGATGAGTTTTAAATGTGTCGAATCGATTAGACAACACACCAAGACTACACACGAGCGATTTGTGTCGAGAAATTGAAAATTTCAATTTTGTCTCGCCTCACTTCATTTCTATTCCCTTTGATTTATTATTAATATGCTGTATTATTTAGCCACCCATTCCCTCTCCCCGTTCAACGTCGTTAAGTTTTTTCATTAAAATTACCAAATGGCATAATTAATACATGATAGTAAAACTCTAGATTGCTTTGCAAAAGCATTGATTTATTGTACAAATAAATGCGAAAAAATATAACCGGCACGTCGAATATTCTCGCGAAACGTATTTATTCGATTTGAAGAATTAGTCGATAAAAAAAACAATCTCGTGTTTATATAGATAGATAATCTCGGCAATCGTTGTAAAATACATAATAATCGAGGCTTATCCTCGTAATATAAACAAAATCACCGTCGTACGTTGAAAATAAATCCGATATAAATAAGTGAACTTGGGAGTCGATGAACAAATATTTAAATTAAAATATGACAAAGAGAGTAGAGAGAGTTTTAAGAGCGACCGTACTCTACATATACGTATATGGGGGAGGGGGGTTGCAGCCATTTTAAAAATTTTCATCTTAATAAGTCGCCCATTGACCGAGCATTATTAAGTAAATATCGTAAATATAGCGTAGTGGTGGTTGAATTTGAAAAATCCTCGAGACTCGTGCGCCTGCCTGCCTACCAACATTAAATTAGCCTCAAAACATCATTTTCGTTCTCACATTTTCGACCCTACTGAGCTCGGCCGTGACGTCCGCGACGTCCGCGACGTCCGAGACGTCCGAGACGAACGACGAACGTCCAATTTGCATTCAAAATCGGTACCCCGATCGGGCCATCATTATTCCCGTGAGCCGGTGAAAAGACTTCTTGGGCCGCACACATGCAACGCAACAGCCAAGGCGAGAGTGAAATAAAATAATTCTCGATGTGGGTCGGAGCGGGAGCCGAAGAGCCCGAGCGAAAATAGAAACGGACGCGTGTCCAAGTGACATACGGGAATAGACTACATCGTCGGTTCGATCTAGCCGAGGTCGTCACGCGCTTCGTTCGAGACGAGATGCGCACTGGAGTCGAACCGCGATGCTCGCTCGTTGCTCTCGGATTGTAACTGGGGGGGGGGGGGCTCTTCTTACTTTCATAATGAGAAGCTTCGACGACGCCGATGATGACCAACGAGGTTCGAACTCGAGACTCGTGTAGGCGGGATATGGGATAAAGGACGAGCGCGAGAAAAGTCACTTTGAGCATTTTCCTCCTGTCAAAGAGGTTTGAGTACAATTGCAGCTCGGTGTCTCTTGCAAATTATCCTTCGATCGCTCATACAAATTTTTGCCACCTGGATCGACCCGCCTCGCTTCTCAATGAATTTCAAAATCTCGTTTAAAGCAAAACATTGAAACGTTAAAACATTATAATGTCGTGTGCGCTATCATCGTCGCTTTACCAAATGTTTCGACTCTCTGCTCCCTATTACGTTCTATCCTTAGATCAGACGGTTAAAATGTCCTGATGGATGGGCATTAATTGCGCCATTATGATACAAAAGCGACTAAATGATTAACAAATAAATTGACATTTTATTGCCATCTATCGCATCGATATGCATCTCATTTGTACAATAAACAATGATACAACGGCATTGGCTTTTAAATGCAGACACGCGAGCAGCCCATTTCGTCCCGTAATTTATCCAGATAGTCGTCGTCCTTGAAGAATTTAATGTCACCGCCACAGCCTCGGCCTAGAAGTTTATTGCAAAAAATAATAATAAAAAATACATGAACCCTCGATTTACGTGAGACAGCAGCCCACCCACCCGTCCGTTATTCGTGTCGTCCTCCTCCACCTTCTCTCCCCGTAATCCGTGCCGCGATCCTAATGGATCAGTGGGCCAAGGATTATGTACGTAGCAACGAACACGGGAGAGCCCCGATTCTTCGACATCGCCTTTTTAACAACTATTACCTATCCCACCCCTTTGCCCTCTCCCGACCTTCAACGCGGCTCCGTAGCTTCCTCAAGGACAAAGTGCTCTTCCTTCTTTCTTCGTTAAAGCGTCAAATGTTCCGGTGATTTACCCCTTGGTCGGTCCGCTAGACCATTACCAGTGCACCACTCCACGTGTACATCGGTCGAACACTCCCAGCCTTTCCTCGTTTCGCGCCAATGCGACGATCGAGTATCCTTAATTCGAAAAAAGCGCGTGGCTCTTATGGTGGTGGTGGTGGTGGTGGTGGTGGTGGTGGTGGTGGTGGTGGTGGTGGTGGTGGTGGTGGTGGTGGTGGTGGTGGTGGTGGTGGTGGTGGTGGTGGTGGTGGTGGTGGTGGTGGTGGTGGTGGTGGTGGTGGTGGTGGTGGTGGTGGTGGTGGTGGTGGTGGTGGTGGTGGTGAGAAATTAATCTAAATTTCAAGGCATCGTATCGTCCTCTCCCGGCGGATCATTTGTCACGAGAACGAAAGTACAGCGAAGCAAAGCAAAGTTCCCCTCCCCACTCGGCCAAGAGGTCAAAACGAAGCAACATTCACTCACCAATTTTCTATGATTAGCCCGCCAGAGGCAAGCACCGGATGATCGTCACAATCGTCACAGTCGCAATCGCAATAATCATTGAGCAGCGCATCCCAGCCCTCTCCTCCTTACGCGCCAAATACATTGTTTTACGGGGCGAGAGCGCGACGAGAGGTCGGAGGAAAAACCCATGAGTCCTCTCACCTCACTCGTATCCACGTCGTACCACGACCAGGAGTCCGCTCCCTCGCACCTTCGCACCCTCGCACCCTCGCACCCTCGCACCCTCGCTCCCCCGCTCCTAAACTCGACGACGAACAACGAAGCGATCGATGCTTTGGCCCTTGAACTTGAGGGTTTCTCGCGCCCAGCCGCCAAGAGGCGAACGACAGCCCTCGAGCATCCACGATGCCCTTCGAGGTTATTGGCCCATCAGGGTCGACGTGTTGTGCACGACGACAAGTTTTTCGGAATCTTTTGTCCCGCTCTTATTGGCATTCGATCCGCTTATTCGCCTTTTATTGTTTTACATTGTAATAAGCCGCGAGACATATGAGTTTTTATCGTGGCGGCAAGACCCGTTGGCGATGAGTTTATAAAGAAAATCTCGGCGTGTTTATTTATTATTCTTATCGCTCTTATCGACTAGGCAATAGAGTGTTTAAGTGGGGGAAAGTATCGTCGTCGTCGTCGTCGTATTGTTATTTAGCTACGGCTGTCCTAATGTCTCGACGATTAAAGTTTGACAATACTATTTCACAACAATCGTTGTATTCTTATTCTTTGAGCAGTTTGAAATCATCTTTCTTTTTCTTGCTTGTTTTTTTTTTTTTTTTTTTTTTTTTTTTTTTTTTCTTCTTCTTTCCACCCCTTTCTAATAAGGGAATATTTTATATCATTTTAATAGAGGAGCGGGTAAAATGAATTTGCGCCTCGAAAAACGCATTGCGTTCAAGGAGACGGGATTAAGAAAATTACGCTGAAAAGAATGTTTCGATAACTAAATGCATAATCCACTTTGTACAATCTTCGCTACCCAGGCTGACGATTTTATCACATTTCACTAACGATTGCCAATTCCTATGAAATCAAAGCGGATCGATAAAGCCCCATGATCAAACTGTGGAAATCAATGCATTTTGTGCTGACTCCCCCCCCCCACACACACACATACAAGAATCGAACATCTACTGCCTAAACAGCGACCTAATTTTTCTTTAGCAAACTTGATTTTGGCAAAAACCACGACCACCTGATCGCGCCAAGAGTCATCGAAATTTCGGGATCTGTTTGAAGAGTCGGTCGCTTGCGTCAGAGAGAGAGAGAGAGAGAGAGAGAGAGAGAGCGAGTGCAGGTGCAGGTCGAAGGGAAATTGGCGCGCTCACGCTTGGCTTTGGCACTTGTTGCAGGCTCGACAAGAAGACAAAGGACCTGCAGATAGCCGAGCGCAATCTCATCCTTTACGAGTCACGCTGCAACGAACTCCAGTCGCAGTTCAACCAGTCGCAGGCCGAGCGCAAGAAGCTCTCGGAGCGCGAACGCGAGCTCGAGAAGGAGGTAGAGCGTCTCACTGCGCTCCTCGAGGACACCCGCAAGCACCTGGAGGAGGAGACCCTCCAGCGCATCGACCTCGAGAACCATATACAGAGCTTGAAAGAGGATATAAGCTTCAAGGATCAAGTCTTCCAGCAGGAGCTCACCGAGACCCGGACGAGGCGCCAGGTCGGCTTGAACTCTTTTTATCTTATATCGGGTGTGTCGTACGGGTGGCTCCATTGTAAATTCCATTGCTTCACTAACCCCGTTTACTTTAACGAGCAGCCACCCACCACCAATAATTCCATCCCCGTTAAATACCAACGGACAATGATCCAACACCACCCCTCCCCTACCCCCAACCTCCCCCCTCCCCCAACCTCCACTATAAATATCTCTTGATGGTCACGTCACGTCCTTTTGTCGTCACGTTATGCCTGAAGCAGGTCGAGATCTCGGAGATCGATGGACGTTTGGCGGAGCAGTACGAAGCCAAGCTCCAGCAGTCGCTCCAGGAGTTACGCGATCAATACGAGGCCCAAATGCGCGCCAATCGCGAGGAGATCGAGATGCTGTACGAAAATAAGATTAAGAATCTGACGTCGCATGCGCAGCGAAACAGCGGCGCGGCGACCCTCGCTGTCGAAGAATTGAGGCAGACGCGCACGAGGATCGAGGGCCTTAACCAGAGGATCAACGAGCTCGAGACAGCCAACAACGCCCTCAATGCCCGTATCAGGTCAGCCGAACATTATCATCCAGTTATTTATCGGGACGTCGAGGCGTCGACGCTGATTGGCCATAGAAAATTAACGAGGATCGTCCATTGACTTTCAGGGAGCTGGAGAACCTACGGGAGATCGAGCGGGGCCGTCACACGGAAAACTTGGCCGCGCTCGAGGCCGAATTGGCCCGGATGCGCGATGAGATGGCCCAGCAGCTCCAAGAGTATCAGGACCTCATGGACATCAGGGTAGCCCTGGACCTCGAGATCGCGGCCTACAGGAAACTGCTGGAGTCGGAGGAGGCCAGGTAATGACGCGCGCCCACTAACCACCATCACCATCACCCCCCCTCCCCCTCCCCCTCCCCCTCCCCCTC
>NW_011948416.1:9781027-9811793 GCF_000503995.2 Ceratosolen solmsi marchali | reverse complement strand
CCGAGAGTTCGTCGGTCCGAACGCTGTCGAGTTGCAGCGCTCGCGCCCAAACGGCTCTCTAGAAAGTAAGAAATGAGAACGAGAGAGAGAGAGAGAGTGAGTGTGAGTGTGAGTGTGAGTGTGAGTGTGAGTGTGAGAGGGGTGTGGGGCTTATTGTACATTTACGAATATTTATCGGACACAGGTTGAACATCACTCCGATTCAGTCGCCGAGTGTCTCCGTATCAGGCAGCCGCACCACCCCATCCCGACAGACGCCGATCAGGGGCGGCAAAAGGAAGCGAACCCTCCTCGAGGAGTCCGAAGAGCGCAGCAGCAGCGAGTACAGCGTTACGGGCTCGGCGAAGGGAGACGTCGAGATAAGCGAGGCTGAGCCCGAGGGCCGTTTCGTTAAGCTCCTCAACAAGGGCAATAAAGTTAGTGATCGCTCGATACGATTTCCATAAACATTTTGGCCCTTTACCACTTTTTCCACATCTTCTTAATCTTCATTCGTCCACTCGAATATTATTTCGAACGATAACGGTCGCGTTTGAAGCTTACGCATTACAAATGATATAATCCATGCAATTATTTTAAAGAAATTTAAAAACGAGGGATTTAATTGTCGGGTGTGCGTGTGCGTGCAGGAGGTGACGTTGAGCGGCTGGCAGCTGATACGCAAGGCGGGTACTCTGGAGACGGTCTTCAAGTTCCACAGGACTGCGAAGCTCGATTCCGGGGCGACGGTGTGCGTGTGGTCGGCTGACATAGGCGCGACCCACGAGCCACCCTCGAATATCGTGATGAAGAGCCAAAAATGGTTTACTGCCGACAACATGACCACGTCTCTTATTAACAATGACGGAGAAGTACGTATAGATGCAATTTATTTATTAAACCTTGGTGAATTTGGTAAATGCTTTCCGACATTTCGCGATTTTTCCTTTATCGGAGCCAACACCTATGCACACTCTCTCTCTCTCTCTTCTCTCTTCTCTCTCTTCTCCCCCCCTCACTCTCTCTCACGCACACGCGCATACACATACATCATTCTGTCTGTTAATCAAGGAAATGGCAACGTCCGAGCGGAAAAAGCAGCAATTATCCACCTCCGTTTCTCGTCATAGAGAAAATTTGTTCAGATTGCCCGAGGAGCTTCATCATCAGCAAGTAAGTTAAATCTAGCGATATTATTATTAGTATTATGATTATGATTGTTGTTGTCGTTGTTGTTATTACTAATCCAAGTAACGTCCAATTGCAATGGCCTCAAAAAAGTCGTTTAAAAGTAATTAGTGTTTTTAAATTAATCCAAGTACTCGTCGTATTGTCGAGGGACGCGATTATGCTGCAATTAGGAGGGAAAAAGAAAAATATGAGAATACTATATGTCGCTAAAGTCTAAAGGAAATGGTGAAATTTCACGTGATAGTGACGCGATGTGCTTGAAAGCTTTCGATTGCCGTAAGAGAAAAATTCGTTTATTCTTCTCACCATTTTCCCGCAATATTTATAATATTGATGAATCGTCGACATCAGTCCATCACGGTGAAACATCGCATTATGTATTTTCTTTTTTTGTATGGGTTGGCGGCGGCGTCCTATTGGATTTTCATTCAATATTCATTCGATTTATCAATTAGCCTTCATTATCGGCATGGGGAAGTTTTAGTTATCTCCTTAGTCTTCGCGCGCGCCTCCTTACTAACACTCTAACCGAGTGACGTAACATTAGTCACGAACTTCGTTAAAATTGGCAGCCATGCATCGTTACAATGACACGGCAATGATTTTCAACACAAACAAAGAAACGCGCGCGCACACACACACACACACACACACACACACCGATTATCTACATAAATCTGATGATTAATTTTTGTTCCAGGGCGATCCAAAGGGTGATGAGCGCTGCCGCCTTATGAGATCTAAAGTGTAAGGGGAAAGAGAGAGAGAGAGTGAGGGGGGGGGAGAAATGAAGAGGAAATAATAATGATAATAATAATAGTAATAGTAATAGTAACATTTACAGAAAAAAAATTTTTTCCTAATAAGCTTACGCAAAAGTAAAGATATTTTATGCTGCGTGAATTCGATTAAAAATACGACACGAAAGAACTTAATTAACCGAAGTCTATAATAAAATACTAGGAGGAAGAAGAGAAGGAAGGAAAATTTATTATAAAATAGATGCAATTTAAGGGCGAAATGATACAACAAAAACAAAAAAAAATACTAATAATAATAAAATAATAATAATAATAATAAATGTTTTCATACTTTGTCAGAAGAAAATTGAATTTGTAATTAAAGAGAGAGATTAATCGTTAAACTTGATCATGTCCCGAAACCTTCTTTTATTCGATGCAGCGCAAAAGTGAAAGATAGAATTAGAATTAGAATAGAGATAAATATAGGAGGATGTTGAGAGAGAGAGAGAGAGAGAGAGAGAGAGAGAGAGAGTGTGGGAGTGAGCGAATGAATGAGAGGGTGTGGGTGATAGAGTTCGTGTGCGTGCGCGAGGACGAGCTTCCGAAAGAAAGCTTTTTCCTTCGGTTTTTGTCTCATATAATATAATATATATATATATAATAATACATGTAAAAGAATTTACAAATAAGGGTATTATATTAATTAAGTATGTACCTTGGATCTGTGTCCTAACGCGACAAAAATTAACAATCTGTAAGTTAAAAATTTATACCATCGAATTTTCATAATAATAAGCTAATTAACGTCTCCATTGCCTTTATATTTGTTTCAGTTTTTATTTTTAATTCAAATAACGCTTATGTACTTGAGAGTCTCGATAAACTAAATTAATCGTTTAAGTTATATTTTGACGATTGGCAGAATCGTATTTAACTAATAATAAATAAATCATTAAGACGATAGGGAGAGGGAGGTGGAGGAGGATGAGGAGGAGGGAGTTTATTAATAAGTACAATGGAGAAGGTGCGATGAAAATGTGCATTTACTTTACCATTCGCCTTACAATGTACAGGAAATGCCATAATAATAATAATAAATAAAGGCACAAAGAAATGGGATTTTTACTGTACTCGAGTCTATATTTTCTAACGATCATGATGAATATTAGAAAGAATATACGAATATACGATATTATAATATAATGATTTATAACGAAATAACGAATATAAATGAGAGATAGATAATATTGACCGTATGCTCTATTTATAGATTATTAGTTAATTAATATCTCGCGTATGATTCGTTGTGGTCGCGTGCGCCAGCGAACAATAACCTCGCGACAATTTAAATAAAAAACAATGTTTGTCACTACGATAAAAGGCATTTTTATCCCTCTTGATTCGGACTAGACCAAACACCGCCCCGTCCCACCCCCTGCCTCAGCATTATTTAACATCGGTTCCGATTAAAAGCGATAAGCTAACCGTTTTTTCCTTTTTTGACAGCAGTTCATCACATCTGCAAATTATACGGTCTACTACAGAGATTTTATAAATTATCGCGGCTTACTGTTTATTATTATTATAATTTTTTTTTTTTTTATTTATTTTTATTTTTTTTTTTTTTTTTTTTTTTTTTTTTTTTTTTCTCGGACGAACCTATGTAAAAAGCACTGCAATTTTGTATGCAACAAGTTGTGTGTAATAAAAATTATATAAATTTGACGGAATACAAGGATGGAGGTTCGATTTATTTATTTATCCCCGAGCTGACCCTTATCCCTGTCCATCTACATTATCGGGCTGAGGAGGTTGAGGATGATTATTGGGGAGGACAACGCCCGGACAATCTAATGGGATCAAGACGATTGGATATTATAAGCCGCCGATGAGGCGAGGAAGAGGATGGAGGATTTGGCGGAACGGGTGTGCTGCTTGATCACTGGTAGTGATTGGTCGGGATTTGGCATTGACAAGGAGCGGGAAGGAGAGTCGTCCTTGACTTAGCTTGAATCTCTTCGTACCTCCCCCATTTCGCAGACTATAAACGGCTGAGATGGGGTTGTCGGTTTTAGGGTAAAGAATAAAAAAAACACCGAAATATAAAAACCAAGTAAAATGTATTTTATGGGCAACATCATAATAATCATATATCATTATGCTGATACACTGAAATATTAACCACAATATAGGCTTGTGTACAATTTCCCGTTATGCACGTGTGTGTGTGTGTGTGCGTGTGCGTGTGGCCGTACTTGCGCACGAGATCTCCCTGTGTTTATGTTTTTTTGTTAAAGAGTATATATATATATATATATGTGCGTGCGTGCGTGCGTGCGCGCACGCTTCCGCGATAATAATTTCTTTATTCCTTTGTCTACGGACGCCTCAGCCTACTTCCTCTTCTCTTTCTTCTTTCATCAGCCGTAATTGCGAATGTGTAGCAGACAAGCAGAGCGACCTTACTTTTCGTTCTCGTGTTAACAAACTCGTGTCGCTCGACGCGAAACCAAAAAGAAAACGACTAAAGCTCGCACTCGCTTACTGACCGACTTTTATAACGTTACACACACACACACACACACATATATATATATATATCATAAATTATTGTTATAAATTGATATTGTGTGTGCGTGTTATTGTACATATGTGTGTTTTGTGTGACTGTATGTGTGTGTGTGTGTATTGCGCTCGCGCACACACACGTATATATTGATGACAAAGTAACGCAATCATACGGATCAATAATGATAATTACTATGTAATAATAATAATAATAATAATAAAGTAATAATAATAACAATTAATAATTAATAATTAATAATAATCCTTAAAGTAATAATATTATTTGATAAAATTAGCGATAATGATAATGGCATTATAATAACAATCATTCGGTAATATCGAGCACCAGGTATGGTATGAGATGGACGTACAATGAACGGAGAAGGAGTTTCGGCCTCGCCATCGTTACCTCGTTAAAATCCCAATGTTTTCTCACAATTCCCCCGCCCCCTTACGCGCAAGACGCGAATTCGCAAAACCTCGGCTCTCGCACTACGCTCCCTTCACATTGACGGCCCTTTGTGACTTTGTGCGACTTTACGAGCTACATTTCGTGTTCAAACTCCCGCAGCTCGACGACCTTATCCTCCGTACAAGGAGGCGCACTAAGGATATCGCGCCTTTCGACGCCAACAGACTATTAGCAGATTAATGCTCTATGTTTGCCTCTTTACACACACACACACACATATATATATATATATATATATATATATATATATATATAAACTCCCTTGCTTTACACAGACACACACACGCATGCACACACATTCTCTCTCTCTCTCTCTCTCTCTCGCTTATTCTCTATGCTTTGAGCGTGTGCGCGCGCAAAAAGTTATATACATTGGGAACGCACGTGGCGACCGGCTAGGGGGTGGGGGACCCGAGAACAAAACAAATAAACGCGTATATTGTCGACCTTTGCTCTCCCTTCACCGCTAAATGGTCGCCTATAAAATTATACGCTCGCTTATATAATTCCATATATCGCCGTGTAAATAATCGTTATGCTTTGTCCTTTTCTCGCCGCGGTTGCATTCTTCATAAATTACAATTGTTATGACGATTACTGGGTGTGTGGTGTGATGCATATGCCCATCGACATATGCGTATATGAATTTTTGGGTTTTTCCTTTCATGTGCCAAGTGCTTATACGTATTGATTGCCCCGTTCGAAGAAAGCGAGGTCGCGAGTGCTTGAAATTTCCTCCCGGTCCCGCCTAAAGTGTAAAAAAAAATTTCGTGCACTCCCTAACGATTCTTCCCGTTTGCCTTCTCACGCACTTGGAGTACGCACTTCCGCCCTCGTTTAATTAGTTTCTTTCACAATGGCACTATATGAGTTACTTTCCTGCTCGCATCACTATTTCTTTCCTCCATTCTCTCTTTTATATATATATATATATATATATATATATATAGTTAATTAATTATCTAATGCATTTGTTCTCCCTCGCTTCGCAAAATTTCTTACACAATGCCTCCATTCGACATTCATACAACATTATTTAAACGATATATCTCGCTACGGATTTACAATAATACGCGCAAACACACGCACACACATCATCATCATCATCATCATCATCATCATAGATCTTCTCATAGTTCATCATAGAACTTTTATCTTTTATTATCTCGAAATCTTAATCACTCGAAAGCTCCAATTCATCGTGCAAGCATGAACCATAAATAATTATATCCCAACGAAATCTCGTTATTACAATGACCGAACGTGCGCGCGTGTGTTAGCGTGCGTGCGTGTAAGGCAGCGTGTATCTCGTAAATATAGGCAGGTAAATTTTACCGAAATTTTCCACTTCAAGTAAATTCGATGATAATATTAAAGCTGCAGATGGCAAATATTACGAATTGTTAATGCCAAACTCGAAATTCTTACACGTACAGAGAGTAAATAATTCAGATTGACAAATCATTATCGACAGAATGCTTCTATGGATAAGCTATTATTATGCTATTATCATTTATTGTTGTTGTTGTTGTTGTTGTTGAATGTGCGTATTTTTATGTTTTTTGCTATATATATATATATATATATATATATACATATACATAGGCGTGTACTTGAGTGTTTGAGTGCGTGCGTGCGTGCGTGCGTGCGTGCGTGTGGGCCGTCATCGTTTCGTAAGTCGTCCGTTGTGTGTCTATGAAAAATTTGTATTTTCCTTAGTGAAAGCCTCAGTTCAGTTCGCGAATTGTAAAAAGCCTCGAGAGAGAAAACAAACGTATTATTAATCGAGCCCATGTACAAACAATACAATACAATTTATTTTAATTGTAAATTGCATAATCAATCATGATAATTGGAAACGAGCCTAAAGGAGTCGAAGAGTTTTTACTTGCCTGGACGCGAAACGTCGTGATATGTCCAGATATTCGCTTTAAAACTCGTTTTGGTTATTTATTTATTTATTTATTTATTTATTTATTTATCTATATATCTATATATGTATATATTTTATTTATTTATTTATTTTTTTGTTAATCACACGGCCGAATCCGTCGTTTCCTATTGTTTCTCTTTGCACGAGAATTGCACGTCGAATCAAATAATCTCACAATTATCGTGCTGATTTGGTATTAAAACGGTTGGTTTTCATTCGCGGCAAAATCAGATTCGCCCGAGTGATTATGGTATTGAGAAAAAGGGGTGTGCCTCGTCAACGATGAATCATGTGCTTTTATTGAGGGAAAACAAAATCTTTAAAATTTACAATCCATCTCTTTCGTACAAGGCAATGAAAATTCTCTTCTTAATCTTGGAAGGAAATTCTTTCCCCTACCTCATTTTCTGTTAGTACGTAACTGTAGTTGTTATTCACCTTAAAATTACTTATTTAAAAATCCTCGTTTCGAACAACAAGTTTGTTCGTTATTAAAAAAAAATTAATTAATGCTCAATGCATCGCCTTATGTCGTTATGTCGTTATTATTAACAACAACCACGAAAACAAAACAAAAAATCGTTCTATGCTGCGTCGTTATTAAAAATTATTTGTCGCCATCTCGAAATCCACCTTATTCTCTCAATAATACGTAACAACAAAACAACAATATACGCCGTCGACATGTACATAACATTATATTTTTGCTCCATTTCACTGTCACTTTAAAGTTTCAAGCAAATTATTTTTACAGCCTGAATTTCAATTTCACCCGTTATATTAGCGAGATCTCACCGGGACCTACGTATCCAATAAATTAAAACGCGCTTCTTTTACTCATGTTCTATCCATTCTTTACTTTCCTTTTTGTTCTTTTTTCTTTTTTTTTTTCTTTTTCTTCTCTTTTTCTCTTTTTCTTCTCTTTTTAAACAAGGTGATCCATTTTCCATCAAGCGTGTACGCGCTTACATTTTTCTTTCGTTCTTAATATCTTAGATGTAGCCTTACGAATCATCTCGCATCCGTTAAATCGCATAGGGCCAGTGTTGTTTGAAAATACTAAACACTATTGCTAGCTGACGCGGAGACAGCAATTATTGTTGAAAGAAAGAAAGCAAGAAAGCAAGAAAGCAAGAAAGCAAGAAATCAAGAAAGAAAGAAATAAAGAAAGCGAAAAAATGAATAAAACATCTTCGTCCTGTTGTGCGCACGTGTATGGTTGTAGGGTCGATTGGAAAGGAGCTTTCCATCATCAACCGTGACATACACTTTTCCACCGTTTTCCCAACACCGACTAAATACAAAAGTAGAAAGGCCCGGAGACGTAGGGACCAGCAACATTGAGCAAGTAATGAAGTGACATTGTCTGTCGTGCGTTGACTGTGTTTTGCGTCCCTCTAGTTAGAAAAGCAATAATTTTCTCCGCGAGCATAAGCGTTCGAATATTGATTGGCCAGCAGATTAGAACACGACGAAACTTCTTTATCCCCCCACCCCTCTCTCTCTCTCTCTCTCTCTCTCTCTCTCTCAATGAATGAAATTCTCAGCGACGGAGTCGAGGCCATCATTGTTCAGTTCGATCTCGGATGCTGAGCGAATTTTTGAAGAAAGCGAATCTTTCAGTTTCCTTTTTTTTTTTATTTTTCCTTTTTTAGTCGATAACGGCATACATAAGGCTTTTCCCCTTACACTAGTCGTTCGTGGTGTTGGTATGTCGTGTCGATGCTGCTGCGCGACAACTTTTCCCTATCGAAAGATAAAGGTGATGTTCAAGCGGAAAAAAGAAGTTAGCAAATACGGTTAATGTATGTATAGAAAAAAGCCTTTTAATTCAAACTTAAATGATTACTTTGAGCTTGGTTCGTTGGTTGATTGGTTGAGTGGTTGAGTTTTTTTGTTTGTTTTTTTTTTTTGTTTGTTTTTGTTTTGTTTTTTTCTTCTACAACGAGAAAAAGAGAATATAAAGTACGAAGTTTGTTATTAAATACACACGACTACGTAAGGCGTCAGAGAAAGATAAGAACAGAAGAGTCGATGATGATACGCACAACTGCGTGTCTCGGTGCTTCGCTGGCACGTACATTATTATTTTTTTTTTTTTTTTTTTTTTTTCCTTTATCTTTCTTCTTTTTTTTTCTTTTGTTAGTTTTTTTTTTTTTTTTTTTTTTTTTTTTGTTTTTTTTTTTTTTTTTTTTTTTTTTGCTTTTCCTATAATCCTAGGTGTACAATAATAATTTGTGTTCCATTTGTTTCATATTAAAAATATATAGATACATTAAAGTTGAGTGTCCGTGATCGTGTATGTACATGACACAAAACACGCATACAAACACACAATGCACCCAAGCACGCGTATACACATCTTTATATATAGATATATGTATATATATACAACGTTATTCCATTTAACAAATTTGTGTTCTACAGGATTTTTATTCTTATTCTTATTTAACCTTCGATTAATTGTTTACACATCACTACGTCGTAATTCTTTTACGCAGCAAACGAAAATACGTTGTACGTCAACTCGATATTGTTTTTGTAATTTCATCTATACAATTATATAATACCACATCGTACCTTGTGAAAATTCATTCTTAGAATAAAACGGCACCTGAGCTCAGCTTATTTCATTACTTCTTTCTCTCTTCTCGCGCAATTGTCGAATCGCAGTAATATGTATTATATTCTTAAATTCTATATTCCAATACAGTGTAACTGAAGGAGCGGAGGATAAGTTGATAAATTCATCGTTCCGTTTTTGTGTCTGTTTGTCTGTTTGTTTGTTTGTTTGTCTGTATGTCTGTTTGTTTGGTAGTTTGTTCGTTCGTTCGTTCATTTGTTTGTTTGCTTGTCTATGTGTTACGTACAATGTTAGAGCAATGTTTGTTTAAGGTAAAATGACATGGGTAAATAACGCAATATAGAATTTTAATAAACTATAACTTCCGTAAAAAAAAAAAAAAAAAAAAAAAAAAAAAAAAAAAAAACACTACGTTATAAAAAAATGAGAACATTCTCTTGTTACTTACGAAAATACCCAAATTTTCAGAGGATATTGTTATAATTATAATAACACCCTGATTCTCGGTTCTCGCAAATCCACGCAAATAGACTCCGTAAGTTTTAAGCAACAATTTTTAAAAGCTTTACAGATAATTATATATTGGGAACAAATGCAAATTCAAGTCCTTTTTCTACCGCAAGGTGAAAGCAGGATAATTGCCTTCTCACCTCTTCCTATTCATTTCTCTACGATATACACAAGCAAACCTAAACAACTTGAATCATATAATATTCGCTATGCATGTATGTGTCGACTGATCGTTTAATATATATTGTCTACGCATCTCTCTCTCTCTATTATATGTGTTTGTTTGTTTGTGTTTGTGTTTGTGTTTGTGTGTGCGTGTGTGTGTGTGCGCGCGTTTTGGCATTGTGTGCAGCACCGGAGACGGACAAAATAGCGCGATTGCATCTCGCCCGAATCTTTGAATAGTCGATAAAGCTCGATTATAACCGTCAACGTCAGACTCCGCCGTCC
Organism: Ceratosolen solmsi marchali; assembly: GCF_000503995.2. NCBI lineage: Eukaryota > Metazoa > Arthropoda > Insecta > Hymenoptera > Agaonidae > Ceratosolen > Ceratosolen solmsi. Next base: position 9,801,363 of record NW_011948416.1, on the reverse strand, counting down.
CTTACGTCGATACATTGAAAGGGACATTTTAAAAAATATTAAAATTTCATCATTATTTAATAACATTGTTATTATATATATTTTGTCCTAAAATTCATTTATAATAGTCGCCATTTATAGAACAATCTACTAAATTACAATTAAGTTATTTTTTTATTTTTATTTTTTTGTTTAAACGAGAATGAACTTTACATAACTAAATATGCGCTATCGAAAAACAATTCGATAAATAAGCTTTTTTTTTTGTTTTTTTTTTTTTTTTGTTGCAAATAGTAGGTAGTAATGTGTAGTAACGATGGCAGCTTTGTCCGGCTCCGCTGAACCTTTTATTTTTCCTGTTAAGAATTTTCTAGAGTATACGTAGTAGAGTGGTCCATTTATTCTGATCGACGTTCTATCGACATATTTTCTTCACTTTTCTTTATTTTATTAATAATCACACTGGTTTGGACAGAATAAAATTCTTTTCTGCCATATCATTTTATTAGAATGTTTCTATTTTTGTACGAAAAAAGGTTAGGATCAAATTTTTTTTTTTGTTTTTTTTTTTTTTTTTGTTTTTTCTTTATTCCTTTTATTTTCACGCGTGCTATTCTTTGTTTTCTCATTCTAATAAGAAATCGACAATAGCCAGCGAGTGAGAAATTCACAATGACGTTTGCATCAGTAGGAAAATGTCATAAAACTAGATGTGGCGTATATCTGTTAATCATCAGCTTTACTTCTCACACACGTACGCGCGCGCGATAACACACACACACACACACACACACACACACACGCACAGAGTTACTATATCTCTTCGCGCACCCCTCCCCTCCCCATCCCTCAACCCCTCGCCCGCCAATCGTTCCCCGCTCCAACCCTCTGTCGTCCTTTCTCAATACATTAAATATCATCTTTTTTTTTCTTTTTTTTTTATGAAAAATAACAACTTTATACTTTTTTGTTTGATAAAAAGTGTGTTGGCTAAGAGATTGCACTTTGTGATCATCTTAAAAACTGGAGATTATATAATATACGTACATATATTTATATTCATATGCATAACGGCAAATATTCGTGTTGCATTGTCTCGTTATAAAAGGCAACAACAACAAAAGAAAAGAATAACATGTTCACTTGACAGTTGTGCAGTGTCACACGAAAAAACGCAGGCATAAGCGCGTCGTTAATTTCCTTTATCACTCATTCGTTTACAAATCATCGATAAAAAAAAAGAAAAAAAAGATTAGTAAACAAATTTTCTCTGATGTATTAATGCGCGATTGCTTACATAATCCTGTAGATTTGAAACAATTTTTTAAAAAAATTCCAAAGAAATAAATCGTCGGTTTAAGAGGTGCCCATACAATATGTAATTGTCTCAAACATATTTTCATATATTTTCTTTTTAAATATCGTATTCATATTTGCGACTTCTCACACGCGCATACTCCATTACTACTTTTTTTCTGTTTTACATGTTTACTCATTTCGTGCACGCACATTCAATATTTTAAATGACAGGAGGGCCACAAATGGTGCCAGGCACTATTTATTCAAAAAACCTGTGTACTCCATTAAGACTATACAGTTAAATTACATTTATGTAATTGTTTTACCTTTATTATTATCATTATTTCTTTTTTTATCTCAATTACTTTAACATATTCATCCATTGCAATTAAATGGCTTTAATCACTATTCGAATAATAATAAATAATTCACACGAGAGCAATTCTCACGAGGATATGTCTTCCGAAATAACGATAAGGATTATTAAGGCATAGAATTCAAGGCTCCAGAAAGAATCTCGGCACGTTATACGCATCCCGTTATTTTTATTAAATATATATATTTTTACGTAACATATATATATATATATATATATATGTTTACAAATACATTGCGCGCTCTGGTTTTATTATATCTCTTTCGGCTCTTAACTCAGTCACAATAATGTTCACATATTCGTCTCAGCCGTAATCGTGTTATTTCCAATTATCTTAGCTACATGTCACATATAATACAGATGTAATGTGCATTTTTATTATTTCTTTCCCATAAAATGTTATTTTTTTTCTTCTCTTGTATAATATGTATTGTTAAAGATTACCGGTGACATGTCGTTTCATTGTACACGCAATATTCAATATTTCGCGTATAAACAAGCCGCACGATGGCCGAGATAAATTGGTATTACAAATACTTTAAGAGCATCATAACGCTTAGTAGACATATTATTTTATTTGCTTCTCAACAAATATAATCCTTCAATGATGAAGTTATCGCGATGCGAGTTTCATGAAAAAATTTACGCGACTTATGTACAAATTAGAAAATTTAGTTACCATGCGTTTTATCATTTCTTTTTCTCTTATGTTTTCTTTATTAACGCGAGAATTGCTCGATTTTTTTTTTTAGAAAAATGTTTCGTATTTACTATGTTTATATATAGAATGTTAGCCAATATGCGAAACACTATTATTACATTCATCTTGTGCTCGCAGTTTTCACAGACATTCAGAAACTGACACATACTTGTGAGACAAGCCCTCGTTAAATGTCAAATTTTTGTTTACTTTAGGCATGAATGAGGTTTCAATGTAATCTTTATACGGATTTGTTTATCTTAAAAATTTTTTCGTCGTTCTTCATCTTTAATATCAAATGTGCAAAATACTCGTGAAAAATGTATGCAGACAGACGACCGTTTAACTTACTGAGAATCGCTTCTCAAATTGCACGAACGTAATATTCGGAGATCCAGAACTGCACTAATTCCACCATTAAATTTTTCTCAATAAATAGTCAATATAAAGAGTTGGACTGCACCATATAATCATTTAGATCTATTTTTCAATATATGCATTATTATATATACACAAACGCGCACACGCGTGTATATATATATATATATATATATATATATATATGTACGCGCGCGCGCGCGTGTTGGTTTGTGGCTTGTGCGTGTGTGCGTGTGTGCGTGAGCGCTTGGGGGTGCGCCGGGTATGTTTGTATGTGTGGTTGTATGACTGTATATGCGCGTGTAGTAATGTACCTAAGTGTAAATTTGTTCATTAAAACAATGCTATACAACATACGCCTAACTATCTATCAAATAATATTTCTTTTGTTTATAATATATTTAATTTCGAATCTTCTTCTCATATAATATGAATAATTTGAGTACAGTGGCCGACTTTCACGCATTTATGAGCAGACATAGACCGTTAATGTAACCCAGTAAAATTAAAAAAAAAAAAAAAAAAAAAAAAAAAAAAAAAAACTATCATTAGCATCACCACCATCATTATATTCACCATAATCGTACATGTGTGTGAGATCCTCATCGATTCATATACGAAGCGACAGATTTTTTTAAAAAGTATAATCATAAACATAAAATCAATGTATTCCTTGTCAATCTTAAAAAAAAGACAGATAAAGAAAGAAGTCAAATAAAAGTATGAATAATCATATATGATAATAATCGTTCGTTAATTAAAGAAAAAAAGACACGACTTAAATGACTAGATCGAGTACGCACAAATGTTGATATCCATTCGAATGGCAAATAAAAGGTATAATAATCATAATATAAGTAAACAAAATAAAAGAGGCGTGTGTTGATTGTTTATGCACATGAATACGCCTGCTATGCTGTTGCTGCTGCTGCTGCTCTGTCTATCTATCTGTAAGCCCGTGCGCGTGCGTGTCGTGTGTGCACGCACGCGTACGGTGCATGCGCGGGCGCGTATTAATTGCGTGCAGTTGTGTACGTGTGCGCGGGCGTATAGTCGATATTAACGGATTATGCTGCTCTTAGACCACCATACCAAGTACAACAAACACAACAATCGTGCGATAAGTGCGTGCACATTCGATTAGCTTCTTTGTTTCCTTGGCTAATTGTAATAAGAAAAGAAAGTTTCGCCGTTCGCGCACACTTAAAATTTTGTGCATTGTTCCTTTTACCACTTTGTTTAAAGCCATTCATTTTGCTCGTTCTCGTACGATGGTGTCGGTACAATATTTTATAAAATCTTTCTCCATATTTGTCCACCTTCATCGATCGTATTACAATTTCATCATCGTCATTACCATTGCACTCGGAGTGATCGTAAGGTCACGGAGCCTAATGAAATTACCTTCGCGAACTCACGTGACATATATACAAGCAACACCTCTTATTTATATACATTAAAAAATATACATACATACATACATATATAGGTATATGTGTATATATATTAATATACATATATACATATATACATATATATATATATATATATATATATATATATATATATATATATATATATATGTATATGTATATGTATATGTATATGTATATATATATATTAATTTTTATAAAGTTTCAACATTATGGCACCACTTATTTATCATCGTCGTCGTCATCATCCTTATCATCGTCATCACCATAATCATCATAATCATTACCACCGCCAACGTCATCATCATCTTTATAATCATAATTGTCATCAACTTGGCAATATCATATTATCATCAAACGTAAATCGCATTATTCGTTAGTCTGTCTTTACAACTCTTAGCTCAAAAATATTTAACAGATTAACAGATTATTCTTCTTATTCTTCTTCTTCTTCTTCTTCTTCTTCTGTTGCAATGTCCGTTGTCACTGTGCTTCTGCTTTTGCACCGACGTCGTCGCCCTCGAATGCAGCTGACTAAATTAACCGAACACTGGCGTGAGAGAGCGCGACGCTCGAAGGGAAGAGAAACAAAAGAATTACGCAGCTCATCTGTGTGCGTGCCGCGGTTTATCTATTTCTATATATGTGTAAACACACACACACCCACACACACACTAACGCGCACGCGCGCACACACATACACACATATAAGTTTGTTTTCTCTGTTATACAGGATATGCAGTGCTAGAGTAATGTCGCCTTTCCCCCTCGTTCTCACCCCTTCTCCCACGCTCTCTCGCGCATTTACACCCATTAACGCGCTCTCTTTTTCCCTCTTGCAAACACATATAGGCACACCACTCTTTTTTTCTTTCTCTCCCCTCCCCTCCTCCCCCTCTCTTTCTCTTTTTCCATCATTCTCTTTCAAGTATACGCACACACGCATACACGCACGCACGCACACACACACCTCGCCCCTTTCGTGTGAAATCTCGGTGTCAAATGTAAGACGCTGTCTCGCGTCCATGCTGTGGGGCCACCGACGTCGCATCTTCGCCATCCGTGTTGTCCTCGCCGTCGGCCTCCTTCACGCGGAGGGACGGACGTCGCCACCGCTATTTGACATCGGCGAGGCGGCTGGCATTCGGGGTACGCACCTGCGAAAATGAATTAATCGACACCGATTAGTCGAATCGAGCTTTTCAGATTCGATGAGACGAACGTTTTTACTCGAGACAAAACACATCATCACACGATCCGCCACATTGGAATCAACGTTTATGACGTTGATAACGTCATTGAAGCTACACTTACAAAATAACTCCAAAAGCTTTATTATTGCACATTTCGTGTAGTGAAGTGACATTATTATTATTCGAGCAATGATTGGCCATTGGGCTGGGCGCGGAGGTAAGATGCTCAAGTGTCCGAATCGATGAAATCACAATGCCTTTACTCGCCCTCTACGATCTCTTCATTATTATTTTTATTATTATAATGTGGCTGCAATGGTCCGATGCATCGACATTTCAAATTGGCTAACGCGGTCTATCATTAGCTTACGCGGTCGTGATAATAATAATAATCATATTAAAGAAGTTTACCATTAAGTCGCCCAGCCCTCGGTGATCCTCGAGCGCTTCATGAGCGGTCCGTTCTCGTAGTCACTGCCGCTACCGGGGTTCCCGGCTGTTCCGGGCCCGTGGCTCGTGCGCATGTCCCCGACGACGACGCCCCCACCACCGCCGCCAGCCTGCGTCCCCGGCGAGGGCATGTTCGTGGGCGTGATGCTGCCGGAGTGCGAGGGCGGCGGGTTGCTGCCGGGCCTGTTTACCGACACGAGATTCAGCGTCTGCGGGCCCCCGTGTTGCTGTTGTTGTTGCTGCTGTTGTTGTTGCTGCTGCTGTTGCTGCTGCTGCTGCTGCTGTTGCTGCTGTTGTTGTTGCTGCTGTTGCTGCTGCTGCTGCTGCTGCTGCTGCTGCTGGGTCACGTGGTGAGGCGGTGGCGGCGGCTGAGGCGAGGGTCCACCCACGTTCAGGCTCGCGTGACCTGCGCAAGGACGAGGCGGGGGGGTGCGGGGGGGGGGGGGGGGGGGGGGGGGGGGGAGCCCGATCGATCCGATTATTCGACGGTCGTTTCGGGCTGCGCCTGCATGGCCTTTCTCATTCTTTCGGTAATTACTATTTAACGATTCGTGTAATTAATTCGTTTTAATTGTGTAGCGCGGACTGGCTCGACATTAACGACCGCCGTTTCGCAATAACTGCTCCTACTTAGGTAAGAGTTTTGGTGACTCGAAACCCCGGGTCGTTACGAGCGAGCGTCGTCGTGTGGAAGTGAGCAGCGGAATTTTTTAATAGACGGTCTTTGATGAATAAATATATGATTGTTGACGTGACCGGTTGGCAATCCTAGATGGTAAAAGTCGCAGATTGCGGAGGTACTGACCGGGATGATGCAGACTGCCGGCGGATGCGCCACTGGGTCCGCCCACGGAGCCGTTAGTGCCGCCGCTGCCCGCGTGCGGGTCCCGGGGCGGACTTATCGGCTCGCTCTTGATCTTCACGGGGATCGGCGACGTCGAAGGTGGCGGTGTGCTGCTCGACACCGCCAGGTGAGGAAGACTGCTGCAATGGAAAATACGAGGATCGCCCGTTATTAGTTCATGCGTGTCTCGAAATCTGCCGGTCAAATGTCGCATAGCCGCGCATCGTTTGGGCTTAGCAGCGACCTATTAGTTCTAAAAGCCGTTATCACATTTCAAATAAGTTGCATGGATATTAAACATCTCGAGCTTTCATTATTCCGGGCGCGTAAATGACATTTTCAACCAGATAGTATAGGAACCTCGTAGCTAAAATATATTACCGCCTCGCGCCGCTCGAGCGTACTCTCTTCCTTTCTGTTGTGTCTTTCTTCAACGAATTCGTATTTGTACACTTACATGAACAATAAATAATAGCTTTCTAAAAAGTAGTAGTAACTTTTCAGTTTCAAAAATCGTAAGTTTTTTGTTTTGTTTTGTTTTGTTTTTGTTTTACCAAGATGTAATTTATATTTGATATGCTTACTTGCCATTCGACATAATAAATCATTAAAAGCATTCGGAATATTAGTGCTGTGATATATGAATGTGATGCGATGGTCGAATTGAATTTTAAACGTATGCAAGCTCGTGAGCATATCGATAGTTAGTCATATTAATGGCGGACTATAATACCTAATGAAGTAATAGTCGTAATAAGTAGTAGTTGTAGCATAATGTAGAAGCGGTAGTAGTGTTAGTGGTGGTGGTTGGTGGTGGTGGTGGTGGTAAGTAGTAGTAGTAGTAGTAGTAGTAGTAGTAAATGTTGCATGTCCTTAAGCGAGCGCTTTAAGTTTTACTTGGAAATTATGTCACAAGCGTGTATTTTTTAACGAGTTACAGATTGATTAAATTCGAAACCGCATGATGCAGTGAGATTATTAGGCATTGCAATAGGAAAAGACTATGGGCAATCCAGGGTGAACGGAGAGCTCGCCCGACGAAGTTGACGAATTCCTGGTTGGCTTTCGATGCAAACATCAATTGGAATATTTGCATCACTGTATCGCCACGAGTCCTCGGACACCGACAACTTATGTAGAAGAGTGCAAATGTGGAGGAGAAGGTGGAGGTGAACGATAACCGCAAGTGCACGAGGGTGAAAAAAAAAAAATATGAATAGGTATAGGGAGAGGAGGGGAAGACAAACTGGATTCATAGTTAATTTCTAACAACAATAATGAATGTGTTGAATGAGAATTACCTTATGCTGGACATGGTGGCGGCCGAATACATTGATAAGTCATCAACGTACCTCTGGTGGGACCAGGCGAGAGTACTGAGGTCCGACGAATAGTCCGTCGGCCCGAAGCCGGTGTAGCTCGCCGGGACCGTTGGCGTCTGCAGCGCCACCACCGGGGTGCTCAGCGTTGTCTGAGCGTGACCACCCTGAGATAAAAACAGAGCGCTCGTCTCATTTTCTACGTTCTAAACCTTCCCCCGTCCTCTTGCTCCCGCTATCCCACCCCCGTAACCTCGAATCCTCTCGGTACTTTGACTCACGGTTGTTGGGTCGTGAACGCGAATGATGAAGCCCTAGAACCTCGGGGTCGAGCTCTGATCCTCAGCCCACTCCGAGTATCAGAATTCGAGTTTTGGCAAACGGTTTTTTGCCAGATCTTTGGCCTGGACGGGATGGTTAATAGTTCATCGGGCTTCGGCCTCGAATTCTTTACCAAGCCAAACACGTCGTCCCAGAGGTTGCAAGAGGTTAGAGGTCGACTCGACGATGGCGTTTCGCGTTCGCACTCGGATCGCTAAGAGTTAATAAATACATCAAGTGGTGGAACTTACGTCGTAGTTGCCCTCCTCGGCGAGTGACTGGGCGAGAGGCGTGGGTATGACCACCCGTAGGTTGCCTCGGTGCGGATGCGGCGGCGGCGGCGGTTGAGGCGAGTGCCTCGACGGGTTACCCTTGGAAACGCCGAGGGCGGGTGATGGCCCCGGACTCGGGGAACCACCTAAGGGCGAGGCCGAGGGTGGGTAGCCGTTGCTCATCTCCAGCATGCCTCCCGGTGGATATACTACGCCGAGCAAACGAATTCTCATTCATTCGTTAATTCTCTCTCTCTCTCTCTCTCTCTCTCTCTCTCTCTCCATCTTAAGCACGCGGGCGCACACACTCCCTTTTGCCGTGCGGTCCATTCATACCTCCGAGAACTGCTTTTCCTTTCTTTCTTATCGAGAGGGAGGGATTTTCGTTAAGCTCAGCGCGGGAAGTTAAAAGTTTTCCGATGCGACACAGCTTCTCGCTCCAAGGCTTTTTATTAAGCTTTTACGATTAATTCGATACTCTTAGAGTTGCCAAAGTTCTTTATCGATACTAAACATTTTATTATACGGCATTTATACCGCCCCCGCCTATCCCCCCATCCCTCCCACTGACCCCTCCCACTTTCCTTTATTGAGGTTAATGCAAGCATCTCGCATAAGCCTCGAGGGGGATTAATAGCGCGATTCGTATTCTGAAAAAGCCGGTAATTACAGTATTAAAAAATTAGCGTTGAAAGGTTTTCTATTTTATCGCGAGCAATAAAAGAAGAGTAATAAATCACGAGTTAAGTGTTGAAAAGAGTGGGGAATTGCAATTAGTAAGGTCAACGTTGCCAGACACGATGCTTCAGTCAAATATGTTGCATTGCATGTCGAAAGCTCCGTTCGACGCTCCATAATTCAGCCACCCGAGCAAGCGAGATCCCAGCTACTACTACCCCCCCCCCCGCCCCCTCCCCGACCCCTCCCTCACTCATACACCGCCCGCCAAACCACTACCTCCGCACACTCCCGCGCACCCACATATTGACCGAATTTCCTTCGAATTCTCAGTTCGGCAATTCTCGGTCAAAAGAAAGTACAGCGTGAGAGTAGAGCGCAGGCATTCCAATCCAGCGTAAATGTCCCCAGGATACGCGGCTTACCTGAATCCGTTTCAGATGACGACGGCCTCGGAGAGATGCTGGTGTGTGCTATTTGCGGACTAGAGCCAAGCATTTGCTCCCCATAACTATTTACAGGCACGGTAACGGGCAATGTGTAATTGGATTGTCCCATACCCTGCAGCAGAAACGAGTCTTGCGTTAGCATCGAGAAGGAAGTGGAAGAAGACGAAGTTAAGAAGTTAATGATGATGAGGTTGAGGAAGGGGCGAGTGTTTTACGTGGTACCGAGGGACAGAGGAACGAGAGTGAGGTCAGTTGTTAATACGGCAAGACTGACCCTCGATCCATTGTGCTGATTCCTTATGAGCATCTGGAAGTCTTCGTCGATCTTGGCGTACTTGGCCTCGGTGCGGGGCGTCAAATTGTACTCCTGGGCGTCCGGCTCTGGGCTCTCCGGGGACATCGCGCCCTTATGCTCCTTCTTGTTGAGTGCCTGCAAGTGTCAGCAGACAGGTTCACGTGACCACACCGCCCGAGGGCACACAACCTTTCGCATGCAAACGTTAGCCTAGCGCACAGACACACGCATGCACGAGGTGGAGCCGCCCAGTGAACCGACTTCACACCCCACCTCCCTCATCCCAACCCTACCCCAACTACCAATCGCCCCGTTCCATCTATTCATCAGCTAACCGACCATAGCCTTTGCGCGGTGAGCTTTTCGTTACTTCACTGGCGCGCGTAAGCCGATTCGCGGTGGCTGAGCATTTTTCTTGCTTTACTACCGTGTCATCCCTTTGTTCTCCTTCTCACTTCAATCGCAGCCTATCAATAATAACGGAGAAAATGGCTAGTCGATTAACGATATCGCGAATTAGGCTTTTCCTTTCCCCGCGTGCCCTTACCCATCAACAAATCTATCGGCGTGATAATTTTTCCCCTACGCAACCCACGCATCGTTTCCCCAGACTGCGAATTTCCTTAAATACAACGTGAAAATTATCGCAAGGAATTTTTTTAAGGAATTTTTTTTTTTTTTTTTTTTTTTTTTTTTCACGCCAATCGAGCAAGGGACTCGCAACTAATATTAACATCATATCAAATTGAATATTTGACTCGGCAATTAATAATTCTCTTTAAATTGGCAAATGATATTGCCAAAGGAGACAAATGAGCGATGGGAAAGTGACGGCTCAATGTCGACTCGAGTAAATACGAATTAACTTGAAATAAAATAGAATTAAAAACATTTTCCTGCCCTCAAGTCTTACGCGTTTAGGACTTGTACTTTATATTTTATAATATTATGTGTAATATCTTGTGTGTAAATTCTACGGGTTGAAAAAAAAAGAAGCGAATTAAAGAGAGAAAGAAAAAATAAATGATTTACTGTTGACTAGCATTTATTTGGAAAAAATTTTTTTCAACCACAATATCAATAATAAGGCAATAGTTGGGTATATAAATTTCTCATTGTTGCGAAGTTATCGAGTAATTTTAAATTTTTTCTCAAATGAAACGATCGTTTGTCTGCCCCCTCAATTCCTTTGACAGTTTTCTCTGATTATATCACCGGCAATTTTGTACCAATTACGCTTATGTCGATGAAAAAGAAAAATAAAAAGAAGAGAAAATGAAAAAAAAAGAACACAAAAAACAGAAACAAAATACCAAATATCTATATTAACGTCAGCTGTACGAAACATCTCACTATTATCAGTTGGAAAGCATCGCGGTAAGTAGGCTCTTATCAACAATTGGTCACTTACACTTTCGTAAGTATTTATCAGTATATTTTGGTATAATAAATCGTCGCACGCAGACGAAATGCGCGAGTGTGTAAAACAGCGCACAGCACACGCTTACCGAGCCTATTGCGTTCTACGTGTTTTTCAACGTAAAAAGTCGGCTAGTCGATGACAATCGTCGACCAGCAGCCCAGTAAATAATGACTTCACCGAGTCCGTTTGCCGAAAAAAGATGAAGAAGAAAACGAAGGGCGGCGGAGGGGGAAAAAAAAGGTTTATTTAAATAATCGCAACGGGCATTATGTAAAAGAAGAAGAAAAAACAATCAAAAAAAAAAAAAAAAAAAAGAAAGAAAAAAAAAAGAAAAAAAAAAAGAAAGAAAAGAAGTCATGTGCAGAGTGAAGAAAATGGTTGGTTGAGCAGTCGCTCCTCGAGACTCGCACACATCCGTTCGCCGCGTAAACAAGAAAATATCAACTTATCGTTCGGATATTTTTTTTTCGTTCGAGAAGCTTACAATTCCCGTGCCGTAATCTCTCAACATTTATTCCACTTTTGCTCCGATAAAACGAAAGAGAGTGGAAAGACAAAAAAAAAAGAAAGAAAAAAAGAAGAAAAAAAAAGAAAAATAAAACAAAAACACTAAAAAAAGAAGAAAAAGAGCCCGAGCGCCCCCGATCCCTTTGAGAAAAGACCTCGACGGCACCCGCCACGAAAGGCAATTTTCTCTCGTCACCCGATCGTTCCCCCCTCGGGAAACTCTCTCACCCCACTCCCACGCGCAACGCATACGCACGAGCGCGCGCTCCCGTCATCATCGGGCAGTCGCGGCATCGCCGTCCCGGACAAGTCCACTCACCTCGATAATGTTTTTGTTGGTAAGCGACTCGTGTGGCTCGTTGTACTCGGTGTACTTGAGGAGGACCTTGTCCATGTCGGTGCTGGCGTACTGGTACAGCTTATTGCTCGAGCTGAATATAATCAGGGCGATCTCGCAGTCGCACAGGACGGACAGCTCGTACGCCTTCTTCATGACACCGAATTTTCGCTTGTTGAACGTCACCTGTGCAGCAATTTTTTCCAATCGTTAGCGCCAACCACTACCTTCGCTCTTCCCCATCACCTCCCCATTCCCTCCATCATTCCCACCCTATCCCCTTCCAATCATCACCCCACCCCATACTTTTAACAAAATCATAATATACATCGGCTCAGGCCCAACACGCATTTTGTGAACAAACTTCATTCGCGTATCCCCTATATAGTCATTAACGGGCTTGACAAATTGTCGAGCTGCTTGGGCCTTATCAGTCAATCCACCGAAGAATACAGTATTCTTCCACTTGGTAATTTACCGTCCTCTATAATAATGCAATTATGTGCGCCTACCTGACGATTCCGTTCGTCCGTAATCCGCGAGATTTGTATCTTTTTCCGACCCATTTTTGCGTCAGTTTTTGGATTAAGAGCTGCTCTGTCAAATCTCTGGATGGAATGTTATAAAGTCTGCAACAAAAAAGCAAATCGTTCGTGCGTTAATGGGATGGTGGCGTTGCCGTTGAATTTTTACGCTCATTACTATAAATGGCGCCGACGTGTGCGCATGCGAGCGCTATTTAACATCTGTTCGGCTATCAATGTAATATCGATTCAATTACTCGACCAACATTCAGATGGACACCTAATTAATATCTACGGAGCAAAGGCATTTTATCAATAATATAAGTCCCCCGTCCCGCTTCAAGCTCCTGCAATATTAACAAATGATTAATACTTGGCCTAATTCAATCCTTCTCCAGATTATTCATATTCCATAATATTTTGATCTCTTGGATCGTGGTGGCTTTTTAAGCCCATTCGATCACACGACGATATAACAAATTACGGTAAACCGTTTATATTGTGTTTTTGGCATAAATCGCACGTTTTTACCAGTGCACCATCCAGCTTCCGCTCCAATAACGCTCCAACGTTCATTATCGCTTATTTATATCGTTTTACTTGAAAAAGGTTCGAGGATTTTAAAAAACGGTGATTGTTTACCCTCCTCGTGTACGAGGCCATTATTTCCTAATATCGAGCGGGAAAATTTATTCAAAATTATTTTAATGGCAATCAAATGCAACGTGACGATAATTCATTGGAAAAGCATTTTTTTCGCCCCATTTAATTTAATTCGCTAGTTATATTTCGTGATGTGGTGGGTTTTGCGCGTTAGCGAGTGAGATTCTGTAATTTATCGTTCTTTCATTATACGATAATTTTCTCCCTTAATGTCCCTTGACTTTGCTGGCAAGCCCAGTGGGTAGCGGCGCATGCCCCGTTCTCGGGAACAAAATTCACGGTCTCTAGCGGCGCACCGACACACATGAAAATTAGCTTCTCGCTCGTTCTCGAGTCCCGTCACCTTTCATTCGCGAGCCGCCCTTTTCAAGACTAAAAAAGTCATTCCGTTCTCCACATTACTCGCTAAACCTCGACCTCTATCGCTCTCGCTCTCTCTCTCTCTCTCTCTCTCTCTCTCTCTCTCTCTCTCTCTCTCTCTTATTCGTCCACTTAACTTTACGAACATTAGCATTTGATTTGGAATGCGCCATTTGCCGCATTTTCAATCAACGTTAATCTTGACTGGAGCTAATTTAAAGCACCGGCGACCTATGTGTATCGCTGAACCGATCGAATATGCCTTATCGGTAATTATTTGAGGAGAGGCCGTGCGATCGGGAACTGGGAAGTCATTCCCCCACCCGAATAACTATGGGCAAAACAGACGGAGGGTGGGTATTAAAAAGAAGAAAAAAAATAAATAAATAAAAATAAAAAAAAAAAAAATAAAAAAAAATAAAAAAAATAAAAAATAAAAAAATATATAAAAACAAAAACAAAAACAGACAATAAGTACGCACGTGCGTTTTACATAGATAACGTAATATCGATTAAATGAAATGACGAGTAGAAGAGAGTAGGGAGGTTCGCAAGTACGTAATCTCTCGGGTATCGTTATCCAATCCTTCCTCCGCAGCTTCCTTCTTCACTCTTACGGACGAGTGATATTTTTGACTGCCGGCATGTTCGATGCAAACTGTGTCTAACATTGCAAAAGCATATCGCCGCGAGAGCCGCCGACATTAAATATGATTTTAGAGGCTTTGTATTTCCCGCGGCTGGCTCACGAGACGTGACGAACGGAGAGAGAGAGAGAGAGAGAGAACGAGAGATTTAAGCGATTCTAGGAAAAATTTTCAGTCGCCCCGGTTAAGGTTACGAATGGTGGATGACAAAGGGGGTTTGGGGAGTGACGTGGAGAGAGAGGGATGGTGGAAGTTATGAGAGAGTCATTATTGCGTGGAATGTGAGGAAAATTTCACGATTCGCGAATACCAAGCATTTCTTTGCTAACGGGACGCTCCGGGCTTTGATGGTACCGACTTTTGCATCGGACGAATACTGCCGAAACGTTGACTAAAGAATGAAGGAAAAATGCGAGCGATCAAGAGTAAGGTCGGCGATCGGAGAAATCCGCGACTGACTCACATCGTTTCCCGACTGGATAATTATCAGTTGGGTTGGTTAGTACATTGAATGCATGCATACAGAATGGAATTTCACGTATTCCCTAATCATTTCACTTTCTGTCCGTTACAAAATACCATTTTTCTTTATCTAATCAACGAATAATTAGTTGGGCCCACGAACGAGGCATTGCAATGTCGATTAGATGTTTGTCGCGCCCGCTAATGGGCATCAACATAAATTAAAGACTATTTATACCTGGCGTCTTCTATTTTTAAAGAATTTGTCTGTCTGTCTGTCTGTCTGTCTCTCTGCCTTGCTCTCCGATAAAGCCATAGACACCATTATATAGTTTTTCACGCAGTTTATAGTGGCTGCACTGCGATAAATGATTTTTTGACGAATATGTGAAGATTAAGAGCGGCGATTTATGCGTGAACATTGGCTGGTTAAAAAATTTGCTTATTATTAGAACGCGAAGCGCTATAAATATTCCCAAATGCAAGTTACGCTACGCCAGAGCGGCAAAACGACTAAAATCATCATCCCCGTGGAATTACATAATTGCGTCTCCTTCTCTTTCACCGACATCTCACATACGAGAGAGGAGTCACTGTCTGGATGAGATTGTCGCTCGTTGTTACGCTTATCTCGTTATCAGCGGGGCCAGAGTGTCTCGACTTGGCTTTGCGTGATTCGGCACGTGCGCGATCTCATGTGTGCGTAGGTTGTTGGCGTAAAGGGGGAAGTGATCGGGCGATCGATATTATTTGCGCGCGAATTAAAAGCCAAGCGATGATCATCGTTTAGTAGAACGGCGTTGCCGTAGTCGCCGCCACTGCAGCTGCCACCGCCACCGCCACCGCCACCGCCACCGCCACCGCCGCCGGGAGTGGCATTAATTTTCTTTTAACTAGCGTCTTACTCGAAAGCAAATGATAGAAGATAGCGCTAATTGAAATAACCGTGTGCTAATTGAGTGAACGCGCGCATGCGCCCCGTACAGGCGGGTTATTCTTTCCGCGAGCCGCGAGTTCGAAAACGAAAGGGTATACGCGTGGGCGCACTCGAATAATTCCATTCGGCAGTGGGATTTCTCAAGATCCTACGGGCTTTCCTGCCCTCGTAGCAATGCTTGAAAATGTAATTTTCAAAGAGCTTTTCCGGGATACGTGGCTTTGTTTGATAGGTCGCGCTTTGAGTGAAAGGTTAATCCGATGATTTCCACATTTTTTTTTTCTTCGTATTATTATCCGAACTAAAGTCGCTATCGAATTTTACCTTACTAAAACTCTTTAATCATTCGTTCATTCATTATTTATCATAGTTAAATTGGAAAATTGTAAATTAACATTAAGCTCTTTTCATGCACATATCAATCGTCATTTTATTTTTTTGTTTTGTTTTTAAATAATCGGGCAGCTTTGTCTTTTTCTCCATTCTTTGTCATTTTGTTGAGGAGGATGGTTAGGAAAAGTCTCGAAAGGTTGTTTGAACACGAAGAATTTTCAGTTTAAAAGTTTAATGCTGAGTAAAATAGAGCATTTGCTCGTAAACATTTAGCATCTTTTTTCAAAAAGCATAATAAAAAAATAGACATTAGGCATTGGAGCGTAACCGTGAAAACTTCACTATTATTCGATTGCTCTTCAAAATAAATTTTACCAAGTCGATAATTACGTTAGTTGTTATAAAGAAATTTTACGATTAGACGACGCAATCTCTATTAAGAATATGTAACGTTTAAACGTTAATTGCTCGATTAATTCGAACCAAAATAAGTATGAGAATACTTTTATCAAGAAAATAATAAACCAACCTATTAGCTCATTATCCCCAATATGTGAATAATTTTATTGTCATTGAATGAATAATAATTTATACTCCTTTTAGTTAAAGATGATGATATTTGACGAGATGACAGGAGCATTTATTTTCTTATAATAAAAATTAATCGAACGAACATATTTTGCTTTAAAAAAAAAGAGAGTCAATGATAATATTTTAATAATTTATTATACTAGTCAGAACAAAGTTTCTTATGGAAATAAAGGGAATCTTGTGAAGCGTTGAATTGGAAAGGATGAAAATACAATGAAAATTTCTTAATCTTCAATTCGTCGCATAACATGATAAGGATATAAAGTTTTATTTTGCATATGCCATAGGAATTACGAAATGGAAAATAATGTCAACGAGTGGCGTAAAAAAGACAGATTTTGTTATAACGCGATTGTTGGAACAAGTTGGTGGTTATCCTTTATCGTTGTATTTGCTTTAATCGTCTCGTTCGTGTGAAAGATAGGAAAGCCACTTCACGTGAAATACATCCGGAGTATCGCGGCTAATTCGTTTGTTAAGGGGAGTAAGTGAGGCGTCCAAGTGCTTTTTCTTCTTAATGCTTTCCCACTCATTGTTTCTGCATAGCCGAGGCAAATTGAATAAAACATTCTCGCGTTTTCATTAGCTTCGATTGATAATTGCATGGGCTAATATACACAAGCATTTTGGCGATATAATGCGCGACACAATGTTGAATCACTTGAGCCAATGATGCTCAGCATCTTTTTCTTTATCACGGATTCGTTAATTAACATAATGTTAAAATATCCGGCTCGAAGCCTTGGGCTCGACGTTGCACACGATGAGCACATTTTCAGGTGAGATTAATAGGATTTTTTCGGCTTCCCCACTGGCAACTATCAGAATATAAAGCACGGCTCTCTGAAGATAAATCAGTGCAAGTGGATACCTTAAAAGCGAATTAATTCGAATTAGGAGGAAATCGCTGGAATAGGACGCTGACGATTATCCGCGAAATCATCTAATGTAAACACTATTACGCCCAAATATCGTGAAAATCACAATTACATCTACAGATCGGTCTCTCATCTATCTGAATAAAAATGTCTACATTTGAGAATATTAGTGTATCCGTGATATTATTTACGCGACGTATTAACGCTGTTGTGAGGATCGTTAAAGAAAAATAATAAAAAGAAGAGGAAAAAAAGGCATTTTTATTTCGGAATTTTGAAATGCATTTATATATGGAGAACGTTCGAAAAATAATTATTGATGCACGGCTACGATATGAATAATACGAAAAAAAGTTAATATATGCATACGAGCTTGTTTCTCGAGCTGTGTCGTTTTTAATGTAACTCGTGCATGAGTCAGAATAAGATGGCGTACGTACAGTCTCCTTAAAAAGTTGGAAGTATCATTCGGGCTCGATTTCTACTGATTTCCCTCGCCTCCTCGGTGTCGCGCGCTTTTGCAAATACACATGCAAATACGTTGATTTCATTGATGCTTAAATTACGTGAGCAGAATTTTTTTCTCTCATGAAATGCTCGTGTTATAAGTTCGCGGGCATGAAACCAGCGATAAATCAGCCGTTTTTTGTATTGATAAATTTATTGAAGAGCCGATAATTGATGCCAACAATTGAATATTTCTAGAGACTTTTATAATTAGCGAACGGGATTTTTCATTTTTGTCCTTTGGGTCCGGCAAAATTTATCAAAATTTACAAGGCCATTACGAGGCATTCGCCTCGAATCTAAAACATTTTTAAGAGAAAGAATCTCTTTAAGCATCGAGAGTTGTAATGCAGCAAAAAAGAGAGAAAGAAGTATAAGCACATAAGGCACGCATAAAAATGATCTTCAAGTATAAGTTTCGAGCCTCCGCTGTCATTCATTCTCAAACGCTGTTAATCATTTCAATTGACCGCAGTTAAGTATTTTTTACTTGATTTTGTTAGTAGACAATCCCTTTTTTATGTAAAATTTGTAACAAACAGATTATAATATACCTCCCCCCCCCCACCCCACCCTTTTTTTCTATTGGCATTGAACATAATTTAATCTTTTTTACATCGTTTAGCAAATGATCATAGTTTTACCAAGCCCAATCAAATAGAATGGCAGAGAGAGAGAGAGAGAGAGAGAGAGAGAGTGAGATGCGTAAACGAATTTTTCATTTTTATATCAATTTCATTAGTTACTTCGATAGGATTGAAACTATAGAAAATGAAAAATTCTTGTCAAAACATTCAATTTTCTTGATAGTCGTGCAATATTCTAGATGTTTTCATTCGAAAGAGTACATATAACCACTAAAAAAATAATCCAAGTCTGTCGATGAAACGTACAAATGCATTTTATTTTTTAATTAACTGCGCGGAAAATAAATCATAACAAAAATAATTACATTGTGAATGTTAAAATATTCCCTCGAACAACTAACGTAAATTGTTTTATTCATAATATATGACGATAAATATGAGAATGTTTTATAATAAAAGACAGCTATGAAAATAAATAAAAACAATGGCCAATTTATAAATGGATTCATTCCATTTTGAATTTTCGTAATATCTATTTGCATCCACAATAATCTATTATTATGTTGGAGTTACTTTATTTTTGCACTATAATGAAACTTTTCGAGCTATTAATAATAAGAAGACATTTAATTCTGTGACCTTATGTATCATAATATCACTTTCTTTTCGTCGTAGTTTATCAAATGGCAGAATACACACACACACACACACACACACACACACACACAGAGAGAGAGAGAGAGAGAGAGAGAGAGAGAGAGAGAGAGAGAGAGAGAGTTCCGTACATGGGAAGTAAAATGTAAAACTAGCTATATTTATTTGATATATTTAACAATATAAATTCAGATCAAACTGTTTAAATTCGGATATTTATTCATCTGTTTATTTATGATGGAAAGGCATTTTTTGATTCTTAAAAAGGATTATATTAAGTTAAATTATTACTCTATCCATACAGTATATTAGCAATGATACATACATACATTTATACACACACATATATATATATATATATATATATTTTTTTTTTTTCAATACAAGTAATGTTCTAATAAAAATGAAAAACTTTTAAATAATCCAGTTTTCTAGGTAGAAGTGAAGAGAAGGTCGGCGCG
Organism: Ceratosolen solmsi marchali; assembly: GCF_000503995.2. Taxonomy (NCBI): domain Eukaryota; kingdom Metazoa; phylum Arthropoda; class Insecta; order Hymenoptera; family Agaonidae; genus Ceratosolen; species Ceratosolen solmsi. The sequence goes on along the minus strand of NW_011948416.1, from coordinate 9,781,506 downwards.
TATATGTGCACAACCGTTTATTTATCAATTTATCATCAACACGTGCGAGTCTACGTAATGAACGCGATAAAAGAATTACGGCAGCTAACTAAATTTTTCACTCAAATAAATCCATCTGGAAAATCGTACGAAGCCAATATATAGGAGAATAACAATATATAAAAAGCAAAAGGAAAAAAAAGAACGTAAGAACATGATGATCTTTATATGTATTACATACGTGTATGTATACGCATATATTGATGCGAGGCTATCGTCGACATTCGTGGCTTAAACAAACGCGGGAAGGAGGAAGATATAGACGAGATAGACTTGCAGTAACGAGAGAGAAAGTAAATGAGAGTGAGTGAGTGAGTGAGCGAGTAAACCAGTGAGCGAGTGAGCGAGAGTAAGAGTGAGAGTAAAAGCGCAAGCAAGATAGAGAGAAAGATAGAGAGGTAGAGAGAGCGAGAGAGAGAGAGAGAGAGAGAGAGAGCGAG
>NW_011948416.1:9758596-9780400 GCF_000503995.2 Ceratosolen solmsi marchali | reverse complement strand
GGGAGAGAGTGAGAATGCTCGCGCGCTATGTATGGATGGGAAATTTTTTACGACTACTTGCGAGTTTCTTGCGATTGCGGTAGTCGAAATTTTAATAAAATATCTCGCAGTCGTATTTGATTGGATTAAGGAACACATTTAATTGACTTGCAAGAGCTGCAGCCACGTTAATGTTTCTTATATTTTCATTCTTTTGCCATTCTGTCTTACCTACTCTTCATTCTCGTCAAACAGAGAATCCAAGACTCGCGGATTTTATTATTCCCTCTTAAAAATTTCATTAATTGTCTGCATATTAATCCCCCACTATGTCTGATAATATTTTTTTTTTTTTTTTTTTTTAACGAATCCTTTAACGTCCATGATATAACGATACAAATGCCTATTGCTTTCTCGTCTTGCTCATTCAAAAACGAATGCGTATAATTCTCGCTCGCTCATACGAATAATATTATAACAATTTGCGAGGAGCAGCATCCACCGCTCATTTAAATGCCGTTAGCGTAGGAACGAAAAGTATTGGCTTACATGTAAAGCGATAATTCATACTCGTCATTACATTTGGTCGTTAGATAGAAACGAAATTTTGATTAACGATATCGAGTCATTTAACAAGCAATTTTTCTATACACATATGTTTAATAATCTTAAACGAATAACCTCGTGTTATTAAATCCCAATAAATTATTACGTATACATTCCGTGAACATTGTGTATTATCGCGTAAAATGTAATTGCATTAGAAATCGCATATTTATCTTCTCTAAAATACTGGAGAAAAATTCATTTAGAATACATTTTTCTCTCCATCTGTTATAATATCAAATTTTCTTATATTGCCTCAACAATGAGATAATATTAAAGTCGTATTTACAAAACCTCAATGCCGCAGCACTGAGATTGATAGGGTTGAAAATAAAAATTATCACATTACAATTGAGATGTGTCACCCGTATAATTATCGCATTAGAATATCAAATTCAAGCCCAAGCACATGTCCGCATAGCTGATAGGCCTTAGCTGTCGCTTCAATCATCTTCATTTCTCCTCCATTCTTACAAATCAACCGGCTCTTTATTCGACTAATTATAAAACGTGCGAGTATAAAACACTGAATCCATGTGAAATTTGTCCAATAGCAGGCGCTAATTTTACGGAAGTAAGGTCATTGGTAGGATGTACGTTTTTCAGAAGAGGCGTACAAAATAAATAGCCCGTTACCTGTGACGGTCTCGATAGGCTTCCTGGAGTTCGGGAAAAAATTCGTATCGGGGAGGGAGGCGGCGATCGAATTCGGTTTATTATACAAGCGGCCGCGAGTTTAATGACCCGTCGCAAAGGGCCTATACCTATGTGCGCGCAAGCTTACACGTACCCATGCACGCACTCACGCACTCACGCACTCGCGCACTCACGCACGCACTTGCTTCGGTACTATCGAAAAGCACGAGTTTCTCTCGCCCGCGTCCTCGCGGGGTTCAAGGTTGCGCAACGTGAGCACCCCCATCCCATTTATCGCCCCTGTTGCGCGTATACTTGCAAGCTCGAGGTTCAATGGCCAGGCGCATCGCGAGCAAAAAACAAAAAAGATGAGGAGGAAGGGAGGCTTTTTTCCCTCCCGCGTTTTTTATCCTCGCTTTTGCACGGCCGACGAGCTTGCGGAAAGCTCACTGCAAGCACCGTGAGCAGCGTCGAGGCTTAAAACCAATACTTGCGCGATATCGAATAGCACACTTGACGCTCGTAAACAAAGTACTAAGCTCGGTGAGCTTTTATATTCACAGACTTTTCATATCCGAGTTCGACATTGTCCTGAAAATCCAACTTATTCCATTGTCAATTCAAATGTGATAAGCTCGCGAAAGGAGGGGCTGTTTTTCATTTTTTATTTATTTTTTTTTTTTTTATTTATCAGAGATTTCATCGATCAGCGTACGATTTTCAGTGGTATGCGAAGAAAAGTAAGACTTGCGACCGATCATCGAAGTGCAGCGAAAATCCGCGCGAACGAAGACATGCCGTAGCGGTTTGAACGATCAACGGGAAAAGTGGAGACTGTCCAAGAAGCAGAAGAAGAATAATAATATGAAGACTAATAAGAAAATGAATAAGACGAAGAATAAGAAAAAGAAGATGAAGAGGAGGAGGAGGAGGAGGTGGTGGTGGAGGAGAAGAGAGATGAGTGGTTAGAGAGGAGAAAAGAAGATGTAAAAAAATTGGCGAAAAGAAGAAAGACAAGCGGCAGGGAGGAGAGGATCAGCAAAAGGAGGAGCGCTCGCTCCGCCTCGCGGGCCGAAATCCGCAACCCGGGCGATCGTTCGCTCGCCAACCTGGAACATTGCCAAGTCTCGCCGGGGTAACGGAAGGACAGGCGACGCCGAAGAGACGGCGTAGACAATTAACCGGAAGCCCGGTTTTTCCTCGGCGACGGCCTTTCCCTCGGCTCGTTGCATCCTCAGAGCCGCGCTAAGGCCTTTAAAAGGCCGCGCAAAACCTGTTGGCGAGTGCGGAGCCTCGCGTGCAACAGTTAACCGGCGAGGACGTCGAGCCGCGGCACTCGAAGGACGTGTCCTCAGCACAGAGAGAGAGAGAGAGAGAGAGAGAGAGAGAGAGCGATATTGTGTACGTAACGTACGTAAGTATGTAGGCGCGCGCGCGCGCGCGCGTGGCTATGTATACGAGAGAGAGAGAGAGAGAGAGAGAGAGAGAGTGAGTGAGAGAAAGAGCGAGATAAGAAGAGAGTGAAAGAGAAAGAGAGAGGGAGGGATAGATATAGAGAGTGAGAAAGAGAGAGAGAGAGAGGGACTGCGTGTGTGACAACGAAGGAAATGAAATGAAATGAAATGAAAAGGATAGGAAAATAAAATAAAGACTCACCGCACGTCAGCAGCTCGTGCGCTTCATCCTCGCGCACTGTCACACGGAAGCCGGTGACACACGTCCCTCAGCGGCACGGCTCGACGTCCTCGCTATTCTCGCGTGCGTCCTAGTGCTACTAGGAGTCCTCCTTATTAAAGAGTTATCTCCTTAGCTAGAGCGCCCGCGACGGCATCCTCGGCCGCCTCGACACACACTCTCTCTCTCTTTTTCCTCGAGTTCCTCCACGGATGAGGCACCGGAGAGCGGCTGGTGCGCGCGCGCGCGACGATACTCGCGTCTCTCACGGGATACACACACTCACTGCTAAAAAAACCCACGGCGCTGCTCCGCTTTGCTGCCGTGCTTGCGCGCGCAGACGAAGACCGATAGAGAGAGAGAGAGAGAGAGAGAGAGAGAGAGTACGAGGGAGTACAACGGTAGACGAGAGAGAGAGAGAGAGAGAGAGTGAGAAGCAGAAGGAGGCAATGGGTGACAGAGAGGAAGAGATACAGTGAGTGAGTGAGTGAGAGTGAGAGAGAGAGAGAGACGGGTAGACAAACAGACAGAGAGAGGGAGAGTCGAGCGACTTTTCGGACGGCGCGTATTCAAATTTAGAAAGTGCGTGGCGTGCACTCGGCGCCTCGGGCTCGCTTGAAATAAAGACGAGCTGTGTAGAGGGAGTCTCGCCGTTCATACTCCCTAGGTGTCGACGCCAGCCGAAGAGCCGAGGAGCCGAGGAATCGAGAGAAAGAGAGAGAAGTGAGAGAGAGAGAGAGAGGGAGAGAGAATGAGAGAGCGAGTGAGAAAGAGAGCTCGTGTAGGTTCACGAGTGGTGCTCATTGGTCGATAACGCGACTGACGTCAGAACCGCGGCCGAGCGCCTACCCTATCGCACTCGTGTTGAGCGGCGCTCGGCCGGCGAGTCGAGACTGAACGAACGGGAGACCTAGAGAGAGAGAGAGAGAGAGAGAGAGAGAGAGAGAGTGTGTGTGTGTGTGAGCCATGTCGTGAGTGCGAGAGGGTGGGAGGGAAAGCGGGAGGGAGAGAGGGACGACGCAGGCGCACTCCTACGTCGTCGTTCCTCGTTTCACTTGTTTTCGCGTGCACGCGCGCAAGAGAACGAGGAGAGAAAAAAAACACGCGCGCGAGATCGGCCACCGATCCTGATCAACGGCAAACTACCGGATTTTCACTAGACACACGTGAAGATAGTCCCAGAGCTTATGGGGATATTATTTGCGTTAAGTCGCGAATTCCTAGCGGCCAATTCCTCGAAAACTGCAAAGCGAATTCCGCTATGCGGAGCTCTATAAAGCTCTATCCGCTGCCAACAACAACTTGCATTTTACGTTGGAGTTGTCGAAACGAGTCGCCTCGCCGCTAACCAGCCAGTAATTACTATTGTAATTATATCCTTGCCGGTGGTCATTATATTCCATATGTTAATGCGGAATGATGACTGGATGACGCAATTTTTACATAGGTATGCTGCTTCGGATGATTATTGTTTTTGTTTTTCTCGTTGATGTTGGCGGCACTCGCTCTTCGATCTCGAATAGAAAATGCACCGCACCGTTTTTAATTGGACCTATTTAAAGGAGCTTGCCTCTTTTTTACATAATCTAATTGTATTTCCTTGACGTGTATGGAATGGATGGGGATGGCCGTTTGAGCGTGTATGTGACAGGGATGGGGTATTTACAAAATTTATCGGCGATTGTTTGTTTAGCGGAAATATTCCACTCCTGGGGTTGATAAATTTCAAACGAAACTTTGTATTAGCACTGCACGCGCAAATTGTACGGCCTGGAACGGCCAATTAGACGAGCGTTGAAGATGCTTCTCGGCAATTCGGCTGAATTACAATCACAATTCGCACTCGATTTTACTATGCAATTTTTCTGCAAGCAGCTTTGTCGTCTTACTCTTTATCACTTTGTTTACTTACGACCTCCCACTCTCACTCCATCGAATTCCCCATTTAAGTTATTCTCTTGGCCTCTCCTCTTTTTACTTATCCTATCACTTTCTCGCGCGCTTACAAACTTTGCCTTTCACTTATACTCCTGCCACTTATTCCTCCATTCTACTATGTTTTCAATTTTTGAATTATTCTTTTCTGCGCTTCACTCTTTCGCCGCACTCTTTGCATTCGTTATACCCACCACGTCTATTAGATTCGTGCATCGTGCTTCGTGCTTCGTGCTTCGTGCTTCGTGCTTCGTGCTTCGTGCTTCATGCTTTGTGCATGCGATTTTCAACCCCTGGTATCCCTTCACGGGCGATTCCTCCTCCGTTTAATGCTCTCTGCCTATTTTTCATTTCACTTATACCGATAACGATACTTTTTCATTATTCGTCCGTCTCATTTCCATCCCATCTCATTACACACACACGCGCGCGCGCGCGCGCACGCACACGCACATATAATTTTGCCGCACTTTCCATTATTGAATCTTTCAATGATTAATTGCATTCGCCGTAACTTTGCACAGTAGCCGTATGGCGTGATTTGAATAACAAGTCAAACAGTTTTTTACACAAACCTGCCTAGTAAGTACACGTAATTTAAATTGCTTGCACTGTCATCAAGATTAATACTTTTCGAGTGGTACGTGGTAGCGCAGCAATGTCGTACGCAGTATTATTTATTATTATTCGCAAGTGACTTTGTTAAAATGTAACAACTCTTACGGAAATGCAGTGGCCATTATTCATAAAATGATACGTACTAATTGAATCGTATTGACGAAAATAATTTGAAAATAATAATGTCGGCCGTGGCCGTGCGGACTCGAGCGTAGATTTTAATATATCGTGGACGGGATCTCCATGACAATGTAAATAATTACTACAAATTCTTCGACTGTAAGGCATCGAGCGCAAAGAGCTTGCCGTTTCACGCAAATTCAACATATGTACGCCATCAAGGATGATCGACGAATATCATTTGACGAACTGCTCGTTAAAATATTTTTTTATATTTTCGCATGCATCGCGGTGCAATTGCTGCTTCAGGAGGCTAACGGTTCCACGCGATTATTTTCATCGAACGCGAGATGCTGCTGACAACCATAGTTTAAAATAATATTTACGCATAGGCGATGAGTTTTCCTTACACATTTCTCTAACTTTAAATATGACGGTTAAGACTTCGTATAAACAGGCGCTTTGGTGGGCTAAAGTTCTCGGCGAAAGATCGCGCGAGTAACGATAATCGAAGTCCCCGCATTTCACATCAGCCTTCACCTATACATGTAATAGTGAATTATTAAGCAGCGCCAGATGAAAATTTCCAGCCTGACAGAGAGTGCATTTCTTTCGATTGAAGATAACAGGGAGAAAGGCACTTGGGCGGCATATCGACAGCGACGCCAAGAGGCTCGACATCCTCTCGTCTCCCGGCAATCTCTCCTCGAAATTCGCTTTCCCAAAATATCCGCAATCTCTGTCATAACAAAACAGTCTCCCCTTTCCCAAGTCCGCGTTCCGTCCACCGAAAGGAGGATGAAAGCCGCGTAAATGGTGCATTTTTCCGACGTCTCTCCGTCCCCGACCACCCCGCGACATCGCCATCGTCCCTCCCCGGCCATCCCGCCATACCACCTCCCCCACGTATCCACTCTACGCTCCTCATTCGCCTTCTGCTTGGGGGCCATGTGTCTTCGTACCACCGGGAAGCGCAGCATCCCGGCCTCCTACAGTCGCACACATGGATGCGGTCAGCTGACCGAGGAGGATCTCCTCCGCTTGGGTCTCTCTGTTGTTGCACGCCGGTGGCCCGTAGCTCCCTACCCTTTATGTCCCTATCGTTTATCACTTGGAGCGTCATTGTGGATTATCGACGATGTCGTTGTGCTTTTCGGAAATAATTCTCGCCCCCGAGTTAGTCGAAATATGCGCTACACGGCTCATGCGAACTCTTTATCTAGCCTTTTCCGTTTGCTTTAATCTTCATTAATTAGATGTAAGAGTGTTTTCGTTTGCTTTGTTCTGCGTGCTTTAAAGTCCGCTTATCTGCGAGATAAAGTGGTTTATTTATGTGAAAACAACGGCTCGCTAAATAACAAAATGCTCGATGAATCTGATCCGAAGAAAATGAAAGAAATCAACACAAAAAAAAAAAAAAAAAAAAAAAAAAAAAAAAAAAAATCCTGATGAGATTGTTTTGCCTTTACTCTATTAAAAGATGACATTTTTTATTGGATTAGTGCAAGACAGTGGCGGGTGTTTTCCTCTCCTTTGTCGATTTCTAAAAAATAGCACCCGCCTTTAAATAATATAATTTTCATTGTAATTAAAAATTTTACTTCGAGATTTATGATAAAAGAAAACGCTTTCCAAGCTCGACGTGTGTTTTAGTCGCTTCGTGGTAAAATATTGACTTTTTCTGCTTTTTTTCTTATATTATCCCAAAAAGTAAATTTTATTCTAATACTGCGCGAGCACACTCGACGTAAATTCTTTCAAGAGCTTAGCATTCGCTCATTAATTTTCATGCATTCGACAGAATAGTAGTAACTGACATTGGCCGAAGAGTAAGAAGTGTTTGCTCGCCATGATAAGATAAAAATGAGCGGTTAAACTGAAGTTTCGTGAGAATCGGGGAGAGAGAGAGAGAGAGAGAGAAAGAGAGACAAAAAAAAAACAAAACAAAACAAAAAACAAAACAAAATCTTGTCTTAACAATAAAATAGTTATGGACGCGAAAAATTATGTGGATATGGAGCGCGAGGAATATGCGTGGGATGAGGCTGAATTGGCAAATTCTGTGATACTCCTTTTAACAGAAATGGAAAGCGCGTTCAAGATAAACTATTCGATACGATACGAATTATCGAGAGTTCCAAGGCTCGAGCCTCTGTTCATTCATTTGAACGATATAGGGATACGATAGGTTAGAAAAACAGTAATTTACATTATAAGTGTGTGTGAGCGCGCGTGTGTTTTCCTGTAATCGTGTCTGCCTGCGTGGGCTATAAGTCGAAGGTGGCGATGTGGTTGTAAAAATGATTCGAGGAAAGTTATCCTTACAATATGTATGATCGATTTCATAATTTGTCTACTATCGTTAATGTCGTAGCCGGAGAGGAACAAAAAAAATTATCGCCCATGTATTTTGAAGTTATTTGAGCCCCTTTAAAATTACAAAGCCCATCTTCCTATCAGATAAATCGATCACTTTAATGGTTTATAGATATATTCTTATCAATTTTTCTCGCGCTGCTAAATCAGCCATACCCCGAACTGGTCCAAACCGGATGATCCCGCTTGGCTCTTTTCCGCAACAGAAAAAATCATCTTTCTCTCTAACTCCCTTTCGTTGGAGTTTTCCGATCATCTTGCGGCTTTTATCCCATCCTCGTATACTCTCTAATTAATAGGTCTTATTCAATTTATCAAGAGTCAAGTTATCTATTGTGTTATTACAATTTCATTGCACATTACATGTGAATTTATAATTTTTTTGATCTCCGAATATATCGATGTCCGATAATATTCTCCGAGTTCGATCACTAAGCCGAAGTATGACTTTGAATACAAAATTATGTATGTTTCTTTTAATGGGAATACGTATTACTACTACTATTACTACTATTATTGTCACTTAGCAAATATTCGTAATTTGTCATTTGTCCATAGAAAATAATATTACTATTGGGAAATATTTATCATCAGCAAAATATTTACATAATGTCAAGACAGTTTTCATATGTTACGTAGAGATAATTTTTTTAATGGTTAATTACGATTATTTCTCGAAAAATATTTTGAATTTCAACAATCTGGCGCATAGCGTTGCATAATACTGAAATTATCTTTCCGCGATCATTGTATGGAAATATTTAGAAAAAAGAATTTCAAGCATAGAATTTATTAAGATTTCTATTAAATTATAAAACATGAAATTTTCACAATCATTAACGACTACTGATTTTTTGTTTTTACCGGAAATTTCGTTCGGGTAAATTTCGTCGCATGAGTTCTGTTCATTTCTGTTTTGTTTTGTTTGTTTTTTCTTTTTCGTTTAATTTAAAACCTTTGTAAGGTAAGCAGTACGTTAAATTACCACGGGTTAGGATCATAAACCTAAAAATGCCAGCTCGTGCCTGTCGTCTCGGGTAAATCAGCGCGGTCGAATCAATTGCGTGAGTAAGGACTGGTGCAGCCAAAGGACTGCAGAAGAAAGGAAAATCAAGAGACGAGAGATTGGGCGAAGTGTCGCAGAAGCTCGTCGCATGTCGCTCGCGGCGTCGACGTCGGATGCGCTCGACTTGACACGATTGACACGATCCGCGAAACGCATTGGAGAGCCGCGTCGACGAATTTCACTTGGCAGAGAAACGAAAGCAGGGAGCTTGACGATTACGATATTCGACTAACCAATATATTCTCACATACTCAATTTTTACTCGATATTAAAATCTGCACTCGGTGCGCGAAAGAGAAATAATTATTGCCATTAGATTTGATTTGGTTTGCAAATCATCTAAATATATTTCTAATTCAAGGTATTATTGTTGAATTTCAATGTCCAATATTACTTTTCATTTTGTCGAATATAGTTGGCGTATTTGCCAACTCATTCGCTCATACAAGTATTTTTATTTTATTTTCATATCTGCTGTCACTCATCTTTATCCGATTCTCATTTCATTCGAGATATATTTTTCGTATTTTGTATATTATTGAAATTGCAATCATTCTGAACGCGATATAAGCGATGGATGGTCATTTTTTATTCAAAAGTTAAAAAGTGGTCCATAGTATTCCAAAAGTATTGGTGAAAAAAAGCAAATAAAATCGTGCCGTGGATGGATTAGCCGTCGTCATTGCGAATTCATTGATGCTATTTTAGATGTGCGGATTCGACGGAAGTGCCTATTTGAAACGGAATGGAATATTATTGTCTGTCCAAATCAAGATACGCATAATTAAACCTTTCGTATCCATGCTTTTCACCTTTACTTGTATTTATCGAACCAAAATGAAAATCACATAATACGACAAAATATCAATGCATATTAATATAGAGTAGAAAATAATAAGACAATAGAAAACAAATAGAAAAGAGCTTCAAAAATATAATTGTTTTTTTATATATCATTTACTCGCTCTTTCTCTTTAATGGCATCTAATGTACGAAAAAGTGATATCGGCCCTTGAAACATATAAAAAAACTTGCGACACGATAAAATATATGTATATTTAAGTGAATAATATCAAAATGATGAAACCGTGATTACATAATCTTTTATGCATTAAGAGTTAATAAACTTTTATGCGCACACACGTATATATGTATATACGTACTTGCATGTGTAAATGGACACAATGAAGCAGTAAGTTAATATGTTTATTATATATTTATAAATTTCATAATATATTTTGTGTATGTTACGATACAAGTACATTGTAAATCATATTTAATTTATTTTTAGTCATTATTAATTATATTATTTGAATGCTCATTCATTAGCATCATATTTTCTTGCAATACGTAAGATCGTTTAAATTTACTCAATAATATATACATTCATATTATTATTATTAATGCCATCTTCGATACCCCGTGTATTTTAGAAATACGGTGTTTACATTATCTCGGGGTCGTTGAATCCTCTCATTTTAATTTCCTATTTCCTAAAAAAGCGCTAAATTTCAGTCTAATCATTTCACGATAGAAGAATAAAATATAAAATGATAATGCCGTTTGGTGCCGAGGAGAGAAGTAACTTTTTCTTCTGATAACTATAACGATAGTTAGGCAACTAAGGTCGAATGACTGCCGACTAAAGTAAATAGCTCTTCTTGTCGCTTTGGCAGACATACTATTAAGATAACAAAGTACACCTTGCCACAAAACTACTACGAAACTCAAATTTCTTAAGCAATCTACAACTACCATGGACTTCCATAAGTCTCTACCTGTTGCGATTGATAACAAAACAACAATACTACTTGTTGACAATTTAGTTAACTAGACAAGTTAGTCCAATGGAGCAACATTATAAGAAACAACGTCTTTTTTTTCTTTCTTTTTTCTTTTCTTTTTTTTTTGTTTTTTTTTTTGTTTTTGTTTTTGTTTTTTCGTCCCATCTAGCGACGAGTGATGATTACGAACGAAAAACGTGACGAAACTTCGCTAATAATCTCCACCGTCAATAAAGAAACCATAATGCAGAATAAAGTATTAAAGGCCAATTTTTTATATTCAAAGTGTTGGCCTCGAGTAACGTAGTTTCATTTCATCTTTTGCGATTTCTACGGGACTTGTTAATGTTGTTGACTGGGAACCGTCATTGTCAATTTTCAAGTACTTTTAATTTGACAATTGCACTAACAATCATGTTGAGCGCATAGTTCCTTCTGATCATGCTTACTTATAGTTTAGCTTCAATAACAATTGATAATCACTAAGAATTGCCAACTCCTGATAATCGTCTTATATTCTCCGCTTACAAGTTGTAAGTCTTCACAAACAGAGTGGTGAGTAAATCAGAGCGACAGGTCAAAATAAGGAATAAAGTTACATTAACTGAAGATATGCAAAAGTACAAAGTATTAAACGCAAAAGCTTAATTAATGCTAATTTAATTAAATTGTAGAATTTGTAAAATATTAGCAAAGCTGAAGCTTAAGCAAACGAAATTAATATTTTCAAATTCAATCGTCCAAAGAGTATATATATTTATGTTGAAATACATTTATACTGTTTTTGCGATATATATGGCGGAAGGAGTTACGGGGAATAATAATTCTGTCAATAGTTTAAACAGTATATGATTAAAAGATTACAAAATTTACAATAGGAATGCAAAAAAGACGCATAAACGTTAAAGTTGGTTATCTTCCAACACATATCTATTATAGCTTAATAATATTTTCAACAAACTTTTAGATTTTATGAGGTAGAGATTTATATCGACTGGTTTTTGTTGTATTATCGTCCAGAAATCAGAAGTAAAAGTTGACAATCAAAGTGCACGCACAAGGCTCAAATTCTATAAATGAACATTTCTTGCTTATCTTCGGAAAACTATCTTAAACGCGAAATTAAACGAGAATTTTTAAATTTATATATTAATTTTTGTGTATTTACATTAATTGAAACGTAATTTTTTTTTTAAGTAAACTAACAGTTAAAATGTAAAAAATATTAAATATTATTGTTTAATGGCCTTAATGAAAGTGAAAAAAGTATTAGTTAGTATGAAATAGTTTGAGCTATATTTAAGGTTAAAAGTATTTTCTCAAAAATTTCATTTAAAAGTCTCGGCAATCATTAACAATCGGATCAATGTCACAGCTTAAGAAAAAAAAATATTATTTTGTATCTAATAGATTAAAAATTCAACGTACATTTTTCGAATGATGAACCATAGACGTTTTACAGTTTTAATAAGACAAATTTTTGGAAGACACTTCTTCATAGATCACGCACGGACGGTAGAATAGTTGATAGCAGTAGTTGGTACAATTATAGAGTTGAATTTATTATTATTTTTTAATCGACTGATGATCCGTGTAAATGAATTAAATAATGGTAAAAATTATACAATCTCGAAAGAGTCAATTTGCTTTAAAAAATCTAACGTAATTCGTCGTCTTTTTATTATAAATTCCAAATAAGTCTAGCGCGTGAGTTTATAATAATGTATTCAATTTGTATTACATTTGAATAAAATTATTATCTCTCCAATGGAAAGCGTTCAATCATTCATCGTAGCTGCACGAGACGAGGTGGATAAGTAAAATATGTTTCTTTTCTTAAAACAATCCTAAAATCGAAAGTTTTGAAATAAATTGCGAACATTTATTATTAATAATGATAATAATTTGTTTCTTGTCAAAGCATCTGATTTGAATTAAGGGAAAATAAAGCCTGTGAAGCAATATTTTTTCATTCGAAAGATATTCGAAAAAATAAAGTATATAATATAAATAAACATAATAATAAATCTGGTGTTATTTTACGTCAAAAGGGAATGACGTCACTTATGTAGGTCACTCATCAGCATTTAACAAGCTAATACCGAGCATCCAGTAAAAACATAAATGATTGATTTTGCGCAAAAGTTTTAAGAGAGTGGTGCACGCATTCTTAATTGGCGACTAAAATTGTCCCCTCGTAGGTGCATCGAGAAGCATCATGAATTAAATCCGAGGTAGGGAGAAATTTTGTTTAAAACGAGGCGAAAGGTTCGCCTCTGCTCGTCGTTGTCTTTGAATAAATGACAGATAATTCTTGCGGTTAAATATAACGGACTTAAAAATCGAATAATTTATGCATCACTCGCCTTCTTGCATCTCGGAGACAATGAGACGAATGATCCTCTAATTTAAGGATACATCCAAGCGCTCAAATGGTGTATGTGTTGGCTTTTGCCTAATTAATGGATATATCGATTTACTAACGATATCCGCTCGGATCTATCCTATCTTACTTTGACTTTTCGAATTTTCCACCATTAATTAAACAATATATATCTTACTTAATTGAAATAAATTCTAACATAGCAATTGGCGCAACATTTTTATTATTATTTCATATATTTAACGGTTGCGGATAATGCGGATAAAAAGAACAAAGCTCTTCGGTATATATTAATATGCTACTGCTTTTCCTTCCTTTTCGATTGTGCAACTCATTTCAAAAAAAAAAATCAATTTTCAAAAAAAGCAAATTTTCATTTGCTTATATTTTGTCAGCCAACATACCGATAAATGTTGTAAATATTTTTAAGTAATGTAAATTTTATTGTAATTTATACACAAATGTCTGGTAATTATTATTATTGTATTTGTTTCAAATCGTCAATTATTTAATAAGTATTTTACATGCCGCACTAACGGTTAATTTGAATGTAGCATTGAACTTATATATTGAAGTCTGAAAATATTGGGATCATGTAAGATAAGAATTTTTTTTACTATTTAGCGAACTAACCTCACTAAGCTGATAATTTGGAATTGATAATTAGTTCAATATCCTACAAGATTAAATATTGTAAAATCACGGCTATATTAATTAATAAGGTTTCTGCAAAATTTCATAATATTTTTAAACTCAGTATTTTAAAACGTAAATTAATAAAGTATTATAAAGTAGAAATTACTCATAGTTATACGACTAGAGACTTTAAAGATTATGAAAACACGAGTATTGTGAATAAATACTTTGAAAAAAATTGTAATAATTAAGATAATATAAATTTATAATTACATTTTACTCATAAAATATTACAAATTTGTAAATGAGTATGAAGTAACATTCATGTATATGCGCGGACATAATATATGCTTATAAGGTGCAAATAAACTAAGTATTGCAGTTAAACTTACGTGATAGAAATATTTGATACGGTGGTAATCCCTGTATCTTACCTGCAACAAAATTAAAAAATATCATTAATTACTCAATAAGATATACGAGCGAATATAAATTTGGGATAAAAGTCGTTAATTAATTTTTTTATTATACGATTATATAAAATAACGAATTTATCAAGCATATAAAACTGGACGCTTCGTTTCTCTCTCACTAATATCTTTTATTTATCATTCCTTATTGTACTAGATAATTAATTCTTAAATATTATTATTAAATTCTTTTATACAAATAGAATTTATTAGGGATTTTTTTTCTTTTACCGAATGTAATGCTCGATTACCGTAATAATTCTCCAATGTCTTATCAATAACATTAAGTGGTGATATTATAGTAAATGATTCTCTTAATAAAAACAATAGATATGAATTAATAAACTATAGCGATCGTATCGAGATCATCGGGTGATCTTTGCAATATTTATCCGTTTAATCCGTTTAATTTAATAATCAGTTGCTATCCACCGCATTGCAAAAAATTGTATATTTATACTCGATAACCGAACGAAATTAGCTTACAAATTTTTATTTGATTTTAAGGACGAGAGGCCATCGTTCTTTTCATTTCGTCGCTCTATTATGAGAATTAAAATTAAAAATGATTTCAAGCTCCATGATAGACCTCTCGTTCTTTTTGGCAGTCCATTTGATGCTTAATCCATGAGAACCAATGGGTAAGCTTACCTCGAGGACTGGTTTAACAAATTAATTATATCAGTTTCACTTGAAAGCTCCACTCAGTCAAAATCTATTCACATAAAAGAGATAAAAAGCCACTCACCCTCTGACCTATTGAAACTAATACAAGTGCAGACTTTGTGAATTAAATACGCGCAAATTGTAAATCCGATGCGGGTTATACGTCCTGACAGCGAGCCGAGAAACTCTCGAACAAGTATCAAAAGAATCGAAATTATATGTACGACGAAATATCAAGTTTTAGAGAGAGAGAGAGAGAGAGAGAGAGAGAGAGAGAGAGAGAGAGAGAGAGAGAGAGAGCGCGAGAGAGAGAGAGAGAGTCCGCATGTGCGTGTGTACGTATAGTCGAGTGATATGGCTTGAGTGGTAGCAGGGCTTGGAAGGGAAGGGAGAGGATAAGGTAAACGGCCCTTGTCGTTTCATTAATTACGCTTTCCTCTCCGTGTATTTGTTTTTAAAAATATACATACACGGGGAATAAAGGATGGAACTCGCGGGATCCGTTCGAGTTAAAGGTGACGTTTTGGCTCTCATAATTATTGGATAACATTTTAAACAATATTATTTCTTTCGCTCCTTTGCCGTCGACGAGTAAGCCGCGGGAAACTCGCCGTAGCACGTGTCGCTAAATACCGTCCGAGAATAATTTTCCGTCTCTCCTCTTTATTCCACGAACAAATGAAATTCATCAATTTTTTAGCAGCCTCCTCGACTTTATTCAACCCGTTGTTCTTTGCATTTGCAAAAAATTAGCTCCACAAGCTTCACAACTTTTATCGCCGGCCCACCCCCCTCCCCACCCTCGCTCCTATTTTTACTGTCAGACTCAATTTGCTTGGAGAGCCGAACACAATTCCCATCCAATCGCCGCCCATCTCTTACCACAATAACAGGCAGGCTCCTTCTCCATTCTACTACAAGAGCTGCCTTCGATAATCATATATTTTTCACGCCGATGGAGCTCCACAGTGGCGCTACTCGCTCAAAAACCGTCACTTCCTGCGCCAGGTTTATCAATTTTCCGATCGGGTTTCACGTTCCTTTCGAACTCCACTTCACGAAGTATCGAATCAGAGCGTCATACTACTCGGCGCAACTCCGGCAATAGATCGATTGCAAGCCAAAGAAAATACGAATCAGTCATCAAAAAATTATTGCGCTAATTATTTATAACTCACAGGCTCCGCACCTCATCTCCCTCCTCACCCTTCCCTCCAGCTTCACTTAATTACTCGCGAGTAGTCGCGCGCTATTTGCTCGCCGGCTTACAAGGTCGCGTGTCGTCGCGCGGGACGGGAGGGGGAAATAAAGAAATACGCGTTAACGAGAAAGATTATTATGGGGTCTGGTGGATCGCGCGAGCGGCTCCTGATGATTACAAGGGCGTTTTTGATCTGGCATCTGTGGAAGGAGGTCGCCACTGCCGGGCTTTGCCTCTTTTTCCTCGACGGCTCCCTTTCACACAGCGGGGATAAATAGGTGATTCGAGACTCGAGGCTTCGTTAAACATTAATCGCTTTTTCTTTAACGCCCGACGATCAATGACCCGCTCGACGGCAAATATTGCACAAAAAAAGAAAAAAATGCGCGACACTTTGTGCTCGATCGCTCGCTGGGACGGCGAAACGCCAGCGGCGGATGGCATCTTTACTCTCGGGATTTCTCCGTTTCGACGGTAAACGATGAGCCACGCGCGTTCGCTTTTACCGCAAGTAGCGATCATCGAGTCCAAGTGTCGTATACCTTTATCATACCACTGGCCCGAATCCTGTAATTAACGCGACGATTAATTCGGTGGTGCGACCCATCCCCATCCCGATCAGGATCAATCCCGATGCACTTGAGGGACGCTCGAGGTATTTCTTCGAATGTATCCCGTAGCTCGAATACAAACAATTTACGATAAATACGTGGCACTTGTCTCACTTATCGCGTCCCATATCATTTTACGTATTATTAACGAGCTTGCGATATTATTATATCGGAATAAGCACAATGATAGTACACAGAAGCAAATAATAAAATGTCTAGAATACTCTATGCAGCCAATGTAAATTAAATCTTGTTTCCTATAATTCGCGTTGAAAATGTCACGTCCACCTCGTCTACATTTTTTATTTCTAATCTTGTGGTTATTGATTGATTGTGACTTTATATTTTGTAAAAATAGCGTAATCGTAGATTTATCGGCCAAACTCCGGATTAATTGCTATTCATACAATATAAATAATATTAAAAATCGCCTATCTTTTATTACCTCATTGTGCATTATGGCATTCAATATTTAGTTATATGTCAATAATAAAATATTTAGCTTTAGTGGAAATGCATTCGGCAAACGTCGCTCAATAATTAAATAAAATCTAATAAATATTTATAGAAATGTCAATAAAGCGGGCAATGTCTGTTAATAAAGTACATAGTTGCTTAGTAAGATCGTACAAAAAAAAAAAACTCACATTTATTTCTCATGGTGGATGCGCTGTTTAGTTTATATATTAAATAATATTGTCCTAATTGAAAATAGCGCGACTACAAAAGATTATTGGATAGATATTACAACTAATTTTTTTTTTCTCGGAAATAATATACGACTGACTATCAGGTTTACGTTAAAATTAGATGTTATGATTTGCTTGGGTAAGCTTCGGTACGATGCTCCAACGTTTATTTCGTGCTCAAAAATTTAAATCCAAAATGTTATAAATACGAGGGAAATTAAGGGAAAATTTTATCATCGTAGGAGTTGAATTTACGGGCATCAAGAGTTAGAAGATTCTGTATGCACTTGTTTTTATGGAGAAAACGGGATTATAATTACGAGCATTGACGTCTGAATTATTATTATTATTATTATTATTATTATTATTATTATTGCAATTTACCTATTAGTATTATTATAAAGTTGTTAGATAAAGCGTAAAAGATTTTCTTTATCTGAATAAGCGGTCTTAATTTATTCTGCCAACAATAATTTAATATCAGAATTGAATTTTCAATTATAATTCATAATTCAAATACTTAGCGTTTACTTTAATATATCCATTAAGACAAACGAATTTTAATGAATAATTGAAAATGAAGTGCATAAATTGTCAGTTTTAAGTAAATAATTATGAAAATTGTGATATTAAATTCATGATATATAGCGCCATTGTCGTAAATTTAACGTATTTCATTCTTATAGACTAAGTGGGAGGACGTTACAAAAAAATTTGCGCTTAAATATTTTCGATCGACTCGTATTCAATGTAATCCTTTCTCTAGCGGTAAATGGGAGTTTTAATTTCAAATTGTAGTCACTTTTCTTGTCAAATAGGAAAATACTTGTAATAAATGACTGATTGGAATTGTTCGATTACATGTTAAAATCTTATAATCTTCTGCTTGGAATTGCGATTATCGCACAAACGAGCACCGTTCATTGTGTTCTACCCCAAGCCTAAAAATCTTATTTACACGCCATTCGATAATTATTTGACTTATTACGTATTGTAGTCCCATTGGTTACATTGATCTCGGCTGTATCAGACATAATGGCTACCACGCAACAAATGCAAATTAAGCATATTCAAATGATATGTTGCGCATTGATTATAGAAGCTTGAAAGTACAGGCCCATAAATCCAGCGGAAGCGCTCTAGTTTAGGTTTTAAATTACCTTTATAAATAAGTAAACGTGCATTTATCAGAGCACGCATTACCCGAGGGAAGATCAATAGGTAACCAGACGTTTAATAAGTGCATTTATATCTGGGAATGGACGAGCCGTAGCGGAAGCCCGAGCAGAGCTTTCAATCGTTTCTCATTGACGCGCGAGCAGTGAAAAGCTTTTGAGTCGCTGAAAATGCCGGGATCGGCGGCTCGTCAACCGCAGCCTGCCACTTACGGCGGCATTATCGGCACAACCTTTGACCGCTGCATACAAAGTATCCTCGGGCCAACAATCACAAATCATGCGCAATCCCCTTGGTAGACTTTAGCGGTCAGCTTCTCTAACGATCGGTCAAGTCTCTCGCTCCCCTGCTCCCCTCGCCCATTACCGATCCACCCATCATCGCTCATACCCCACACCATGCCGAAACTGTGTGAACCCTCTACCCCGGCCCCTCTCGTATTTATACAGGCGTCACAGTGTCACTGGATGTACGTCGGTCTGAGAACAGCGCGATACAACAGACAGACAGGATGTAAAGCGCTCATCAAAAGTAGGTTCTAGAGGGGCGGCGGGGAACGAGGGGCGCGAGGAGGCTTTAAATTCTTAAGCAAAATCCAGAAAGGTCTATCTTCATTAGCGTATCGTGCGCTCATGTTTTAACCGTGTGACCCGGTCGATCGCCGGCCCGAAATAGCGAGTGACATCGAAAATGACGCGCGGAGGGTGAGATCCTCTGACGCGCGGAATGGCAAATGAGGCACGATAAATGCATTTTCTCTTAATTTCCAGCGTCTGCCGATGCTCGGGTAGGGGCTCGGCGGGTCGGGTTTGGGGTCGCGGGATGAAGAGGGTTGTGACAGTGGGCAGGGGGGAGGCGGACGGAGGGCGAGTGGAAGTAGCGGCAGGAGGTGGCGGTATAAGGGGTAGGGGCGGTGGTGGCAGCGGCTGCAGCGGGGATGAGGGAGAGGGAGAGCGGGTGAGCTGGCTCTTGAATAATTGCCCGAGCTTGCGCGTCGATAACGCCCCCGATAAGAAATCGCTGGCGATCGTGACGTTGTTTTTGTCTTTGTTATTCAATTGTCGTCTCGTGATTGTAGGCCGCTAATTGAAGGATTCCTAAGCCCCAGCCAGATATTATTTCATTTTTAATGGGAGCCGATCACCGCGTCACTCGTTTATTCGATGAAGAAATGCTTACTTTAATTCGATTTGCAAGTGCATTTGACTAGATTCGCGTTGATCTATTTATCGAGCGGGAAAATTGGTAGTTTGCGCTTAGCAGCAAAGCCAAATTGTTAGTGCAAAAGATTTTGCGGTTTCGATGGAGGCGAGGCGATTGGAAATTGAGTTTGGGAAGATGTGTTTCTTCAAAAATTAATTTGACATTGTTTGGTAATTCATGGCTAATATTTATGAATCATGCCCGTCGATGCCTGGGAATGAAATCGAGCGGGGATCTAAGAGAGAGAGAGAGAGAGAGAGAGAGAGAGAGTGTATGTGTGTGTTTGTGTGTGTGTGTGTGGCCTAAATGTATTGTAACATCTCGAACGAGCGCAATCGACGGTAATATAATAATGAACTGATGCAAATTTCAAGTAACGCAATCAACATTTAATATTTATTGGACGGACTATAATAATTGAATTTCAATTACGGTTTTTCAAACTTCGGTTATTCGATGATATAAATAGCTCCATTAATAATCGGCAAATCGAAAGATGAGCGCAAGGATATG
This sequence comes from Ceratosolen solmsi marchali, assembly GCF_000503995.2. NCBI lineage: Eukaryota > Metazoa > Arthropoda > Insecta > Hymenoptera > Agaonidae > Ceratosolen > Ceratosolen solmsi. The sequence goes on along the minus strand of NW_011948416.1, from coordinate 9,760,058 downwards.
ATATCTACCACCAATTTTTTTCCGACACTTTTCGTTCTCGCGCAAATAATCGGAAATGATGTGTGCGATGGGTCAGGGTATTATGGCGGCTGAATAATTAGCGGAGGGAAAAATAGTTCGCGATGTATCGTTGTTAAGTGGAAGAAGGAGCGCAGAGCCGACGCCTGATAGTTTGCGTAATTCCCTCGAAAGTATTTCGAGTAAGGCGCTGCAGCCTCCAGAGCCACAGTTTCTTCATAAACAACATGAAATGTTTCGAGTGGGAAGGGGAGAAAAAGAGGAAGACGTCTCAAAAAAAAAAAAAAAAAAAAAAAAAAAAAAAGGAGGAAACTCGTGCTCGACATAATTTTTTCTGGCCCGGAATCTATGTGTATCTGCCCTGGGGCACTCCAAAGTGGATTAGATAAAAGTACAAACCGAAAGCTCGGATAGGAGTAAGCGCGAGAGAATGTGGGGACAAGACGTCGGGAACGTTTGGTCCGACGAGGGTCGTGGGACGGGAAGGGGCATGGGGAGAGGTATGGAGGGATAGGGGAGGAGGGGAGGTCTTAGAGAAGGGCGCGAGAAGGAGGAAGGAGCACTGATATGTAGCAAACGTTGGAGAGGGCCGATGTGTGTATAAGGCAAAGTTTGGTCGCCACCTGGTATTTTCGTTTCGTCGCCGCTACTGGAGTTAAAGGCACGCACACGCTTGGTCCCCCCCCCCTCTCCTTCCTTCTTCCTCTCCGTCACGCAGTCGTAATGCCGCGCGTACACGGGAAGTCGCCCCTTCGTATTTGCGCGGGCGGGGTCGCGTATGCGTGCAGCGGCTCCGGCCCAATTTTCCAGACGCACAGCTGAAGAATGCTGCTCCTTCTTCATCTTCTCGCTCGTTCGTTTTCGTTATTTTTTTCTTCCCTTTCGTCTTTCCTCTTTTTTTCCCCTGCTTTGCGTCAAGAGCGTTGCACGCCTTTGTGACGCTGTGGTAGTACGGATGGACTCGTGTGGGAAACGCATGCAATTTAATTACTCGAGATTTCGTCGTGGGGACGGACGTCTCGGCAGAAATTCGATCGGGCTCTCGTTGGCTTTCCACCACGTCCCGTCGACCGCGCAGTCCGATACGAATGTGTTAAAAATACAACTTGATTAGAAATTCATTGGTAGCGTTTTACGTTCGGGATGCGCGTTTTATTTAAAAAGACCCTGGTTTCTGGCTTTTAATGTCGAGTCGCCCGAGTAAAGCCATGAGTGCCTTCCCCCTTGACTTCGAAAAAACCTCTAGAGCACCGCGAAAGCTCTCCCTGAAAAAAGGGAGGGCACCTCTCATTTGTTATCTTTAATCCGCGGCACTCGGGAGGAAGTCGACAGACGCCCGGGCGCGTGGGCGTCTGTGTACCGCCACCGGATATCCGTTCACCCCGTCGTGAGCCTCAAAGTCTCTCTCTCTCTCTCTCTCTCTCTCTCTCTCTCTTTCTCCCTC
>NW_011948416.1:9757066-9758365 GCF_000503995.2 Ceratosolen solmsi marchali | reverse complement strand
ACAGGTGACGATCGTACGCGTCTAATCCCGTTCAGGCGATCGTCCTGGACGCAGAGACGCACGTCAGCGGATGTCAATCGTCCAGCTTTAACGTCACTCCCGACTTTATGGTAATACAAGTATTTCATAGAATAAGTTGTCTTGTAGGAGCACTTGATTAATCACAGCTAATTACGCTCGATTACATTTAATTTCATTCGCGCGACGGAGTCTTTTGGCATTTTTTCAAAATTGCTCGGCCGGATACAAGGCTTTCCCGGGTACATTTCGTAGGAAGAGAATAGTTTTCCATTGCTTCCAAACTCCGTTATGAACGTCAGTCGTTGTAGAGCTTTACGCACTTGTAAATGAAAACTCGATCGTTCATTTGTTTATCCGCCGTAATGTAATTCCATCTCAACGATAAATGAACCTGCAAGACTTTGCGCGATTAACGTAAGAGTGAAAATTATTGAAAAACTATTTAGCGAATTTGAGGAGGTCGTTCGAGTCAATTCGTACGACTGATTACGTTAGAGTTCCGAGAGAATGACTTCCAAGGGGGTTATCCCGCAAGTTTCGCGATACCGGTACTCGGTTACGTAAGAATCGCGTTAGTTTTTATAAGAAAACGATCTTACATGATTTCCTATGAGAAGGGGGGGGGCGAAGCTGAATTCCCCTTCTTTGGGCAATTATCCCTACGAAAGATAATGGTATCCGACTTTAAGGATAAAATGATAAAGAGTATGGGTGAATCGACTCGAGGGTCGGTGCACTAAAATCCCAAAAGTTGCACGTTAATTCGACCGATGTTATTTCAGTTGGTACAGCAAAAGTATATAGTATTGCGTTGTTGTGTTACGACTACAGGCAACGTGGTTACGAATATACGTCATAGTGGGGTGACTTGGTGGTGTTGGGCGGGGGATGGGGGGTGTGTAGAAACAAAAGTACACGGACTCGAGATGGAGAGCTCGAAAAATTGTATTTCACGTTAAGGCGCTGTAAGTCCGAGGATTGACTTTTGGTCGAAAATAGCCGCGGCGCCCTACTTAGCGCATTCGCTTTAATAATTATCGAAGCCAGATGAAGTTCGAAGCTCGCAAGATCGGCCTGTCAAAATTTTCGATGCTCTGGCCATTAAAATTGCCATTCCCAATCCCAATGCCGAGGGGAGCGTGCGACTTTAATTTTCCAGTAGTAGTATTTATACGGGGAAGACGGGAGGGAGTGAGTAACCAAGCATAAAATTGCTAAACAATTCCACGGCTCGGCAAATCAAGGGAAAGAAGACGGGAGTTCGCGCGCTGCGTCGTG
>NW_011948416.1:9721570-9757045 GCF_000503995.2 Ceratosolen solmsi marchali | reverse complement strand
CGCACTTCCTACGATAGAATCTTGCGAGGTACGAAAATAGCCGGGCAGCAGGACGACGGTGGACACTTGGCATATTCGTCGTGGAAAGGAGTCGCGCGCGCCAAAACGCCGCGGCTGAAGAGGCGCGCGTTCGCTGCGTCGTTGGCACGCGTTCAAAAAGAAAAGTGCCAGCGGGCCGACGCTCTGACGTCAGTTGCCGAGCAACTCCCGAAGGCTGAGCAAAAATCACGCGCGAGGCTGTTTCACCGCCCGCCGCCCCCGCCCCCACCGCCGCGGCCTTCGATGATGGATCTCGCACCGGATATCCACCGTTTCTCGCTGTTCCGCGGGTAGCGACAACGACGGGGAGGGGAGGAGGGGCTGTTGGACGCGGTGGGTGTGGGTGGGTGGGTGGTATAGAGGGGAAGGGGCGGTGGCGGTCGACGATATCGAAATGACCCGAGTAGTGCCAATTGATCGCTCGCCGCGTGTCACGACGCCTCTCCTACGCCTACGACGACGAAGGCTAAATGCCGTTGCGTGTTAACGCCTAAGTGGGATTAAGTAGACTGGGGAGGATCAATGCCATTCCGTGTTGCGCGAGGGCCTCCATTATTCGCGATTTTGGAAATTGTGGGGCTGGCTGCTCTAGTCTTGGGCCTCCCTGACACTCTTCCCTCTCTCTCTCTCTCTCTCTCTCTCTCTCTCTCTATGTCTCTCTCTCTCTCTCTCTCTCTCTCTCTCTATGTCTCTCTCTCTCTCTCTCTCTCTCTCTCTCTATGTCTCTCTCTCTCTCTCTCTCTCTCTCTCTCTATGTCTCTCTCTCTCTCTCTCTCTCTCTCTCTCTATGTCTCTCTCTCTCTCTCTCTCTCTCTCTCTCTATGTCTCTCTCTCTCTCTCTCTCTCTCTCTCTCTATGTCTCTCTCTCTCTCTCTCTCTCTCTCTCTCTATGTCTCTCTCTCTCGGTCAACGCTTGTTGTCCGCGACTGCGCACTTCCTACGATAGAATCTTGCGAGGTACGAAAATAGCCGGGCAGCAGGACGACGGTGGACACTTGGCATATTCGTCGTGGAAAGGAGTCGCGCGCGCCAAAACGCCGCGGCTGAAGAGGCGCGCGTTCGCTGCGTCGTTGGCACGCGTTCAAAAAGAAAAGTGCCAGCGGGCCGACGCTCTGACGTCAGTTGCCGAGCAACTCCCGAAGGCTGAGCAAAAATCACGCGCGAGGCTGTTTCACCGCCCGCCGCCCCCGCCCCCACCGCCGCGGCCTTCGATGATGGATCTCGCACCGGATATCCACCGTTTCTCGCTGTTCCGCGGGTAGCGACAACGACGGGGAGGGGAGGAGGGGCTGTTGGACGCGGTGGGTGTGGGTGGGTGGGTGGTATAGAGGGGAAGGGGCGGTGGCGGTCGACGATATCGAAATGACCCGAGTAGTGCCAATTGATCGCTCGCCGCGTGTCACGACGCCTCTCCTACGCCTACGACGACGAAGGCTAAATGCCGTTGCGTGTTAACGCCTAAGTGGGATTAAGTAGACTGGGGAGGATCAATGCCATTCCGTGTTGCGCGAGGGCCTCCATTATTCGCGATTTTGGAAATTGTGGGGCTGGCTGCTCTAGTCTTGGGCCTCCCTGACACTCTTCCCTCTCTCTCTCTCTCTCTCTCTATGTCTCTCTCTATGTCTCTCTATGTCTCTATGTCTCTCTCTCTCTCTCTCTCTCTCTCTCTCTCTCTCTCTGTATCTATCTATCTATCTATCTATCTATCTCCCTCCCTTATCAACGGCCAACTTTTATTAACTGTGGCTCGTAGTTACGCCTCGCATTGCGCGTTCACCTACTGTAATATAATTTAGATTAAGGCTAATGCGATCCGCGATTACCTCGCTCCTCCTACTTGCATTCTAGCGTTCGCTCTGTTCTCCGTTGGCAAGTCTCTTTGGGACACTCGCGTCATTCGCACGCAAATGGATTATTGTTTGGGAGATGGAGGATGATGCGCGCAGGCCGATGACTTTGTAAACGGAGAGTCGTGGTTTCGAACGGAAGACGAGCGAGTCCGAGGAATTCGCGTCCCCTCCTCCTTACGTAACGCGTCAACCTCAAAATTGCTATGAGCGCGCTATTGCATTGGAATATCGATGGCATTGGACATGTCAGGTGTATGAAAGGCGCTCGGACTTTAGTGGGGCAAATAGAGTTCGACTTTAAAAATTTGACGACGAAAGGGGATGTGAGGGTGGCGGGTGTCGTGGAGGAAGGTAAAACGCAATTTTGCAGAAGAATCTCGTTCGATACATCGGCTATTGAAATGTCGGCTCGACATTCAAGCAGTGCAGCCAAACAATGAGCATTGCCAACATGGTCGGTCTGGAAAATCGGACATGACGTATTCGACGAGCGGAATGCCAGCGAACGAGAGGTAGACGCCAAATTCAACTAGGAAACATCTCGCCGAGAAGAGATCGATGCCTATAGTTTGCCGATATCGATCTTCTTGAATTATCGATGATGACGAGAGATTGGATGGGGTGCGGTGGGATAGGGTAGAGTGAGGTTGGGGAGGGATGGGAGCGAACATCAAATTTTTTATCTCCTTGCGAGTTGTAGGGACGAAGTGAGCTCTTCCGGTGCAGCATCCAGAGTTCATATGTTCGTTTGAAGAAAAAAAAAAGATATAAGATATGAGTTATAGCTGGATGAACAAAATGAGTGTTTATCGGCGTTCTTAGCTCAAGATTGAATTATTTTTAGTAATACGGATTTCGCAAAATTTCGTTAAAATTGAATTGAATTGCGCTTATTGCCGGAGCACAAGTTATAGGTTAAAGAGTAAAATTTTTCCAACCGCTGTATATATGCCAAAATTTTACCTCGACTGAACGATTAATTAATATAGAAAATCTAACGCGATTAATTTCCGTGTACTTTTCGTTCTCAAATAGCTGAACATTGAATGAATGATATTCTTGTATTTTTCAACCTTAGCAATACAATTTGCCTCTTATTATCGAGAGTATAATATTTAAAAATTTTATTCTCATAAGTTAATGCTAATATTATACTAATAGCGATGTCGATAATAATAAATAAAAAGAAACATAATCATCGATATTTCATTATCTATAAATGCATTGATCGCCGTATTATTAATCACACGATGAATTAGTAAACTCAATCCCAAAATATTGTACCTCTTATATTTAATTCCGATCAAATAATGTCCTTTCAATTTAAAGAATATTCTATTCTTATGATTCTAATCTATCCTACACTTGTATTTAGCCTAACACAGATAAAAAGTAATAAGCCATTTTTATCTTATACGTTATTATATTATACAGTCTGCTCAATATGATCTAGGGCATAATAGCTTTTGTTGATCTAATAATACAATTTATTAAATAGCCATTAAGGATTTTGTAATTAATTTTAAACTCAACGTGAAAGTGATATAATATCATATTTATCATCATAAAAAATAAAAAAAAATGATACAGCAGATTAATCTATGATACAATGTCATGCAAAAATACACGTCTACAATTTACTAGACTACGTAACGCATATCATTATATATTTAAAATAGATAACTTACATTCACACCCCACGACAATATCATAATATATTTTTTGCAGTGCGACATATTATTAATTGGCCATTTTAATTATATATCCTTCTACTTTGAAAATTTTGTTTATTACTCTTTTTTTTTACTTTATTTTTTTTTTTTTAAAAATTTTTTTTTTTTTTTTTTTTTTTTTATTTTATACGACAAATATCCTTGGAGTATTGGAAATTATTTTTTATGTTATTAATGATTCGTATTGTTTGACTTGTAGTATTTTATGGTATTTTTATAATAGAGAGATATTGATATTAACAATTGTTTATTCGAATGTGAAAGTATTGTGATAGGCTTATTTTGATTAGTTATTTAATTCAATTATATTTTCTCCCTTCACTACTCGACAGTATTGTTTTTTCATTTTTCCCCAATATTCTATAGTTGACTTATCGCAAAAATTCTTATATGAGCCGCGATTGGGATGAGACAAATCACCCCATTCCTAGTAACTATTCTGCTTTCAGCTAAAGATGAAAAAATTTAAACAAGTCGAATTCACAAATTAGTCGAACTGCCAATCGCACGTACTACCTACGTAACATAGTTTAATACTTGGTATTCCTATAATCGCACAGGATTTACACTGTTATATACAATTTCATATTGTTATGTAAGGGTGCAATTTATAAGGTCAAAATGATATTTTGCAAAACGATTTCATTAGGAATTTATCGGCGACGCATGTGCTTCTCCTATTGATGGAACGTCGATAAAAGTATCTAATTCTGTATTACGTATCGAGTAAAAAATGTTAATAGCATGTAGTAAGAATCACTTATCCAACACTCGCTAAAAACTACAATTGCCTCGTTCGGTTAACCAACTTGCCAATGCATAAAGCCACAGCACAACAAACCCATCTCTGCACTCGCGATGCAAAAGACATAATCATAAGTATGTTTATAAAACCGCTTGGGCCGTACCGCTCTTTAACCACTACCACACACGCATCCGGCCGACGACTGGTGTCGTCGCCTCCCTCCCCCTCCTACCCCTCATCGTCCTCCTGCTCCTCCACCTCCTCCACCTCATCGTCAACTCAAGCGTCTTGTAATAATTGTTAGTCCTGCACCTAGGCAATAAAAGCATGAAATAAAATGGGGTTTCTTCATCCGTCTGGCTCGCATAAGTACGATCGCGCATTACGTACACTCGTGAAAGTGAGCGATGGTGGCGCTCGGGGGCAGGGCAAGACGAGGGGATAGAGGCTTACGGGTAATGGCTCCAGCCACTCGCTCTGCCTTTGTAAATTGCGCGAGTTTGCGGGCACGTGGTATAATACAGTCTAAGCGCCACGTGGGACGTTTCATCTCCTAATCATGACGTATCGAGTGCCGTGAGCTGCAATAATCACGCACGACAAGGACTCGTGACATCGACGCGACGGTACGCGTTGCGAGCGGGGATTCGCTTACGTTTTGTGTTTACAAATTTTTTTCGTTTACACCTCCCCCCGCCCCTGCCCCACCACCATCCTACCTCCGCCCTCCTCACTCCTCACTCCTCACTCCTCACTCCTCACTCCGCCATTCCCAAAAAACTTATGGATTTGACGTTAATTGCAAGTTTTATTGATTGTCTTAAAGGAGCTTTGCAATTCTCATAATGTTTATTCCTTTGATTAATTTAATATTATATATATATATATATATAGATAGATAGATATTGAAGTTAAACAAAATGGAATGAATTAAAAGGAAAAACAAAATAATTTCTTTGTGCAATTTTTGCAACGCACGTCAAAGAGCTAAGATAAGAAAATTCTACGAAGAATCACGTATACTTCGTATTGTCATGGAAATTAATATTTCTTTTAATTTGACATTTAATCGTTTTTGCTTTTCTTTTAATCTCTCTATTACTTCGATAGAAAATTTAATTCAATGTTCATTCATATAATTATTATAAGATTGAGACATTGGAAAATTTTGGAATATCAATTTTTCCTTTGTCGATAAACAAACTAGAATTTTGGGTCTCAAGTAATCAGCAAGTGGCAGCTGCACAAGAAAAATAAGCATTATCAATGATATTGAAAAACTTTAAACACGTCGTATTTTAAACTACAATTTTATTTTCATTCCATTTTAAATTTACATCAATTTATCTTTATAATTGTGATTGGTTTCAAAATTTTATTATGTCTTTGAACACTATACTTCCTAAAAGAACATACGCTTTGAACTATATTGCTCCAAATATTTCATAAGCTATCTCTTACAAGATATTATTTTTTTAATAGAACATTTCTCAAAAGTATCCTGCACATTTACGTAGTTTATTATTGAAAATAAATTTGAAATAAGCGATAGAGTTTTTTTACTTTAAGATCAACAGGTGCTGATTTTTATTACTCATCGTGCTGCATATTTAAGAAAAAAGGCACGTTGCACTGAATCTTTATACAGACGTCATTGGAAAAAAAAAAAAAAAAAAAAAACAATTCTAAAGAAGAAGCTCTTTTATATTTCAATAAATATAATATCGTTATTATTTTACTTTTATTAATTCATTTAATTCGCACTGACTGCAAAGCTACCGTGACTCTTAAATGATAAATAGTCGTAATGAAATTAGTAAGAAATCGTTAATTATATGTATAATACTAAAATGTATTATTTATAAGTTTAACTTTTAATCCGAATAATCGAAGTTCACTGTTAGCATTTATTGTCATTTATTGAAATGTGAAATATTACTATATTTGCATATGCCGATATAGAAATAGTTTTTGATTTCCAATTGGTATCTCATTCATAAAATAGACAAAATCCGTGACGAATAATTTGAAATTTCAGACAATCGTCATGAAGTTATACTCAATCCCGTCAATTATTCCAACGAATATATTTGTAGTTGAATGCGCAAGCGACTGCGCTAGTGACGCAGTTTCCTATTGAAAATAACTATGCGAAATCCAAAATTGCACTCTCGCAGACGGCGAGCGCACATGACGGAAAGTAGAGAAGTAGAATTGATCATAGTTCGTGGGACATCATGGTTGGCTGTGTATATGTACGCGATGATAAGAATCATTAATTCACACAGACCTATAATTGACTGAATAATAATACTTTCCAAACGTTTAAAGGTTATCTTATGATTTTACGTGCAATTTGATATATAATTTTAACTCGTATTATCTTCCATATATGTCGTTTTGTATTCATGATAAGAAAAAAAAGTCACATACGCAGAATCATAAATTTTAATTAATTTTTTTTTTTTTTTTTCATAAATTATTGCGTCCCCCGCATTATTTATATTTTTGTTTCGTGTTAATTTGTTATTGTTATTATACATACGATGACATTCAAAGGGAGAGTGAATTTTTGACTTTAAGATGCTTAAATTAAGTTTTATCGTTTTTTCCAATCCAAGTTACCATTTTTCTCTAATTTAAACATCTTTATATATTAGATTGAAATTATTATTAATAGATTAATAATATTTACAAGATAAATGTCGACTCACGTGACTCATAAAAGATCCTGCGTAATAAATTTCATGTTCCGAGGAAGACTGAAAAACAAGGAAAGGCCATTTCAATATATCTTTGTCTGTACGCGCTGGGATTCACTTCGTTTATCTCTTTTAATTATAACGGGATATTCACTCCAAGTAATGGAGCGCGAGCATTGGAGTTGGGATCGTTGTTTAAGTGCCAAATAAATATCTCGTACGGCTGGGTAAAAGAGCATCGAAACTACTTCCTCGTATAGTTTTACGAATCCAACCATAGTTGTTAACGCCTATCGAGATATTCAGAGATCGTGGTACTGAAAACTCTTCAGATGCTAAAAAAATGCTTTTTATAAAAGCACCGCTCATTGTGGCTGCCACCAGTGAATCCAAGTGCATATTCGATGCGCATGAATATGTGGGATTAATGATTAAGCTAATTGCTACAAGCGATTCTCCGAACCCCGAATGCATAGATGTAATGGAAAACCGTAATGCGAGGAGGGCGAAAATTTTGCAGTAGTAGTGACGAGTATATACATGCAAATGATCGAGGAATAGAGAGAACAAAAGGGAAGAAAAAGGAAATATAGAAGAGATAGAGATCGAGATCGAGATCGAGAGAGAGAGAGAGAGAGAGAGAGAGAGAGAGAGAGAGAGAGAGAGAGAGAGAGAGAGAGGGAGAGATAAGTGTACGAGGCTTTGGGGTTCGATGCTAATGAATAAACATGTAGTATCGCATTCATTCGCCCTTCATTTGAGTTTATCAGTTGGCCAGAATGTTGGTAACTGAGAAAGGCGCAAGATCAATTGGATTAAGAAAAGTTTATTGTTACATGGCTATGCGTTTTTCCGCATCGCCGACGCTACTAATTGCCGCTGTAAAGTCCTAATTGTTTCATTGTCGAGATTTCAAACTAATATATAACCTTGTTCCTCTCGACTTGCCTGGCCGTGACTGTGCACCAAGGCCACATGGATACTTTGATTCGTTCATGCATATATTCAGGTTGGACTTATCTTGCTTTGCGTGCTGATATAAATGGCGGGGGTAAATTACAAGTAAATTAAAAATGGAAAAAATGGTGCCGTTTCATCGACCATCGAGACGCAGAAATTCCAAACGCGACGTTCTATTTTGCATTTTATTACCAATCGCTTCTGCCTCTCAAAGAATAATTGACACTTGGCTTTTCCACCTATAGCCATTAGTACATATCATTTTCGAATAATAATAATTTCATAAAGCATCGGCCTGTCCAAGATCTAATAAACCGCCGAGATATTGTGTCGATGTCCAATGGCGTTAAGTATCGCCAAGAGAAATATTGTTACGAAACTGGTTAATTTGCACTTTTGCATTATAAACACAATTTGCTTCTTACTTTACTAGCTTTAAAAATTAATATTGTTTGGAAAAAACATATTAGTTCGGTCAAGGTTCACGATTTTATCTTATATCGAATATTTTTACCTTTACATAATTTTATTAATATTCACTATGTTTTTAATTATATATATAGACATAAAAATTATTTATATCCTTACACTTTCTTTCATCCGTAAATCGTAACTTCCAAATTTGCCAAATTGACAATAAGTAAAAGAAAAAATTATTCAACTTCCGTATCAATACTTAATTTGAAATATCTTTAACATTATTTACGTTGACATTAATGAATGGTATAATGCGGTTTGATAATTTATGATTCGCTAAGTCGATTCGAGCAATTAAGGAATTTATTTAATAATGATTACTTGTGCTTGAACTTCATTTTAGCCTATAAATTATTGGTCAAAATTAGTTCACGATCGGCGCTTAAAAAATAATTCTAACTCCCCGGAGCTCCTATAAACGGCTACTTCTAAAATACCATTCGCCATTTAAATAATCACGCTCATCTCCATCAAAACGATTTAATATTAAGACACACTCTTATCAGATGCATTAGTTATTCGAAAGGCTCGAGAGTCACGCAAGCGGAAAATATATTCAATTGATTTGAAATATAAATTATCGAATTTTTAATCACTCGACAGAGTCGGCTACCGAGCGCAGGAAATAGAAATTAGTAACTTATGGCGCGTGAAATATGGAGGTGGCCGAACTCGCGTGCCAAACTCTTTCATCGGATACTGAATGGCGCACGAGCTCTGCCTCTCCTCACTGAGATTCGCCAAATCTCGACGCGCAGCATCCGCTCGAACGTTTCGCGTTAGCGAAACTATTGGGACTCGAGATGCCGTCGAGCACTTAAGCGAGTCGACTTATCCTTCTCGATTCCAATGCTAAGATTTGCGTTACGCTCGGGCCTGTTCTCGCTGGCTGTAGAATTATACCAATTACCCATCCCCCACCCCACCCCACCCCGCCCCAACCCATCCCACTTGCACCAACGAGGCTTGGAGATCAATAATTAGAGCGTATCGGCAGCCACTTAGATAATGTTCGGTTCAGTAAGTAAAAGCTCGAGCTTCGCCTATTTAAAATTACTTAAAATAATCGTCGTTGGATAAAATACGAAGTGATACGGCTTCTGAAACGCGATCTCGTTGTCAATTTGCAAAGTCTGCCATCGCCGCGACCTTTTCCTTCACTCGGCATTAGGCAAACCCGGGACTCTATTTTAAGAGCCAACTACCGTCAGGCACACCCATACTCTCTCTCTCTCTCTCTCTCTCTCTTTCTCTCCCTCTCTCTCTCTCACTCTTTCTCTCTGGCATTATTAATAAAATAGGGCACATTCCGCGCTGTGACGCGCGCTCTACTATCGCGGTATCGTAATCCAGCAGCTGCAAGGGGCTCGAGTCTAGCCGGACGTAACTTAATCGATCGGGGCGCCCCCGTCCCCTCGAGCGTGGTGAGTACCACGGGGTAAGGGTGAACGCGGGACAAGAGTAACAAGGGCTCGTCGCCGATGGGCTTTAATACTCCTCGCGAGAGCTCGCTCAAATTCAAGAGCCCCGGGTCGAATACCCGACCAAGACAGCCGCGAGCGAGCGAGCGATCGAGGCTGGAGTCGCCCGGTAGATCCTTCGGAACTCGGCGCTGTGGGTCGGAGGGCGCGATGGGCCCCGGAGCCGCGTTTTCTCCTCGGTGCTCAATTTTAGCGCGGGCGCCGCACGGAAAAGATACCAAAAATAATTCCCCCGCGAAGAAATAAATCGGGAGCGCAGGTTCGCCCCGCGGTCCTCTCCTCATCGCCCCGATTCTATATATTGCCCGCCCCGTCTTCGGCGAACAGGCGCGCTTAGATGCCGATAATATAAGAAGCGAGAGGAGTGCCACGGAGGGCCGCCGACGGGCGAGTACGCGAGTCACATCGACACGGGACGCGAGCTTCGGGGGTGACTCTTGCGCTCGTTGCAGTGCCGTCCGGGATCGAGCTTCCAAGGCTCGCGCGTCAGAGTACAAGTCCAGTGAATTAGCAGCGAGGGATTAGCTGCGAGGAAAGTGGGAAAGCAAGTGCCAAATGTGAGCGAGGACCGTACGGGTTTGAGGCTGTTGGGAGGCGGCGCGCGCCTGTTAATTAAAACCTATCGAGTGCATTGGGTACGGCCGTGCATCGAGCCTCGTGCGTGGAAAATTGAATTTCACGCCGGCGAACCGCGGACCCGTTGTAAAAAGAAGCGCGCGAGCTAACGAAGAAAGAAGAAACGAAGAAAGAAAAGGAAGGGAAGTCAGCGGCAACGATGGGGACGGTGACGGTGACGACGACGATGGTAGCGGTTGCGGTGGCGGCTCCTGCTGCTGCTGTTGTTGCTGCTCCTCTTCCTGTTTCTCTTCCTGTTTCTATTCCTAATCCTGCTCTTGATCCTGCTCCTGTATCTGCTACCGTTGCTGCTCCTGCTGCTGTTGCTGCTGCCGTTGCTGCTGCCGCCGCCGCCGCTGTTGCTGCTGCTGCTGCTGCTGCTGCTGCTGCTGCTGCTGCTGCTGTTGTTGGTAGTGGAAAAGAGATCGATGGCAAGTAGTGGCGTATCCTCGTGTACATTGACAATGGAGGGTCGGTGTGAGGATGAAGGAGAAGAAGGAGGTTGTGGGGGTGACGATGGTGGTGGTGGTGGTGGTGGTGCTGCTGCTGCTGCTGTTGTTGGTAGTGGTGGTGGTGTTAATGGTAGTGGTGGTGATGGTGATGATATTGATGGTGGTGGTGGGTGGTGATGGTGGTGGTGGTGATGATGATGATGATGATGATGATGGTGGTGGTGATGGTGGTGGTGGTGATGATGATGATGATGATGATGAGGATGATGATGATGATAATGATCATGGTGGTGGAGATGGTGGTGGTAGTGGTGGCGGAGGTGGCGGCGGAGGTGGTGGCGGAGGTGGTGGCTACGGATCGGTTTGGAACGTGGACGACGAAATCGAGTCCGCGGGCAAATGGGATGGAGGAGGGGGTGGATGACTAGTCGCTGCCGTCGTGGTTGTGGTCGCGGTCGTGGTCGTGATCGGTCTCGTATCACAAATCCCCGAGGGGCAGTTAAGGCGGAAAGGTGGGCCCCGTATGCAAAGGTGTTGCGCGCGAATTTATAAATGCCGATGTCGCCGTCGGTGGCAGCTGCCTCGACAGTAAGAGCTTTTTGCAGGACTTACCTCTGTATCCGTTTTTAGAACTGCGCTCGCGGTCTGCGTCGCGGGGCCGCGCCGAGCCAAAACCAAAATACCACCGATATAACATCGTCCGCCAGCCAGCACCTAGCATCCCCCTTTCCGGAGAGGGGGCAGGGGTCGGATGGCAGGGGAGATGGGAGCAAGACGGGGAACGGAGGAAGAACAAGGAGCGCACGGGGGAGTGCGTCGCACTTAAGTGGGGATGAGGAAGAGAAAGGAGAGACAGAGAGAGAGTGAGAGTTAGAGTTAGAGAGAGAGAGAGAGAGAGAGAGAGAGAGAGAGACGTGACGTGACGAGACGAGACGAGACCAGACGAAACTGGCGGTGAGGAGTGGAGAGGAGAGTAGTGGAGAGTAGTGGCGAGAAGAGGAGAGTAGAAGTAAGTACGGGAGTAGATAATGCGAACTTTAAAGAGATGGGGCGTTGCGTGGAGAGATTGTAAAAAAATAATGGTGATTAAGCTCTATTTTCGGACGTTGCCTTCCCTGAAAGACCGGGAGAGCACGAATACTTCGAAAGCCCCGCGAAATTTACAGTCGACGCGCTTTTCTTCACTCCGGCTTAGAATAATTGTATTATACCGGACTTCTGAGAATGTTTTTGAAGTGCATTTTTTAACATGTGAACAGAAGAGTCGAAGTCTATTTGCACTTTATTGCGCACTGTACTGCGGATGCATAATGATCGTACGTGTCAATTCGTACGTTGCTTGGACGACAAACGGTCGAGAGTAGGTGTGTTACGAAATACTT
The DNA here is from genome assembly GCF_000503995.2 of Ceratosolen solmsi marchali. Classification (NCBI taxonomy): domain Eukaryota; kingdom Metazoa; phylum Arthropoda; class Insecta; order Hymenoptera; family Agaonidae; genus Ceratosolen; species Ceratosolen solmsi. The sequence goes on along the minus strand of NW_011948416.1, from coordinate 9,744,609 downwards.
ATTTATCTGTAGCGAAACATCCGACGTGCAATTTCTTTTCATTAAAGACAACGTGCAACGGCATAAGCAAATGCCAATGAGTTCAAGATACATGACAAACTGCTTAACTGCTACCGATTGACCAAACTATTCTATTCCGTAACTTGAAAATTTATTTCCAAAAGTTCCAGCGTAATAGCATCGTATGTTTTACTCAATGCAATTAACATTTAATTCAAAATATTTCTCCAAAACAAATTAATAATATCTATTTTAAACGATCGCGCATCAATTAATGTCAAAAAGCTCGAACGCAATTTGCCTTCAATCCGATTGCAGTGTAAAAATTTCGATTTGACACGCAATAATCACGACAGACATAATGTCGAGTAGGAATATGCTAGTAATAGATTATAAAGCGACGAACATCAAATTAAGCTCTCTCAAATACCAATTTCTAAGTATTCCTATAGCATTATATGCATATATTTGTGGAATTAGAAGAGAGCCAAAGTATATCGGTAATACTCTACTAACAAAATACCTTTTATCGGTACAAAGGGCAAAAAACAAAGGCCATAAGAAACAAAGGAAGCCCACATCGTCCGAGCCTGGCATCTTTGAGAGACCGAGAATTTTCTGTCCATTAAGAAAGTGCAAGCTACAATCAGGAGAGAGTTGCCCGAGAGAGAGAGAGAGAGAGAGAGAGAGAGAGAGAGAGAGGGAGAGAGAAAGAGAGAGAAAGAGAGAGAGAGAGAGAGAGAGAGAGATTGACGATCGCTGGGAGAACAAAATTCGCGCAAGCATTATAAAAGGCCAGCATTCGAGAGCGAACGCGGAAAAGTCTTGAGAGGGCCGGTATAGGATAGGGTGGGGTTGGGTGGTGATTTGGTGGGGGTGGGGGTAGGGGGGATGAAAAGAGGGGCCGAAGCGTCGCGACGCCCGCCGGCAAAGGCATTCGCGAGCTATTTCGATGACGAGAGTTCGGCGCGTGGCTATGGCGGAGCCGCTAACGCGGTGGCGATTGGCCAGCGGAGGGCGTCCCGACGCCTTGGGATGGGCCAATGCCGGTGGGGCTTGGGCGGGCCCGGGCGCCTCTGCCGATCTCCGCGACGTGGTGATCGCAGCCACCTTTCAGCTTTCAGCTAACGCTGTCGCCGACGCCAGCCTTCCCCCTCGAACCCTCATTCACCCGTTCTTCCGTCACCCCCTCGTCGTCAATCGCATAGACGACGATGACGACGACGACGACGACGACGACGACGACGACGACGAACGTGGAATGGGGAGATTTTACAGAGAGAATCGATTGTCGGCCTCTATGGTCGGCATCGTTTCCAGTCGCACAAACATTCGGACGATCGGGATATACCAGATCGCGGAAGCTGTAAGCTCGAGGTATATTATTGGGTCGACTGTTGGTTTGGTAGGTGATTTCCATTGTGTTGAAAATGTTGTTACATTGCATTATATATCGGGGCTGTCGTTGCGGTTAAGGATAGCCGCACGGTTATGCAGCATAAAGTTTTACGTTAATCACGTACAAGAAAATAACCATTATTATGTAGTTGCCCATCATTTATCCAGTTACAAAATAATCCATTTTTTTTTCTTCAGAGTATTTATGTCCTACGTAATTTTGTATTAAGATTCTTATAAATTCATCACACGTATTTATGAAAAATTAAATTTGCTACAGCTTCATTACATTTTGAATAATGTTTAACTACGGTAACTCTATAACTGCAAAGATGAAGGATAGAGTTGAGTAACCGAATAAAAATGAGTACAAATTCAAGACAACTGACACGACTGACTTAAATTTTCGAAAATAATTCAACCTCGTAATAAGACGTGCTGCCTACCCTGGCTTTTTCCACTCTGTCAGTAAAGAAACATCGGCGAGAAGAATTACTAATCATAAATTGCAGAGATTATATTCCAAAAAAAAAAAATATTAAAAAAAAAAAAAAAAAAAAAAAAAAAATCCTCATGTAAAGTAGTAAGTAAGCATTTGTAATATAAAAATGTATTCATCGATCATCAGCGATCTTGCTTACCTTAGTTAATGTTTTCTCATTACTTCTCTATTTTAAAATAAATATTTATATTATATTATTGCACAGTACCATAGGGAGTATGGATAATAATTCAGCAAAATTCTGTGTGAAAGTTTCTTATAGATGCGTTTAGAAATATTTTTGAAGTAAAGTAAAAAGAAAGATGAGAGATATATAGAAAATTACAAAATTAAAAGAATAGAGAAATTTTGTGCTTCAACGACTATTACGTATGGTTTGATTAATCGACGAATATCAAAAATATGTGCAATTGTTTATTGGGTGTCGGAAAAAAAAATAAAAAGCAAAAATCATCATGTGGTGAAGAAAACGATCTGGAAATAATGTTAAATGGGATCTATAAATAATACATAATTAAATATACTTAGCAGATTTTCATCGTTAATAGACAAGAAAGATATTATTATCATTAATTACATTGCAGTAATGAACTTGTGTATTTGCAATGGAATTTAGAATTGAGAGGAAATTTATTTGATCGCAGTTAGAAGTTTTTCAGCTATAATGTTCATAAAATAGTTGTCGACCTTCCATAATGTATAAGTTATTTTATCATTGTAACGATTACAACTTTTTCTTTGAGTTTTAGACTTATCAGAGACTTTAGAACTGAAAAGCTAACAAGCTGACTTACATAGAACTATGAGGAATTATAGTTGTTTAAAATGGTTGATTTTACATTTAGAGCGCGGTCATTTATTCTTCAATAATATTTTTATAATTTTTCACATTTGGCACGAAAAAGCAATTAGTAGTGTAATAAACGAATTATACTAAATATTCAGTACCGATTACAAGATGATAACAAATACGAATGGCTTTCGGACAAAAACATTAAGCATAATGTGTTCAATTTAATTTCTGTCATAAGCTCAAATTAGTCATTAAACACATAAACGTCTTATTTTTTATGGCAATTTACAATAAAAGAGAAATTTAGTTGTAAATAAATAAATGAATGAAAAATAGATGAAAAAAAAAAAAACAAATAATTTTACCATTTAAACGTATATCAATTATTTATCATATTTTTACAATAAATTTGCTTAACTTTTTTCCAACGTACACCCCGTCTAATTATCGTATTATTTTTACATAAATACTTATTTAATTTTTCTATTGTTTGGTCGAAATTCTTTTTTTCTTTGTTTCTTTGTCTTTTTCTTTTTCATTTCCAAATATAGAGTCATTTCATCTCTTTGTTAATACAGAATTGTATTCAGAAAATCGATTATTAATAATTCAAATTTATCTTCATTTTTGCTCTAAATTTTTAATCAAATTATTGTTATTCTCTTGTTACGTATAAACACATCATTTTTAATATAATTATAAAGTATATCGAATAATTGAATACAGAAATTCTTTTATATATTACGTTTTCGTAATTGTGGATATTTATTATTGTCGCGGGTAATGAAATATATTTATGTATAAAATCCGATTTATTGAAATCAGTGGAAAAAGAAGCGAAGGTGGAAGAGTACATCCGAAAGCCCTTGAATAGAAATTGCATTTCTCCATATTATATATTAAATATTTCGTGGGTTTTGTTTAATTTTTATATTTCAAAAATGTTTGAAGTTATAAATTTATTAACATTTTTTTTTTTCACGATTAATCAGGAATTTTAATAGGAATTTCATTGGTATTTAGCACAGTACTACCTTTTGACGTACGAAATATTTTAGCAAAGCTTTGACATAATCCACGTACCGTAGATATTTTAGTTATTATTCTTTACAGTACAAATTTACAATTTTTTCAAATTTACAAATCTCACACAACCATCACTGCTCATCTTGTAGAAGCAAATAAATGCTATTTGTTTTTCAGAGTTTCTAAAGTATTGGCCGCTCTAGCGTAGTTGAAGAGGCATTTAATTTATGAAATGTAATGTCAAACACCGGCTTATAAGGCATAAACGTTGTGTATCTTTGACTGTGAAATATTTTTGAACACGGGGGGTATAATAATACTGTTTAAGCTTATTTGGATTGCCTAAGAGCATCATTAGAAATTCAATAAAAATTTGAATTTATTTTTGTTATAAGGTGAACATTTATAATGACGTAATATCCACTGAGCTACCATAAGAATATTGTAAATATTTTTATCTTGTTGCTCTTGATGACCTATTATTCGCGCCCGCGCAATTTGAGAGCGTAAAATCAAGGAATATAAATATTTCCTCTGAGTTTGTTGCCCGTAAAGCCTTATTTTTTCCATTTCCAATAAATATTAAAACAACAACGACGACGACGACGACGACGACGACGAAGACGACGTACTGCTAAAATGCTTTTATTTGATATTGCTGGGCTGTTCGTATAAATCGAAATAGTGCTCGAGATATCAAAATGTTAAAATGGCAATGCATTTTTATTCACAAATTGTAATATTCCCTCCCCGCTCGACCATTAAAATGCCCGTAAGTAGTGTAGAAATAATGGCGCTGGAAAATTCTGAAACAACAGACCGTTAAGAAAATTATCGGCTTTAGATGAGGCGCCGAGGAGAAAAGTCAGTAGAGTGGCTATGAATTAACGACGCTTGGCCAAATTAAAAACAAGGCTTTCCAGCTTCCCGCGTCTCCTGCTCCAGTTTCCAATAAGAGGTGCCCAAAGACTTTCCCGTGCTCCCTCGACTCATCGCCATTTCTTCTCGCGTTCGGATTTCGGATGATCTCGCGTTCTGCAATTGAGCTTACCTTGGACACGGACGCGAAGGCCGCCGATTTTCAAGGCGGATGCCAATTCCATGTGTTTGCGCAATAAGGTGTGCGCCGTTGCACTCTCATTAAAAAAATCACGTTTTCGTTCAGTCCCTCGGACGGCTCTTACCTCAAACTTTAACCTCAAAATCCTCGGACTCGTGTTTACCAGCACACGGCTTAGGAAGAATGTCGTCGCTTTAGAATAATTATGCGAATGTCGTATCAGTCGATTGCCCGCAGTCCTATTATAACCTTAACATCGTTTGTTACTAAATTACGCGTTTCTTTCCTAAGGAATCGTGTTTTTCGTGATACTTTATCGTTATCAGTTTTCAGTTAACCCAAGGAATGAGAAAAGGAAAGAAATCTTTGGAGCTTTAAATTAACATTTGCATCCATACGCACGTAGGTGTTTCTCGTTAAATATTTTGCATTTTGCAACACACATTCATACAATAACGGAAAATAGAGGTTCACTAATAACTAGCAACTGAGATGATTCATTTGTAGTTCCGTCATTAACATATTTGCATTCGTTTGTATTTTATTACTTATAAAGTTTGCCATTTGCAAGAGAAGATGTATTATTAATTGCCGGTAAACGTATATAATAACAATTTTTTTCAATACTCGAAGATATAAAAATAATTACTACTTTTTCTATTATAATTTCAAAGAAAAAAAGGATAAAAATAATTAAACATAAAATGTAAACTAATTACGATTTATGTATAATACGAGAGTAATTGTTATTCGTGTAGTCAAGATGTTATCCTTACGTGTATCGTATTCAATTTAAAACATCGATTCGTTCTTTTTTTTTCTTTCATCTTGCAGTCCAATTATGGCGTCATTTTCGTAACACATTTTGGTGGCGTAGAATGACATCACCTGCGCGAATTTTAAGATGCTGTTCCTTTTTAAAGTAATACGATCATTAAGTAAAGAGATGAAATTTACAATAAAATGTTTACGTATATATCTGATTGCATAAAAAAATTTAAGGTAGTTTTTTTTTTTGTTTCTTGTTTTTTTTTTGTCATAAATGAGTGGTACGAAATTCACATTATGCTCTTATCATGATCATTTAGAATAAATAACAAAATAAGAAAAGAAAAAAGAAAAATAAAATGAGAAACGAGTATAATAAATTGGCTCGTATATCACGAGTTCGAATATAAGTAGAAGAAATTGCTAGTTTAAATTAAAAATTTTGATATCTTATTCGTATTACTCAACCTTCCGACGAGTGATGACTGCACATGCATATTGAAATATCTTTTACTATTAAATTTTTAAGTGACGGAAAGAATTTGTTGACCTGAAATAATATTTTCTTTTATTTAACTAAGTCCCTACTAGTATGTAAATTAGCTTAAACGAAATAAATAGCCATACTTTTCTTTTTTTTTAACACCACTAATGCTACCAAATTAATTAAGAGAATACGATTCTTTGTAAAAACAATTTTTCGTATATAAAAAATCGTATGGGTTTACTTTTATTAGATACACTTACCAATGAACCAATGAACAACAAGAGTATTTGATATTTCAGAAGTACTTAATATTTTTTATTTAATAAGAACTTTAGATAAAAACAATAATATTTATAGCAGATAAATCGCGAAATGATTAATTGAAAATGTATTTTCCGACGAAGAGCATTCGGTAAATAGCTTTAATGTGCGTGGAAAATAATTATATGTAGATCATATACGATTCAACAAATGTGATCATTCAAACAATGAAATCACAGCAAGATAATTCATTTAATGTGTCTTACATAATGAAAGAGGGCCTCGACATTACGAAATTTTGCAATTTATACATTTATTCAAATACATTGATTCAAAGATCTTGCTTTTATATAATCAAAACATTCGTTAAGTTTTTCGCGACAAAGTTGAAGGTTATTAAATAATGTGTGTACATTGGTAATTGTGCGTGTGGGTTCGTGCGTGTGTGTTGGTAGGTGAATGTGTGACGAAATTTTTCAAGTGAACATATTTAAAATAATAAAAAAGATTTCGTTCTTTCGGCCCGAGGCTGAATTTACCTATGGCTTCTTGACTCCAATAATGACTAGTTATTCTTTAAATCAACATAAAAATGCAATTTTATGAATATGCTCTGTCCTTGAAAAAGTATATCATTAACACACATAGCTTTACTGATAATAACGTACGCGATTTAAATAAGAGCAACAAAATATCTACGATAGCAATATTTGTTCTCAGTAGACTATAATGAACTTTTACTTCGCATTATTATATTTATTGAAGTTGATGAAAAATGTATGCCCACGTCATTAATATTAATTATAACGTTTTGATCGCTTACGAACTACTTACTTTTGCCCCGTAAACTTAAGATATTAATTAAAAAGAAAGTTTTTTCAAACTTACTGATCTCCACTTCAGACTATTCGTATGCATTGACTCCCGGACATCTAATGATTCTACCGTTCATTTTTAACGGCAAAATCCAAACGCGACTATATTATTCAAAATCCTATGTGATCTTAAAAGCGGAAAATTGAAGAAAAGTATTACGTAGCTATAGAGAAAGAGAGAGATGAGAAGATTTCGATTAACGGATAATATCGAAAGTCAATGGAGACAAATTTTAATCAAAGAAAGAACGCGATCTGTATTATTACTAATAAACCTATACGAAATATTGCAGAAAGCGAGAGAATGCTTTCTGGGAGAAATAGGGGCGTGAAATTTATTCCATCTATTTTAGTTTATTTAAGCCAGAAAATTATTACGTATACATATTTAATGTTTAGCATCAAATAGACTAATTCGTCTATATAATTTTGCCTTTAAAACTAGTTCATGCATCTCATTAAAATATCAGACACAAATTCTTTAACAAAATATTATAGTCTGTAAATTTTTTAATTAAATATTTTGTTTTGTTTTGTTTTGTTTTGTCTTTTTTTTGTTTTTTTTTTTGTTTTTATTTAAAACACATTATATTTTATTAATGTGCAATAACAATTTCTTATAAGAATAATCAATGGAATAAATAAGAATTAGTTTGTTGATACTAAAAGTGAAGGTGAAATGTTTTATGTCAGATCAAACCGTATTTGCTGTTTAGTAAAGTTTACCATTCGGATCTGTAAAATTCATAAGCTACATGATAAACGGCCTTTTATTTAAAAAAAAAAAGTATTAATGAAAATTTATAGGCCAAATAATGAGTGTGTATATATTTAGTCCTTATTTAATTATGTTCTGTGGGGAAAAACATTTAATGCTCCTTTTTAACTAAACTATTTTACTTATAGAATAATGTGAGCTATTTGAGAAAAATATTCTATTTATAAACTCAGTTCACCAAAGATTGCGATTTCGAGCATTTCGATACAATCGAATAGATAATCAATGAATTTTATAATTGATACATGCTATCCAAACTGTAACAATTGGATAAATTCAATAGAGCCGCATGTTAGAGACGAAAAAGTTGTATACAAATTCATAAACGTTTTCATAAAGTAATTCGTAAAAATTACATTCTTCTAAATGTGTTGCTATGGCATATCAATAAATACTTTATCAAACGCGTTACTACGGATAAAGATGATTTTGTATGTAATTTGTTTAAAGCAGTTAAACGATAGCTCGTACCAGTAATTTAAATAATGAAAATCACAAAAATGACAATACACCTAACTTTGAATATACAGTCATCGATAAAAATCTTATTCATCTCTAAGTAAGAAAGAAATTAAATTAATTAAAAACAATTAATAATTCATTGACAACTGTAAATGCTTTATAATACAAATTTTTTTTCTTGTTTTTTTTCTTTTTTATATAGATCTTACGACTTAGATAATCTCATAGTTCAATACACACAAAACATTGAGAATTCTCCTTTACCGACCTCTCCGCGAGGAGTTTATTAATTCAATTTGAAGGCAACGTCAAGATAAAATTTATAGTGAGTACTTCAGTATAAAAATTTACAATGTATCTACGAATTCTTTATTCTACTTCTAAGTAAATATTACGTTATCGTGAAACTCATCGCGCAGCGTGATAAAATTTTCCGTCCCGTATAATGAATTCTCTATTAACAATAATGGCAATTGAAAGAATAAACTTATATGCGATGAAAATGCTCAATATCTCTTGATTACTGTTTTTCTCGTCTTCAATAATAGTTTTTTTTTGTTTTTTTTTTTTTTTTTTGTTTTGTTTTTTGTTTTGTTTTTATTAGAAAATCCTATTCCTAGACAAATATCCATTAGAACATATCTTTGCATAACATTTAACTCAAAATTATAAATTTTTTATCTGATTGTTTAAAAAAAAAAACTACACACTTATGCGTTCATTACGGTTGAATAATAGTTTATCGTGCGTTACGACGTCAGATCGAGGATATAAGCTTACTCAATACTTGACAACGTGCGCGTGAGAGTACATGAAAACTAACCAATATTTGCTTTCAAACATTACGTAAAGATTGCAATAATATTTGTTTATAAATTCGGATATTTTTATTTGGACGTATTTACACAAAATGCTGTAAAAATGAACATATTCGTATTTTTAGCCTCAAACGTTATTTTAGAAACAGCAAAATTTTCCTTAAACTTTTACAGACGTTGTCCATATAATATCGAACGCATGCTCCAACCTCCATCGAAATTAATTTAAAATAAAATAGTCGCTTCATCCTAATGGCTAATTGAGCATTTTCGAGTCCAAAGACCAATCAATCCTCCGAGCAAAAAAAAAAAAACTCCGTGCCGCAATTTGCAAGTGGCGCCTTTAATTTCATTATTAACAAGTTGTAGATAAATATTGTTCTTCTAGCAAAAGCCAACCAGCCACGGCCGTAGCAGTACCCTGAAAATAACCAGTGCCACGTGCCTACGTATGAGCTCGAAAGCTCGTTTCACCGGTGACACGCTGCCACGACTCCTCGCATCGCTTGTAATCGAATGGAGCGATTAGGAATAATCCGACGTGGGCCCGCTGCATATAGCCAGGCGTGCGCTTTAAAAGTGCACCGCGAATGCCATAACGCTGATTACGTTTGGCCGTGGTAAATTCGAGCTATTGGATTATTTCGAGGCGGGCGTCACCTGCAAAGTAATTCGCTTAGGGGCCATGCGAGTCCTAAGCGCCGCGGCATCGGAAATAGCGAGCCGCGGCCCCTGCATTATTTAAGGAGCCAGGTAAGAGCGCGAGGTGAATGCTCCCGATTTGCATAATAATGCGGATATTTGCAATTGTCGCCATCGGTCGCTGACTCCTTTAGCTAGCGACTCTAATTGGCCGCTGCCTGACTTATTCAGCGGCCGCGCGCCCCATTAAACCGAACGCGAAAATACGCAAGAGCGAGAGGACCCGGTAAGATACCGAGATTAAATGGAGCCGTAGGTGGATGCGACGGCTAATAGCTTTTAAGAAGATACGGTATCTATGGATGCGCTAGCAAGTGTGGGAAGCTTACGTTTCACGAGATCATTAGGGGAGGGAAAAATGCTCCCAGGTGCCTCGACTTAAGAGACGACACAATGTCGACTTTTTAAGTCTCTGACAGCTCTTGAAATTCCGAATACGTCAACCTTAGAAAACGAATGGACATTTATTGCTTTATCAGTTATCGAAATATCGCGCATAGATGTACGATTTGTATGAGAATCGAAATACAGACTTTTGAAATTGCGTTGGTAGTGTTTTCATAAACAAAAATGACAATATTTGTTAAACTATTTCAGTGAATTTATGATTCAGTGAAACTTCATTACTATTAACTAAAATGTACCCATAGATGTGAGATAAAGGTATTCAACAACTTTTATCGTTTATAAATATCTATAGTATATAAATTGTCAAATCCCAATGAAATATAAATTTTTTAGCTTTATCCTATAATATTTCATTAATCAATAAGACGCCAAAGTTTTGAATTGAACGTTATAAATCATAAAATTAATAATGAAGGTAATTTAATATTTTAATTTTAAGAAGGAATAATAAAATTATAAAAGCATCATTAAAACTTGCTTGTTTATTTATAATCTACTGTTGCAAATGGCAACTAACTATAAGTACATTGAACGACGATGATATTCAGTCAAACAGTAATCAGTATCTTTACATTCTCGGTTATGAATATCATTTTCTTGTTTTTGTAGATTGAATAAAACTTTAATAATACACTTGTGCTCAAATTCATTAATTTACGATGAAATAAAATTAATGTTCACAATCTATAAAAATTTAATTATAAGGGTTTTAGAAAATTTTTCGGATTATAATGTGTGTGTGTGTGTATATATAGGGACTTTTACAAGCAGTCTGAACATGTTCTCCAGATACAAAATTTACGTTTAATAAAATTTCTCAATATTTGTGTTCGTTAAGATATCGTATGTAAACAAATGTTTAGCATATTTGAATGAGAATAAAGTATTTTATTAATATGTGAATTTAAAAGGATGCATTGTGATATATCGAGAAACGAATGGAATTATAGAAGGACTTTGTATAATTTCAGAGTAATGAAGATGCGAGGAAAGAAAAATAAATATTCGTTCAATTAGAGTGAAAGGCATTAATATGTTAAAATGTAGCATTCATCATGGACTGAGGTTGGTAATTTGGGAAACTTGAACCAAAACAATTGTTAATGTATTTTGATCGAGCATACAATTTTGACTATAAAGTTAAATTACGGAATGCCTTATTTACAAATTAATTGCCTTTTGAAAATAAAAAGCTGATATTATTTTACCAACTACTTCATTAATCTCGAAGAAATCTCAATGTGGCACTTAATGATATTTTCAGATGCTCCCGTTTCTATGTCTTAAAATTTTTTACAGCTCAACATAACAATCCTCTTTGCTATTAAATTTCTATAAGATACAGAAGAATGTACAATTTGCTACTGCTTCAATAACGTCTCCGAATTAGTATCATAAATACTACTATATTATTAAGTTAATAATGTCGTTTATGTTAAACTTTCCAACGCGTGAAAAATCCAGCAAAAATACAGAATAAAATTTCATTAATACGATCGGTATTTATTATATGCTACTTTCATAAACTTTATACTTATTAGAGACATTAGATGTGCTTTGTAAAGCAAAATAGACTCCTTATCATATCGTATATTGGTAATTCGTTAAATATCTGAAATTTCAAAACGTTCGATTTATGCGGAACCCAAATTTGTCGACCTTTCAAAATTATTACAATACATGGCTATAAAGAGTTTCAAAATCAATGGCAATTCATAATGGCTTTATAATAACTGTGGAATTTATTTGAATTACAACTATTGGATGCTAATGTTTTCTTCGATATTATCGATAATGTTCATTTTAAATATTATATTATACCCTTTCTCGTACATAAACAAAAACATACTAATTAACCTGTAAATAAAAAAAGGAGCATTAGCTCGATACTATTTACTTATAGTTGTACCGAGGGTTAAGTTACACATTATCGTTTTGCATATAGAGCTAAATGTTAAATATTTTTATGCGCATTTGCGCTCAGATCACGCGCAAATGCATAATGACAATGATAAAGAAATGGGACACGAAGAAAAAACCATGATCATATGGTATTAGATGATTAAATTGCTTTTTTTTTTTTTTTTTTTTTTTTTTTTTTTTTTATCAGTTAATTTTAAGTTTTTTAAATGACAATAGAACACGAAAATTAAAATTTTCCAATCTCCAATAGTAAACTTCATCATGATAAGAACGTAAATGAATTTGTAAATACTTGGCGGCTTCGAGAAATTGTGTCCAAAGGTCAAACATCGATATCTGGCGCTTCCACGACTAACTTATTAAGCATTGGGCAGCATACGCCTCTTATTCAATTATCTTCCTCGGCAATACAATGGAAGGTAAAAAGGTTTAACTACAACGACATTTCTCTTCAACAACGAATGATAATTGGTTAATATTTTATAAATTTCAACTTATCGATAAACGCCGCCAAGGAGCAAGTATTTTCAACGACTGCCGAGATCACGTATTCTGAATAATTATTTTTATCTATTACAATTTTTATTTACTCGAGACACACATGTTCTTTCTGGCCACGAATGTGAAATCATATCGAGCTGAAGAATTAGATAATAAGCACCATATTATGACCTATTTACAGCTTGTTATCAGTGCGACTTTTTAATCCTCCTTGGCTTAAAAATCATTACAGCTTAGCCCCAAGCCATGATGATATTTATTATTCAAACTGAATTATCGGCGCGAGTACCTAGAAGTCCTAAATGTATTATGCCATGTCCTCGTACAAGAATAATTAGACGCTATTCTCTATAGCGAAAAAACAAGGTAAAAAAAGAAGAAGAAGAAAAAAAAGTTCGTCTCTTATTAAACGAGTAAAGCGAACGAATGTGCCCGTCGGAAGTGTATTTAAACGAAAAAATTGTAACTCGTGCAGTATTTGCGCTCCGCGAGAGCGACGTTCATAAAAGGAAAAACAATTTATCGCGGGGAGCCTAAATTTATCCACGTCGCTTAGTTTATATTGAACGGCATTCGGCCAAAGTGCAGCTTATCAACGCGAGCGCATACAATTATCCTCGCGCTTTTATCAAACAGCGCACTAAATGTATCCATCCATAGGAGCGTCAGGGAGTCCTGGTCGATTTCGCCCGTGACGGCCTCGAACCGCCCACGGGCAAGCCCCGGCAAGCCCCGACAAGTCCCGAGGAAGTCGTCGAGTCGTCCCCAGTCGCGCCCTCAATCCCTTTGGGGCCGCGGCTTTCCAATTCCGGCGCAGCGGAAGCCGCTGACGCGCGCAGCGCGAGCGAACGCCACCCCCGCCTCCGTTAATTTGCCGGTGCTGTAAAGTAAGGTGCGCCGCGTCCCAAGACCCCGGCTAAGCGCGGCCGATCGAATAACCCGCGTCTCGGGGGTCCGAGGAGCCGCGGATGCAAGCCGAAAGCAAGCGAGCGGGGCTCGTACGCGCGCGGCTTCTTAAAGTGCGCGGATCGGCACGTGCCGCGCGATAAATCTGTCGCCGGCAGCTGACGTTGAGCAGCCGGCGTTTCTCCCCCTACCGCCCAGCCTCCAGCCGCTTGCTCCGGATTGTTTTCGCTTCTCTGACTAACCCCCGGCCGCTTTATTTTCCCTTTTACGGCGGGGGCGGCGGCACACGTGGGGTGGGGTGGGGTGGAGTGGGACGGGACGTGACGTGGCGGAGCGGGGTGAGGTGAGGTGGACGCTGGAGGAAGCGGGAGGGCAAGGATGAGGGACCGAGACAAGATGGCAGCGACTGGCTTGGGGAAGGATTTTGGAAGGCGCGTGGCGGTCGCGGTCTGCACAGCCCGACAATCGCCATTTGAAAATACAAAGCGCAACAGTGTTGCGCGAGCTTATCGGCAACGATGCCGACGATCTTCCGATAATGCGCGAATGTTTATTTGCACGCCTTGGATTAGGGATGGCATTGCTGTCACTTTGCCATGTGAATACCACCTACATTTTTCAGGCACTTTTCTCTCTCCATACCTTATGATGATGAAAAATTATGTGAATATTGGTTTGGGCTTGAAAAGCCAACGATTAATTCGCATGATAAATAAGCTTGAAGTATTGTTATCAATAATTTGCGATGGTTCGTTTATTTTATTTTTTTTTTTTATTTTTTTTTTTTTTAAAGCCTAAGCTATAAGTTTGTAGATATGTTTCACAGTAATAACGATGCTAATAATCGTAATGCTTGTTGAGCTTTTAGTAAAGCAATTCATAGGGTACTTTCAAGTAGCAACAGTAAGATAATCTAAATTCATATATTTTTGTAGACACTGCTTTTAATTATTTTTTCCTTTTGATTTGAAGTCCATAAAGGCTTTATTACAATAAATATACATCTCGATGGTTATTTTTAAATTTACCGTTACTCAATGTTAATTTATATTATTTTAACCGATTAAAATGCACTGCACAATTATTGTTATCGTAAATTAGTTATCGAGAGGTTTAAAAAAATAATATAATAAAACTAAATGCGCCTTTACTACAATTGCATGTATTATCAAATACGTATAATTAATTTTAAGGTAATAAATTTACTTTAATTACTGGTTAATTATAACTTCTTATAGCTAGTCAATATATATATATATATATATATATATATATATATATATATATATATATATCGATTTAAGTACGAGCATAAACTTTTCGAACAAAAATTATATCGTTTCCAGTGTACATGTGCTTACAAGTAATCTGTTTTGTTAATAAATTAATTTGATCATCCTATCGTTAATAAATGTAATTATTTCAAATAACATTTATTTATTTATTTTTTTATTTTTTTGTTGATAAACTATAGTCTTTGATTTATCCATTAACTGTACTATGTAATTTAACTTGAAAATTAATAATTTTGTATAATTTAAACTTTTGATATATATTTGGCATATTTAACATTGGACATATATTAAATATTCAATATTTTTTATTCTTAATAACTTCAAACATATTTTTGATAATTATCATGGCATCCATAACTAAAGACTTTATCAAGTAAAAAAAATAAATAACTTGTGACTTGTATAAATAATCATTATATTAAAAAATAATTGACGATACTTTCTATATGCTAAATCGACAGTTGTACAAACTCATTTGTACATTATATCAATACGATATTCGAATAGAAAAATTAAATGATAAATTACATTATTACAATGCAGTTTAATGATGGTAGAATCCAACAATTATGAGATTCTTGCTTTTATTGAATTAGAAGTGGAATATAAATTTCATTTAAAAATAACCAATAATATTTCTCAATCATTTTTGTACACTTTTTATGCGTTGGAATGTAACATTTGACAATTTACTTGGAAAAAGACGTTAAAATGTATAGAAAGCTGAGAAAACATAAATTATCAAACCACCAAAAGATTTACTTAATGAAAATCTCTTGGATACGGATATTAGGGAATGGAGCGTCGTCTGATCGACGTCCCTCCAATGAGAAAAAGTCAAAAAACCCGGCAGACGTGCTTCCCTTTATTGAAGGAAACGAGTCTGGAACAGGAAGAGCATTAAAAAAAAATTTACGTTGAGACGTCGTAACGCCTCAGCGCCTCGTCATTAAAAGAAATCAGGCGTTCGACACATATCACGCGCAACGAGTGGATATCCCCCCAGGAAAAGTTTCGTCTTCCGACGGCCGGAAAAGCGCGGAATAAGATGCTGAAGGCATAGGGAGGAAGGAGAGGAGAGGGTGCGTATCGAAAAACGACGACAAAGACTACGACGAAGAAGACGAAGAAGAAGACGAGGAAGACGCCGAAGACGATAAAGACGACGACGACGAAGACGACGACGACGACGACGGCGACAATGACGATGAAAGCCCTCGTAAAAAACAATCTAAAAATAACCCCACGATGATGAAGGACGATGATGAAGACGATGATGAAGACGATGATGAAGACGATGAAGACGACGATGAAGACGACGACGACGACGATGACGATGACGACGACGAAGACGACGACGACGACTACAACGACTACAACGACGTTGGCCCTCGTAAAAAACAATCTAAAAATAACCCCCCGCCCAAATACCCAGGAGTAGTGAGTAAGCACCGCGAGACGTAGAGACACGAGCGGCTGCGGCAGCGGTGGCGAAGAAGTAAATCTCGCTCGCTCCATTCCTCACCTTCCCCCGTCACTGCCCTCCCCGCGCCAACATTTTTTGTCGCTCATCGGTGCCTTGCGTGCGTGCGCGCGCGCGCGCCCGCGCATACGTGAATGGATATCGCCTCCTCGGCTCACGCCCGGGCACGTGCCGTTTGCAAGTGTAGGCCGCGAGCGGCATTATTCATCGGCCGAGAGGGAAGCACTTGAGAAACGCATTCCTACGGGGGCGACGGGGCGGCAGTTGCGATGAAGTTTACGAGGGTACGGCCTCGTAGGAAAAGCGAACGTGGGCCGCGGCAAGTTACGCAACTTCTGACTACGCTTCATCTCCCTATCCCCCCCTCTCTCTCTCTCTTACTGTCTCACTGTCTCTCGGTCTCTCTGTCACTATGCCTCTCCGCCTCTATCTTTCTCTGGCTCTCTCTCTCTCTCTCTCTCTCTCTCTCTCTCTCTTTGTCTTGTATCTCTTTGGCGCGCTAGCGCTTTTTGTAAATCGATGACGAGATATCGCACGCTCCTGAGATTTCTTGAGCTTGAGCTCGGAGCTTTCGCAGCCTCCTAGCTGCGGGAGCTTGATTGATTATGCATTAAATGCAGAGATGCAAGCGCAGAGAAGCTAGCTCCCTTACTTTTAACGGTGTTAGTGGAAGTATACTTGACAGCTTACACCATTAGCCTGGCTGACAAGTCCACGCGGCTGCAAGCTCAAGACAGCTTTCTACTATTTGGTAACGATTGCTCGAGATTGCCTTGACAATACGCCTTTCAAAATGTCTCCCGAGAATAAAATTTGAATTAACAAAATAGGATGTTGATTAGGACAATGAAATTCGTTAATTATACGAATATATATATATATATATATATATGTATATATGATGTAGTTTAGACGCCTTTCTCTTTGTGCGCTTAAAACAATTTCTGATAAATATATGACATATTCGATCCCAATCTCCAAGATCAACTAAAAGATCTTTTTAAACATAATTATTCCAGCACTTTAGCAAGCAAAATTTAAGAAAATTACATGAATGTAATCAATGCTTACTTCTCCGCTCTTAAATCAAGAGGAGCCAAGAAAGAAGGCTAACTTGCGCTGTAGATTGGCACGAGTGAAAGGAAAAGTACCGCTCTATTTATAAAACATTGCTGAACTTTGATGGTTCTGTTGACTTCTTAAATCCATAGCTGCTGTACGATCTTGACGGTGATACGAATGTATTTATCGGCGAAATACATTTAAAAGCTAAAATTCTCAGCACCGAGGCTCGTGCGGTGTACAGTTGCCATCCGTTTGTGTAACCCGTGTGCAATCCATCCGTCAAGTAGCATCCATCCTTTCTCACTCCCTCTCTCTCTCTCTCTCTCTCTCTCTCTCTCTCTCTCTCTCTCTCTCTCTTGAAATATGTATATGCATACATAAATATAATTTCGTGACCGATCATCAGAATTCCTAAGCAACATCGACCCAACTAACAAATGCTCCATCTAAAATTACTTATCGTCATATTGTTGAAGCCCCGATAACGATAACGGATTTTCCCTTTTCGCCCTGTCGCGGATCTTGGAATCTGACATGAAAGGCACACTCCAAGGCAGTTTTAGTAATTTCTGCAAAGACGTTGGAACGTCTCTTGTAGCGACTGGCACATCAATCCCCAGCTATCTCAGAGACTATCGCAAAATGAAAATCTGAGCTTTAAAAGAGGGAGAGAGGGTGAGAGGGAGACAGGGAGGAGGGTGAAAGAAGTGTAAAGATCCACGAAAAATTGGCTTGCGTGTCATACTAGTCCCTTTGTTCTACGTGTTATGGAAAGGTTGTTGCTAGTGCTATTGTTGTTGTTGTTGTTGTCTTTGTTGTTCTTGTTATTGTTTTTGATAATGGTTGCGATGGTGGTTCTGCTGGTCCTCCTACTGTTGCTGCTACTCGTGTTGGTGCTGGTGCTGTCGCTGCTCTGCTATAATTAGACCCGTGGCGAAGGAAAGAGAGGCGAAGAAGGAGAGACTCGTTAAAGGCCGCCGCGCTCCTGCGGTAGGCGCGCGCCAGCGAAACGAGATCACGTGCTTCTTCATCGGCTGCAGCCTACGGATGAGGGCACCGGGTGACGCCGCCTTGCCCTCTTTTCACCCTCCGCCGAGCCTATCAATTATCAACTTCCCCCTTCCTCCATCCGCCGTCAAAGTCCCCTCGGGAGAGGCATCTGTACAATCACCTCGGATGGGACGTGGCGACGCGCTTTGTTTAACTGTTAATTGCAGGATTTATATCGACGAGGGAAAGTGGGCCTCCATTGGGAAAAGTGCTCGGACGCTCGGCTACGAAAACACTTTTGTCAAGGCCCCGATTTTTCTAAATGAGGCGAGTGGTTAATTACTTGTCAGCTTCAACCAGCTGACTTTTATATTACAAACTTTTCTTTTTTTCAACTGGCGACTTTTTAACGACTTTTAACAAAATTAATCATTGGGCTATGCGGCTGAGGCTAGATTTTTCGCAATCCCGATTGTCGGAATAAGGTTTTAGTGCGCCGTTTCGACGCACGAGTTATTTTTAATTTCCAACGTCACGTTCGATTTCAAAGATGCCAAGCATCCGAAGACGATGATTTACAGGCACTAGAGAGTGCACTGAAAAATCATTCGCTCGAAGGTTATGATGAATATCCGTGATCGTTGTTGTTGTTTGAATTGGAAAAATTTTCGGTGCGATTGCTGTATCTCGGAAATCACTGCATATTTTTCTAACTATTTTCTATATTTAGAGTGATCATTAAAATTATGAAACAACAAATTTCAATTCCACACTTTGAAATTGATATTCGAAGGCAAGGTATCGAATTACCACCAGACTGGAGTCATATTTGGAGCCGAGGTAAGTCTTACGTGTGTCTTAGCAAATAAAACTCTGCGGTTATCTACCTGATCCAAGTATCATAAATGATCAAGGGAATAAGTATACGCACGTCTTAATCAATAGTCCTATAAATAATAATATTCAAAGCTTAAGTAAGCAGGATGATTCCCAATACATATTATATTTATTGATTTTGCAAATGTGACAAAATATCAAATTTATTAACTTCTTAAAACGAAGATTCCAAATATTTTAAACAATCGTAAGTAATATTTCATCGATACAATTAAAATAGCAATAACTGATTGAACGTGCCAACGAACTATTTCATCGAGTAAAAATGATGCACGAGTGTATCATGAACACTAATAAGTAATTTCAATAAAAGAAGTATATTAATTGCATTTTTTTCTTCTTCTTGCTAAATACATAATTATACTTAATTGCGCGGTAAAACTTTTAATCCCTATAATTTTCAACAATTCTCAACAAGTAGTTTACGATACTCAAGTACCAAAATATCTAATTTTATTGATAAACGATTGCAGATTAAATGTTTTATTGATTATCGACGTAAATACAATGAAATAGAAAATATCATAAAGATTGATAAGTCGCGGATTAGTCTATAGAATTAGTTGATTGAATGAAATGAACTCATTCATTTATAATTTGATAAAAATGAGGATAGTATTGAATATATATTGAATAATAGAATTTAATACTTTAGAATATAAAGAAAATAAAGTTATCGAATCCTTAAAAAAATGTTTTTCATTATTCGTAACACCAATGAAAGATTAAAAACTATGACTTTTTTTTAAACAATGAGTTATTAAAATTATTAAAATTAATAACGAGTTATTAACTTGCTAATTTTATTGAGGCAATTTCTACCGAAAAGAATTGCTCCGGTTAGAAACAAAGATTAAATAAATATTGAAAGTTACCTATTAGTAGAAATCATTCATTATATCGAAACTTTAAATAATATTTTTGATTTAGGATAATGGTAAATGCTAGTAATGAAAAACTCTAAATATCTTATTTAGGTATTAAGGTAAGGATTTTCCTAATACAGTCTAATGACAAAGTTAATCAAACATAAAACTTTAATATTATTATGATTAAAGTACATTTGTATGATCATTTTGCGAAAACTAAAAATAAACAAATGTAAAAGAAACTTGATTAGATATCTACGGTAAATTAAGACAGGTATTATAATAATTATTACAAATAAAATAAAATACCATTCGGATGAAAATTAATGCACGAGATACTTTTGTATCAAAATGTTATATTTTTAGTAGCACAAAACAATATATATCTGACGCAATATTTTTATTTCTCTGCCAATGTTTTTGTATGTATTGTGTACAAATACACGAGCGCGCACACGCTCACGCACGTGCGCACGCACGCACACAATTGTCAGAATTGGCAGAAAAAAATAAAATATAAATGTGTAGGCAAAATATCTGAAACTATATATATATATATATATATATTTCTGAATGTATGCATGTATATTTAATGATAGAGAGACACTGCCTTCAAATTTTATAGAGCTCCATTGACTTACTTGGCATTAATCTTACTTTGAAATTCAAAATATCATCGACCAAAACAACTATAATTTAATGTATCAATTATTTAAAATACTTATTTCATATTATTGATTTACCGATACCACAGCTAAAAACCTTTTTTCAATCCAACGATCAAATATTTAAAACTATGTGACAAATATGAATGAATGTTATGCACTTAGTTTTGTCGCATGAAAAATTAAAAGTAGCATAAACTATGAAAGTGATTAATAAAAAAATTAATTTATACTGTATGTTGAGTTTGAATTATCATTGGACCAACAAACTGCAATTTCACACTAAGATTTCCTCCATTGCCCCGACGATTTTTACATCAACGGCAAGAATGAACTCGTAAAGCAAACGCAGCACGCCAATGATAAAATGTTATATTAATCCAGCATCCGGACAACTTTCCTAGATTATTAAGCCCAAAGTCACCCTCGTGATGTTCGTTAATCGATGCAGTGATAGGAAAAAATGAGTAAAATAACTTGTAAAGGTGTCGCTGATAATGGACGGTCGGCCAAAGCCCTCTTCAGCCGCTTATCGTGCAGATGCGTCTGCATTAGGGCAGAAAATACATTATCTTGGCATGCCTAATAGTTTTGGAGGATGCCCAGAGCAGCCAATGGATTCTGGTATGTCGACCGACTGCGTCTCGCCTTTATTTCTACGCATTCCCGAAGCTCGTGCAAAGGGCGGACGATTGAATAATTTGGGAAGAGCGAGCTTCCGAGCCGAGCTTTCGCCATCTAATTATCGTTACGATACTATGTAATCGTGGGCTTTTTTATAGCTGTTTTATTAGCTGTTATGCCGAATTTCGATAGACTGGAATTGCAATATGTAGTTCATTGTCGGGACTGACTGTGGAATAATGCACGATCCTCTCTTGCATCGTGTAGTCTTTGTCGCGTACCGATTGACGTACTCGAATAATATTGTAATGCAGATGTATCGACCCGTATTTAAAATAATACTTGAATTTCACCTGTTAATTAAGTATTTATTCGTAAATATGAGTACCGTAGGATTGAAAGGAATTATTTTATTTGGAAATCCACCGCCGTTCATGTATAGAAGCTGTTACAAGAAGATGCGCAGGCATCAAATAATTATGAATACACTTCCCGTACCAAACGGATAAGCCATTGATATCGGATTTGTAAGAGCGCACGCGCGCGCATGTGTGTGTACGCGCGCGCGCGCGTTTATTCTTATGAGCTCGTGTCTGTACGTCGGTATATAAATGTACTTAATTACACACGATCTGTCTGGAAAATAAAGAATAGTTCGCTGAACATTTAACGAAAACGTTTACAATAAATAATTGACGACGTTATAACATGATATACCACCGACCTTTTATTCACCGTGTGCAATTTGTTTATTATGCGAGCGCACAATTGAGATTAAAGGAAAGATCGTTAAATAGAATAGTAGTGTGGATTGTACATGACCGAGGTTTGAAAATAGAAAAATCCCAATTCGTTTGACGATGAAGTTTGGAAGGATAGAGTGGTAAATGTTGGCTAAATTTGTACGTTTCCGAATTGAAATTCAACCCAATAGGAAACAATAAAATGTAATTACTTTAAATTTATTTGTCACTTAATTTAAAGAATCGGCGCACTGTTCTTATACTCGACACGATTATATATTTATCCGAATAATTAAAAGCTCCATTAGGCAAGATGAGCGAACGTCAGCTACTATCAACTATCTCAATTTCCTCAAACTAATGAAACATACGCTATATTGTGATATAAATAGTTTAGCTGCTGCTGTCGGAAATTTAATATCTAATATAAGTAATAAATGATTAGGTATTATAATTAGTGAGTCGATTACGAAGCTGCCGGTGCATTTGGCAATATTTGCATTTCATCCCTAGATCTTCAACATCCTGACGCGCCGACTCTCGCTCCGCTGATTTGCAACTGACAATCCTCGAAAATCAACGGTACGTGCTACCGGATCATCGGATGTCCTCGAACCACGTAATCTCGCGAGAAGACACGAAATCTCACGGGGCCGAGGGATTGCGAGGTGGGGGGATAGCCCGGCATCTGCGATTCGTATGCTCGGCCGATAAAGGCGGGGGACTCCTTGCGGCATTCC
>NW_011948416.1:9666974-9721474 GCF_000503995.2 Ceratosolen solmsi marchali | reverse complement strand
GGGGGCATCGCGGCTGCGCCGCATCTGCGCCACGGAGCTTCCACGGGGTCGAAGACTCCACCGACCGCACTACCCTAAATGGCAAACTGTGCTCGCTTCCGATAGACCGACTGATGGGCGCGCAAGACGTTTGCCTACCTTGAGCAACGGTGGTCCGGGGCGAATTAGGGCTGGTTTTTGCGCTGTCAACTCCCTAGGCCAGATTGCAAAATGAAAAAGGGAAGGAAGGACTGAAGGAAGGAAGGGAGGAAGGAAGACAGTTGGTTGCCCCCAATTTTTAACAAGCGCCCAATTTATAAAATACGTTACGCACCTTCCACGCGACATTATGGTAGTTTTCTCCGAGCGGTCTCCCAGTTAACGATCATTGCGTCGAAAAGCGAGCCAAGGAAGATGGAAAGTGGGAGACCGAGCGAGACGAGTAACAATCTCTGTAGGAGGCTGGAAAACACATGTGTCGCACTCGGACCACGTGTGGGGTTAGATCTCAACTCCGCTCAATCTCCTTCTACTTCTCATCCCATCCCCACACTCTGTCGTTCATTCTCTCTGTCTGTCTGTCTGTCTGTCTGTCTGTCTGTCTGTCTGTCTGTCTGTCTGTCTCTCTCTCTCTCGCTTTTCTTTCTTCTTCCTCGCTTTGCCTTTCTGGTTATCTTGCGGGCAACGTATTCGGGAACCCGATACGCCTGGTTGGATTCAATTTTCTTTGTTTCGTGGTTTCCTGAGTTATTCCACAGCCCGAATTCATCCGTAATTCCATGCATTTCTATTACGTGAATCAGGCATCTTTTATGTGTCAAGATGAACAAATTTTATCTAGCTTATCTTATTCGTAGATAATGTAATTAAAAGACAATTTCCAATTTAAGGATAATTTCATTGAGGTTATATAATTGCGAGATATTCAACGAAAGGCGCGGATTGTACTGGGTATTTTTATTGAATTATCCTTTTTATTTGATTTCAAATATTTCCTTGATTTTATGATCTTTTTTGTTTACGAGCTTTTAGGAATAATTTCGATATTTGTATAATAAAAGATCATTCTTCTGTTTAACAATATCGACAATCTTAATAATATTTTTCGTACGGTTAAAGAGTTCTATGTTGGCTTAATAAATGAGTGACGAGTTTCATTTTACAAGATAGAAAAATTGATAAACACCTATAGTATAGGCTACTATCGATAACTGACTTGAAAAATATTCAACAATTGAAGAAAATCGCATCATTTAGAATTTAAATATTTAAATTGAAATACATTATATTAATGTAATTCCGAGGTAACAACATAATATCTTATATCTGAATATATATTAGAAATATCTTAGATTGACAAAGCTCTGTAAAATTTAATTAAATTTTGTTAAATTCAATTCTAGAGAAAACTTCAAAAATTAGGTTGAAATATTCACTAAAATTAATAATTGTATTAAAATTATAGAAGCTTAAAATGTTCGTCAAGGAATTTCGTCAGTTCACCAAACTTCATTACTACTCGCTATTCAGTTCGTTCGTATTCACTTCGTATTCAGCTAATATAATTAATTAAATTCATATTTCATTTAACACTTATTGTTTCAACCGTAAAATAAATAATGATAATTTTATAGGAAATATTTTAAGATAAACGTATAATCGTAATAAAATGTAATATATACGTGGCTTAACAAAGCTGTTAAAAAATGGATTATATTACTATTGTGATAGCATAATTATCTTGATTGAGATAAGACATAGTATTGACTAATTTCTATTTTACACAATGTATTTACAATTAGTAAATATTTTTTTACGAAGGCTGTATACTTTTATCAAATAATAGTTTATCGAAGATAAAAATATTTATAAGTATTTATACTTCAATATTTACTAGCTTAAGGCGTTAATTATTTATAGCTAAATAATGTAGATTAATCAAGATCAAAAATGAATATTTAAAATCTCGCGATGTTTGAACATCTTTTGAATATTTAAATATTCAATACCAAATATAAAATTTCAAATAATTTTAAAACAGTAGATATTATAGTGATAATTCAACGGGAGTTTGGTTACTACCAAATGTTTATTAATACACGCGTCTATCCCCCGGCCCACCCACCCGCCCATCCCCGGCGTACACACGCATGATCGCACGCACACGCGCACGCACGCAAAAACACAAAATTATGTAGAAAATTAAAGTACGAATTTGACTGATTTTAGAATATTATTTAAGAATTAAGGAATTGCTCACTTACGGAATAAATAATCAAATATTATATTCCGTTGTTAAAAATATAATATAATCTTTTCACGGTAAAATTATTTCAAATACAATTTAATCAATAATATTCAAGAATTATAGCCGATAAAATAATAATTATTCATCTTATTTAGAGAAAAGCCTGGATATTTTCATTTTGAATTGAGCCTAATATGACATTCTATGAATAATCTATCTGAATAATGAAAAAAAAAGTCAGTTATTTTGTACAATTTACATATGTATATATATATATATATATATATATATATATTTATGTAATCGCGGTCGTGCATAATTAACAGTAAAATGTAAATTAAGATAATTATTCTTCTAATAAGATGAAGTTCTTTCCTGCTAATGAAGAATTTTCTTGAAGATTAAAATTGATAAATTTCTGCTTCCACATACGGCAAATTTCATTTTCCGAGGTGCAATCTCTTAATACGACAACCGCAAGAAAGTATTAGTTATTTATTATGATATAAATAAGAAGATTCTTAATGTAATCAATTTTACTTCAATGGAATAGCCAACTCATCGTGCATTAATTTGAACGAAATCAATGAAAATTAAATTAAGATTGCACGAATGATACAATGCACTTGGTGTGAAACAATATATTTTATCTCAAAAATACAGTTTAACCTTCTTACGATTAAGCTCTCTTCCATCAGAGTCGACAGATAATTTGACGACAAAATGAAACGCTTGCATTCTCTCTCTCTCTCTCTCTCTCTCTCTCTCTCTCTTTGCAGTGCTTTATAAATAAGAATTTCTTTGTCGACTCCCTCTTAAAAATACTCAGAGCAATACGAGTTTATTGAATTTCAATCGACCCGCCCCCGCCTTAAAACAATTTTCTAATCATCGCCGCGGATTACGTTTGCGCCTATAATCCATCTAACCCTCAATGCGCTCCTAATTCCCTTCTTGCAGTCGCTCGCTACAGCTTAATAATTTCCCACCCATTCTACTCGAAAACTCCTGCCCCAGCTGGACGAGCTGCGAGGAAGAGCCGTCCACCGTTATCCCAGCCGGGACGTTTAACGACAAGTGATACCACCGAGCGCCGCCCGGGCGACAGCCCAACGACGCCGCCGCCACTCCTCTCCAGGAGATTACTCCGTCGACACCCCCCCCCCCCACCCCCCCTCCAACGGCCCCCCTTCCGCTCCACCAGTCGCTCCTCCCCAGTCGCCGGCTGAGAGCGTAACCTCGGCGTATCGCGTTACAAGCTCGCAGCGCAGCGCCACCGGTTTCTCTATTCACCCTTCGTCGGCTCGGCTGATCTTTAGCTGCAGCCAACGAGCGAGACAACGAGAATCGCACTAAAGAGATGACGTCGCGAAATCGCGCGCGGAGGCGACTTTTCGTCGTGACATTTCGGGTGGAATTTCACTCGGCCGCCGTCCAGTCAAAACAACGGCCTTGACGCGGCCCGATCCATTCTTTCGCGCATTGACTGCTCACAACGGCTATCGTTTAGCCGCCGTTTGCACTCCGTCACTCGCCCGCTGCCATTCCCTTGATCATTATGTTAATGTGAGTAATGCCTTATCGGCTCGCTTCCGCTTATAATCAGCTGCCGCGGGCAGCTTATTATTAAGTTTTGTATTCATCTTACGTCCGAGGAATCGAAATTTGTCACACGTGAAATGCAGGCTTTGCTGTCAATGCATCTGTCGAATGATTTGCTCGGGATATAATCTTTCTCCCTTCCATGTAAATTGGACATTTTAGTGTCCGGGCTCGTTTTCACGTGCGCGAGTAAATCTGACAAATAATATCAACTGCGCACTCGTGTTCTAAAACAATTGCTATTCCAGCACGGGAATTATCTCCCTTACGTGGACGCGCGTCCACGCGTTCATGCATTACCGATGCATCCACTACCGATACTCCCACCCCGTAGAACCGAATAGCCTCGGGGTCATTCTACCGTCATTCTACCGCCATTCCCACCCCGTTTCTAAGGCCGATCACCGCTGTCTGTCGATGTTAAGTCGATGTCAAGCTTACGACGACTGATAACATTTAGCTTGGGCATGCGTATCGTTGGCCGCTAAATTATCGAAATAAGTTTTTTTTAATTATCGACACATAAGCAAAAATACGCTCGCACGAGGGAGAAAAAAAGAAAAGAAAAAAAAATTCCACATGCAATCTGTTAACACTTTTGATACAGTTTATCTAATAGGCCAAATAAAGTGTCAAGTCGAGATAAAGGAAGAAATATATCACGTGCATTACAACGGAACAAATCTTCCATTCTGCATTATCGCTTCTACGAAGAAAAATTAATCTTTGCTGATTGTCTGCATTAAGCCGTTGCAAATAATTTTTGTGCGAACGTCACTCGATATTTCATTAATTCGATCAGATTTTTCCGCAATGCGCCGCGCCCGTCGATTTGCCGAAACATGGACGATTCCGTTATTGTTTAATTGGGAAGTGCTCGTTAGCGCTCGCGCGCATGTTGAAACTATGAAAAGTTGCGTTACAAAATTCATGACAGCGCAATAATACCCTGGCTAATTAAACTTCATTATATAATCAGCAAATATTAATAAAAATGGATAAATTTAACGTAAGTTTTAACGACTTTCAATGCTTTAGCGCATTCCATGTAGAATACAGTGTTCGCGACAACAAATGTTAATTGCCGTAGTTAAGAATGTATGCTTAAAAAAGATCAATTTAGCTAAACAAACAGTTTAATTACAAGTTCGTCTAGGCGCAAACGTTACGCAAATATGCAAAAAAAAAAAATGAAAAGAAGTACATTATTCTTTTATTGGTTTAATGATATTTGTAAGTGACCATGAAATCCATCGCTTCGTCAGGGTGAGAAAAATCCTCTTTGCCGAGAGTTATCTCTATAAATAGGCGCATCGGAAGAATACGGATTGTAAGAAAAAATGTTTGTTTCCGTAAGAGGAACTCGATGACTTAAAAGAGTGCATCCCTTGCAAAAACAGTAACCTCCGTTTACCGCCCTATAGCGTTGCGTTAAATATTCTTTGCGTTCTCTGCCCAGAGGCTCGTAGAAAAAAAATTGGCAATTTCAGTCAATGAACTCCGCAGGCGTTCGTGGATCTCGAGACAACAGCCACACACGACCCCCCCCCCCCCCCCGTAAAATTAAGGACTCACAAAAAAATAATATAGCACCTGCGTGCCCATGCGATTACGAGCAGAGAATCCCTTGCGAGGCAAGGATAGACGAACGAAAGTACTACAAAACAACGAAGGAGAGTAGAAATCGGTGTACGACGCACTCGCCCTGCCTGTATGTGTAAAGAATCGTAGCGACGGGTGTGAGGAGGAACGAAAAAGAGAAAGAGAGAGAGAGAGAGAGACAGAGGAAAATCAGCATGAGCATGTAAAAGAGGCGAAATGTCAAGAGGGAGAGAAGAAGAGGGAGAAAGAGAGAACCGCAACTGGCAGCTGTTGGGCGCGTGCGGCGTCGAACCATTTAAGGCGCGAACGCCGGACGCCCGGCGTCGCAACGCTATCCCCTCTATATCCTTCTCTCTTTCTCCTCGCTCTCTCTCTCTCTCTCTTTCTCTCTCTTTCTCTCTGCCGCTTTTGCTCTCTATCTCGATTTTCTTTTTCTCTCCTTGCGTCGTTCGTTCTTCGCTCCCTCTCTTTATTTTTCTTTCTTACCGCTGTATGCCTCTCGCGACGTCTTGTTTCTACCGGCTAAATTGATTTAAACTGAATTAAGCGTAATCGGATTTTCACGCCCCTACCCAAGGATAATTTTTTAATTTTCTCTTTCTTATGATATAAAAATATATAGCGAGCGGCAACGTAATGATTACGGCTAAAGGTACATTCAATTTTTCATCGATAATTACATTATGACCAATGAACGTTACAATAATTATGTCAAGAACCACACCATTAATTTTTTTATTTAAATGCTATCAACGCTAATTTTTACGATAAAATCTTAATAAATGCGACCAGAATTACTACATGAAAAAAACAAAATTTTAACGAACATTAATTTATATATATTATAATATTATAGTCTGCTACATTTTGTTCTTTTACATTCTCCTATATATAAAATTGTAATCTATCTTATATTCTACATCATATAATCTTATATTCTATATCATATATATATATATATATATATATATATATATATATATATATATATATATATATATATATATATTACATTAAATGATTGCATTATAATATGTTATGATACTGTTATATTCTCTTATATTATTTTAGTTACGTTACGCTCTATTATTTCTGTTTATATTATCTTATGCTCTTTTAAATTATGGTAATTACGTATTAGTCTATTGATATTTTAATAGTGAATTGTTGTGAAAATTTCAAAATGTCATCCAAATACAATATTTCTTCATTTTATTTATACTTCACTAGAAATAATAATATATTGAATTTTAATGTTTGTCAAATAATTCATCAAGCCTATAAAATAATAACGATAGACCAAGCTTATTTCTATTGAAAATATAGCTAAAAGTTTGTTATTACTTATAAAATAATAACTAAATAGCAACGCAAATTACAAAATAATTATAGTAAAAGAATTACACCTTACATCTTTCTTATATATTTTGCTTATTTTATTTTCAAATAAACTATATTCAAATTGCATCGATTAGCAAGAATAATAAATCTATACGCAATTATTTACAAATTAAAAGAATATTTTATCATATTTATATGCTTAATTCAGTATAAATTAAATATTAAATTAAAACTTACATAGATGAAGATTTAGTAACGTAATAGAAATTGGCGCAACTCACCTGTAACAAAGAAGAATATTGTAAAGAAGAATTGTATACAAAATATTATGTACAGCAAGGAAACAAAATAATTGATCCAATAATTTATTATATCAAATATCTAATATAAAAATATAGACGATAATTCTCAAAAACTAGTGTTTTTCAATATTTCCATTTCGAATTGCCGGCAATAAATTGTTCATAATGAAAAATTAATTATTCGAAATGAATCGTAATTTGGTTGTATTTTATGTCCTATTTTACATGCGCATTTTACCATGTTTTATAAGAGTTTTTCAATACTTTATAGTATTAATTAGGGGAGAAAAAAAATCTATTTTATTCATTTTAAAGTATATTGTATACAACTATCCTTTTAAAATGACTCACTGACAGATTTATTTAAGAAATTAAAAGTATGTAAAAAAAACTACATATAATTTCCAATCCAACTAATAATATATTCAGGAATTAATATATTCAGGAAACAGCATCACAACTGCGTTGGATAGGTCAATTTCAGATAAACTATGGTGGTATAAAGAAATAAGGTTAGAATTAGCATTTTGCTTTTCTGCAGTTAAAAAAAATAATAATAAAATAATACTAAAAGACAAAACAAATAAATATCATTAAATTTTTATACAATATAATCTAGAGAGAAAAATTTATCATTCCTCTCTTAAGGATAAACAATGCACTTATAGACGACGGATGCTTGATCAGTCTTGCGATTAAATTGCGTTGAATAATTAATGTTGTAAAACGCATTCACAAATGAAACGCGCACACTTCTCCGTACAAATAAAAAATCGAATATTTAAGATATCAGGTTTGACTGTTATAAAATTTGCGAATAAAGTACAATTTAGTGAAATAAATTGCAAATATTATTGTGGTGGGGTGACGGTCACAGCGCTAAACCTGAGAGAAACTTCATAAAGCAAACACACAAGAAAAATAAAAGCTTTCGCGCGTGCGTGCGTGAGTGCGTGCGTACTTGTGTGTATGCCTCCCCTCGACCCCCCCCCCGACACATTTCGTGATTTGGTCGCTTTACTCGTACGAAGCTCGATATCCTCCGCGCCTCCCACTCCCTATATCTCTTCACTGTCGTTTTCTCCTTCTACCGTTTCTCCCCTTTTCCTCCTCCTCTTTTCTCTCTTTTCGACTTAAAAATCGTCCGAGGCGTTAGTGGTGTCGAGCCTCGAGATGCAGCGGTACTTGATTCCTCTTGTTTTTTTTTTGTGTTTTCTCGAATTCAATCTAGCTGTAATTACTATGTATCCTATTACATTCGGGAGTTCTTGAATTAACGTTGAAGTACTTTTCATGCCGATTAATTATGAGGATTGACTTCGACGAATAACATAAATGACGCTAATTATTAAATTCATTATTATATAAACAACCGAGAGTATGGTTTTACATTCGCTATCGATTCGTAGATCAAATCGATAAATAAACATAGTATTTGAGTTTTTTCCTTCCATTTTCCCAAAGTACTCGAAACTTTTTTTCTCACGCTGTTTTATGTAGGCGAAGATGTCGCGTTACGACAAGGATTCCTACTTTACCGGCTTTTAGAATTAAATCCACTATACTACGGACTTTGCGAGAATCTTTGCGCCGATTAACACATCACAGGGGCTTTCATGCTAATGAGCTTATCGGAGGATTTGCATTTTTCGCATCCCCTTATTACTATACCGTTTATCATCAGTGTTTGCACTGTTTAAGAAGCATTTCACAACATTAACCAACACTCTAGAGCTTAATGGAAGCCTCTTCTATGAACATTATGAAAACTAAGTGTATTATAAAAATAAATAATATCTCGTCTGGATTTTACTGGATTTTTCCCTCGTCAATAAGTCGTGGCAAATGATTTTCGAATGTATTTCAAACGCGAAACGGAGACTTGCGAGGATGAACGGGAAATTTTGTTAGACCGGGGCGGCCGGTACGATTATTAATAGCTTTAAAAACATAGTGTAAGCGCGCTAAGGCCAGTTCCCAAGTATCTTCTCGATTTCGAGAATACTACCTAACCTCAAACCCCTGGACTTTCGTTAGGCTCCTACTGTCTTATCAAGCCGCTCGCCATCCGCTGCGAGCGCGACTCAACGCCACGAGTCAAGAAGCGCGGGCGGCAGTGGGGCAGCGGAAGGTGAAGAATGAGGAGTGGAAGGAGGTGGAGGAGGATGAGAGTCGCTGTTGCGTCGATCATCCGCTTCTCGGACCTCGTCGTCGGCGCTAACGAAGCTGCTGCGACTCACCCCAAAAACTCGCGCCGCGATTCTCGGTGCAGCCGTCGACCTCCTTCGCCCGCCCCTCCGTCACACAGCCGCCAAGCTTCGGGCGGCTGCTGCGCGTTTCTCTGAAGGGGCGACACGTGCAAGAAGTCGTTTCGTCTCCTCCCCCGCCGCAATGCTCGTCACGAAGCTTTACTGCGCATACGTGCCTTCCTCTCGCGCGCCTACCCCGGCCCCTCCTAAGCCACGGCCCCGTACACCCGGTTCATGCTGTAAAATAAAGAGAGCGAGCGCGGTAAATTCGATCGATTTCTTTATGGCGGCCCTGCCGACGTCGTTTCGCCCCGCTGTGGCCTGTTTTGCATTTGCGCACGCGCCCCGGAAGTTAGGGTCGACTCCCGGGGAAAAATCTTCCCTGAGGATGTCTCGACGACGACGACAACGACAATGACGAAGAGTAAGACAACGAAGACTACGATGAAGACGACGACGACGACGACGACGACGACGACGACGACGATAAAGACAATAACGAAGAGTACTACGACGAAGACTACGATGAAGAGTACGACGATGACGACGTCAACCACGACGACGACAACGACGACGACGGCGGCAACGACGACGACGGCGGCAACAACGCCGGCGACCCGTTTCCGCTGTCGCTCGGGAATGCACACAACGACACAGATGTCGCCTTCTTCCTCGGGCCGTCACGCCTTCCTTCTCTCTCTCTCTCTCTCTCTCTCTCTCTCTCTCTCTCTCTCTCTCTCTTTCTCTCTCGGCGCTCCTCCTTTGCCCAAAGGCTTTTTTTATCGACTATTTCTTCGATTTTCCTTATGATAATGCTCGCTTCGTACCCCGGTCGTCATTTAATGCACATGGGCACTTGCATTCGTTAGCTGAATGCTTTGTCTTACCAGTGCCACCACCCTCGAAGAGAGAATGAGAGAAATTAATGACATTGCTGCGGTTGAGAGCGTGTGTAGTTCATTTGATAAAAGTGCGCATAAGCTTTTTATAAGGTAATTGTTGCACTAACGACTATCCGTGGACTAATTTTTACAATCTATAAGCATCACCACGGCTATCGCTAATGTATTTAATGATATGCGCCTCGATCGAAACAAATTTACAGAGGAGAGTCATAAGCAGCTAATTATGCCAAGAAAGCATATCGAATACGCCACTAGAAATACACAACTAAATATTATTACAAATTCTTTTTGAGTAACATTATGTTATACGACTCGTGTTTGCCTAATAATTAGGGGCAATTTTTTTTCTTCTTCATTATCGAGTGTCAAGTACCATTTAATAATTAAGGCCTTAAAAGTGAGAATAATTTTATACTTTAGCCACAGCTTTCACTTCAAATTAGAGTTAAATTGCAAATCATGTTTAGAAACAGTGGCGGAGATTAGTTGCTTATCTAGGTTGAGCCAATCAATTCCCATATTATTTCTTCGTAAATAATCTAAAGACTTTGTTGTAAATAAGTTATTGAAGATGTATGTAATATGTAATGTTATTGCTGAGAGAATGATTATAATGCAAATTCGATCGGAATATTGGCATTGTAAATAATCGAATAAAATGTTACATTTGATTATGAATGATTACAAACTCAAATCTAGGAAGAAAATTGTACATTTATTTGTTACAATTCTTCTTCCACATATTGTTTTTCAAGATAATTCATTTCTGTGACAGGATCTAATTGTATTGGAAAATTTTAATTTAAAAAATAAAGAAGGAAGTGCATATGCTTTATAAGATAAATTGACGAAATAATAATACCCGAAATAATTAAAATTGAAATCGAATTTAGCAACGAATAATCGACAAATTATTAAAAAATTAAAAAATTTTAAAAATTTTAAAAATTTAAACAATTTAAAAAATTTAAAAAATTTTAAAAATTTAAAAAATTTTAAAAATTGTTTATGAATTTATAGGCTCTCAATATTATTGATTGACATTAAAAAAAAAAAAAGACAATTTTCTTTAATAATTAAAAAAGTATACATTTATTCATATATTTTAATATTAAATTATGTAAAATATAGAGTATATAGGGCTTTCCTTTAATTTATCAAAAATCAATTATTTAATAATTTAGTTCAATAAGAACAAATGTAAAATTATCTTATCAGTCTCATAAATGATAAAAATGCTTAGATCTGACTAAGAGATCAATAGAGAAAATGAATTAAACAAATGAAGTTTTGAGTAGATGAAGCGAGATAATGTAGTTATTTAGTGAATAATTAAACTAAATGATAAGACAGAAGAGCCTTAAGGCAAAAAATTCTTTTCTATTTATTTTGGAACAGTTTATCGGATTTTAATTTAGTTTGCTTATTTTAAAATAATAATCAATGTTTTATTGGAGGTGTAAAAAATAAGTAACGAAACGTAAACATAGATTTTGTAAATATTTTGCATAATTTTCCATTTCAAATAAGATCTTAATAAATTTACAATATATATAGAGTGGGAAAGAGAGAAAGACTTCCTCTAGATAATTTGTTCTCATTTTAACGCGCTTCCAGATTCGCAAGAATCATGAACATTAACACTTAGCCATTTTCTATTATCGAACAATTATATTATATTTTTAATATTATTACAAATACTTTGTTTTTTTTTTTTTTTTTTTTTTTGAAAATATTTGATGCTTTGAAATATTTTCTCTTCCGAAATATTACATATTTCATATTTAGTGGACAAAGATAAAAGCTTACTCTATATACCAACACTAATAGAAAATGTGCTCAACAGAGCTCTCCAATAAATTTTTTAAGTATTAAAAAAATTATGATAGAACGAATGTGACATATCACGTAGATATAGAAATCTTGTAAATAATAAGAATATTATCTGAGGTATTGTAAATAATTTGAATATCTCACTGTAAAAATACAGGCAATCAAATTGAAATTTACAAAAATTCTTCAATACAAACAACCAATTATATTCAACTAATCATGATTTTTTTAATATGGAATTAAGCTAATAACGCTTATGTCATTAGACGCCTACGCGCACTCTATTACAGACATATAAACCAATGAAAAATACTGTTTCGTTAATAAAATTTGTAAAATTCAACAAAGAATTAATTTTTTTTTTTTTTTTTTTTTTAACCTCTACAAAGGATAAAAGCAACAATATGAAAAGCAACTTAATGTGCTGCTTTGAAACTTGTATTTTAGAAACCACGAAAAAGAATAAAATAATACCATCGAAGCTTGTAAATTTTTGTAAGAAAGACTATCTATATGTGACTTTTAACGCATATCATGTTGAAATTGTAAAGAAGGCATTACCATGATAAAGCCTTGTAAGCTGTATACTTAACGATAGAGAATGTGAATTTATTACAGTAAAATGCAGAGAATGTTCCCCCTTCACCCCGTCACTCCAACGAGCCCATACATATCTTATAAGCATCTGCAACTAAGACAATCAACGACTGCGTAACGCTTACACAATTTGCAAAAGTTGTCAGTTGGGCATAATTTGTCGAATCAGAAACAAAGAATCAAAGGTCAAAGAGATACAGAACGGCGATAAAGCCAAGCGCTCATGCCACAAAACTATAATATTCAGCAATAAACGTGAATAAAAATTTATCCATACAAGTTCACTCTTGAATTGCGAGTGGACAGAGACACTCGTAGCGAACGACTTTGGTTTTATGAATCGAGATGAGGGAAAAAGTCGAAGAAATGACAAATTCTCGCTCGCTTTATAATGAAATTCAAATTCAAATATGCAATTAGTCGTTGTGCATAGATACGTTTATTGCTTTAGTTCAAGAGACGCGAGTGCAACTATTTAATTTAATATTATGGACTTTGTTGGCGTTCCTCAAACCTGACCAATGTCGTCAGTCATGTAAAATTTGTTCGGCTCTTCCTGGACAATCGTAGATGCGCTTTAAGCTGGAAAAATGAATGAATTTAATTCTCGTTTTAAGCAGTCGGAAAATTCAGCCCGAATATATGAGATTGTTACATTCTAGCCTTTGCCGCTCTAGAAGAATCAAATAATAAAATCCTATTCGAAAGCGCGTATAAATGATTTTCCACGGACGCAAAATCTGCAACGGAACTGATGAACTCCAATACCGTAAATATAATTATAAATATAAATTTGGCCAGGCATATTTGCGTATGGGCACGTACACATTACGTAACGTATGACCAAAGTGCTTGCAAGGGACGCGACGAACGAGAGCTCGAAGTCTCTAAAATTTAATCCCTCGACGAAGAACACGATCGCGAATTCATCCTCGTGAAGGTAAGTAAAGGCGTTTTGTAGAGTACTGGACCAAATGCCGGCTATTTTCGTTCGGCGCGTTAGGAGGGGCGGAGAAGCCAAGCAGCCGTTCGTGTGGCCGCGTCGTAAACCAAAAGTTCCAAGCGCTAATAGACTCTGAGTGAGCCTTGGTGGGGAAGGGGGGGGGGCGCGAGTAGGAGAAAAGAAGAAATGAGAAGGGAAGGATAAATCGAAGGGCGGCGCGAGATAGCCACTGTTTTAAAACTCGATTCCTAGTCGGAGATAACGGGGCATCTATAGGGGCGACGGAATAAAGTAAAGAGAAGATGAACTGCCGGACATGGAAATCGATACTATGCGAGTTCGAGAAATGTACTTACTTACTTACTTACTTACTTAGTACGGAGCCGCATGTTGCCTCTTATTTAGGAACGCGAGAGAATAATAAGATCACATGGAATCCAAGCCTGTTTCGTTAATAAGATAACGTAATTGCAAAGATGTTGCTGAATAATGGCTCTAGGGGTTTAGAAAAGGAGAGGGAGAGAAGGATAATAGTTTAGAGCAACTAGCTAAATGATAACTATCGATTATGTATTTAGCATGGATGGTTATTCTCTGTTGTGCGCGTGTATAATCTTCGGAAAAGCGGACTTTTTTTCTTTCGTTTTCTCGATATAACATTTACTTGGAGCTTATGAGAGCCAAGCCTTACAAATACGTTAATTTTACAATTATAAATTAAATGACGTGTACATAAGTGACAATTATCGATGGAGGAAATCAGGTCTCCTGTGACGTATTGGAAATATCTGTGGGACTCTGTAATTGAGGTCGCACTGTATTAAATGACAATTACTCATCTTATCGAAAATATTCTTGGGTCGGCAATTTTATTTTACCTAAAATATAATATTATTTGTCCCTGAAAATGCTGCATCATTATCATGTCTATTTTCTGTCTAATTACAGGCAAAGACTACGTAATATATATCGCAATAACAGTATTTCAAAATGTAATTTGTGCACAATATTCTTAAGTTTTATAAATAAACTAGAGGATTAAAAATAACTTGATTTTTGATTATGAACAATTTTCTAAAAAGATAATAGTTTCTAACAAATCTGAAACGCTTCCTTTCTCTCGACTTTTTTACATTTACATTATTAAAAAAACACTGAATTATCATTGGAGATAAATCGAATTATTTGTTTGTGATTCGCTTTACAAAATATAATAACTTTGCGTGAATTCTGAAATATGTAACTTCAATTCTCACCTATTTTATCACCTTAAAAATACATATATTTTTTTCCCTTATTAAATTAATGCTTTTGTTAAAAATAACTTACTTAACCATTAAAACCTTTTAATTCCTAGATCTTAAGTTTGTTTTGTGCAGAAATTACCAGATCTTTATTTCGAAAGCGTCAAACGAGATATTTCAATTAAGACACCGAAGCGTTTGAACTATTTACAATTCCAGACATACTACATCCCAAATTTATTAAACAAAGCTTTCATATCGAATATCTGCTAGAAGCTTAGATTTGCGTTCGTATTGCATAACTAAATTGCTTAATACATGAATTATTTACCGGCGCGAATACATGAAAAAATATTTGTACTATAATTAAAAATTATCCGTCGACTTATCCACCCCTATTTACGAAGCTTTGAATTATAAAAATTAATATAATTAATAATAGCGTGAGCAATAATATAGCAACAATATAGTTATATATATATATATATATATATATATATATATATATAATTTATAATAACGTAAATAATATAAAAAGTAGTAAATCATCGTCAGGTAAAAGAAATGTTATATTAGTTGGGGCGAAAATATCAGTAGGAAGTTACAGTTATGAAATAAAACTGCATATTTACGATCGTCAACCGATCGATTCCATAACACCTCGACAACTTAACATTTCCATTTTACGTGCTAGTTTTCTTATCCGATGGTAGTTTCATATGGTATTGTATCGTTAACCACGATAAGAAGGTCAAGTTTAAGGACTATTCGACGAAACTTTTATTCGTAATATGTTTTTATGCAATCTTCACACCCATACTGTTATTTAAAAAAAAAAAAAACAAAACAAACAAACAAACAAACAATAAAAAACAAAAAACATATAACAAAACAATAACAAGTATCTCACAAGTATTTCTCAAATTGTCGAAACTCTGCAAAGCATTAGCATTTTGGACGTTGCTATTTTATTTTGTACAATAGAAAATCTTATGTACTGGCTATAGTTTACATATTATTTATGTTTATAGATAACAGGTTGATATGACAGCCTAGTGAAGGTTGGAATTGTTTATCCCATAATAGGAGGTTACATCTATTATTCCTATCGAATTGCATTTTTTATATTTACATTTAGTGTAATAATTTCTTAGAACGAGTTCTGATTTTATAGTTTATGATCGTAAAAATCATAGATAAACAGGTCGTTTGCTTTAGAGAACTATGGGGCCACAAAACAGTGACTGTAATCTTATTTTATACCAAGCCAAAACATCGGAAATAGTTATTTATACTTCATTTCTCGTTAATCATTCAACCCTTTACTTATTCAGAGAGAAAAAAATAAGTTGAATATTATTTAAAAACAACATTATTACGACATTATCCTAATTAGGTGTTAATTTGTCAAGTCAAAGTATCATGGCTTTCAAACTGATGCCAAATGGAATGATACTAAATTAATAGCAACGTATTAGATGAATAAATGTCTTGACAAAAAGGAGAAAAAAACATCCCATCACAGTTTGCACTTGGTAACCTCGCAATGTCTCACAGTCCCTCCTAGTAAGTTTTCTATTATCGTGCACGTTGCGACGCAAAAGCACTACTCGTCTCTAATAAAAGACGTATTGCATTGAAAATAACGTATCGCACGATCCATCGATAATTCGTGGCGTTACGTTATCATACACAAGCAAAACGGGAGGCTTACACTCTCAGGAGGAGGTTGGAGGTTGGGGTAGAGAGAGAGAGAGAGAGAGAGAGAGAGAAAGATAGAGAGAGACCGTCGACCGCGCTAGTCGTCGAAGTAGCTTGCGGCTTTATATCCGAGGAAAACTCGAGTTATTGCTGCATCATTATCATGTCTATATGGCAATATGCGTATAGGTGATCGAATGAGAATAAAAAAAGTCTAGTCTTTTGGAGCTGCAGGCAGAATACGGAAGAATAACTGTCCCACGACCGACTACTGTTTATTTCATCACGGTTAAAGTTGTAGAAATAGATTTTTTTCTCCTTTCCTTTGGTCTTGGTTTTTTTTTAATTCGTGCGTTACAAAAAAAAAAAAACTCCGATGATGTAAAAATGAGTTGATTTTTTCATAGAAACAGGAAAGAACGACGAGCAAGACAATAGTTAATCTCACAATTTTGGTACTATATTTTACTAGTAACGGTAATAAGAATCTTTCGATGCTCGATAAAGAATGAAAAAAATTTTCTTACGTATTAGTATTACAATGCGTGCGCTAACCTCGCTTTTAAATTCTGAATTCAATGAATATTGTCTTAAATATTACGGATTCAGAGCTTGTGCATTAAAAAGGATAGCTTACTTGCAATAGAACATCTCACCATTGAGTGTGTAAAACTGTCCGAAGTTATGTATACTTTACGAAATAATAAAACATACACAGATAATGTATACGGTTCATAGTAGCATTGCTTTGACGCTAGAAGCTACGCTTTTGTCACCTTTCTGACACCTATATTCTTTGGGTCCATTGTATTATAAGCGAGTGATTATAAGTAATTTATCAAATTACCGTCTCAGCATCTTATAATTATTTCCAGGGCGTTTAATAATTATGTACATATTACTTAATAGGCATATACAATTGCCCAAATTTTTTTATAGTACTTTACGCCAATGCATTGATAATGATAAAAATTAACGTTCTGATTATCTTATAAATAAAGAAATGTCACCTTAAATAACCTACGTGTATGTATATATATTAAATAATAAAATATATTATTCTTTATATAGATTATGACTTATGATTGAAAAGCAGATTATTACTTTATATTATTGCAGGCATTTTTCGTTTACTTCATTGAAGAGAAAAAAAAACGTACGAGTTTTATAAAGAATTTTATTCATATTCTTATAGAATTGCAATATAATATAATTTCTTTGATGTAAAAATATTTTAATAAGTATTTCAACCGAATCACTTTTTTCTTTTTTTTTCTTTCTTTTTATTTCTTTCTTAACGTAATATCGTTCTATTTTCATTTGTCAACGAAATATTACAATAATGCAATTTACTACTCATAGCCACATGAAAAGCATGCTTGAAGGACTAAATCGTTTATAAAACTTTTATTCCAATAATTGAAGCGATTATACAAGGGTCTAAAAAAATTTCAAAACTAAAATTACCTTAACCGGAAAATATAGTTAAGGGTAGTTAATTTCAATTATAATTCTCGGAAAACTAAATTCTCTTGTATATATTTAGCATGTGCCATAAGATAATAAGTATAAAAAAGTCGGAAGTATTTTTATTAATTATTACATTTCTTTTAATTATTATTATCATCCCTATGTCATAGTGAATAATTTAATCGTAAATAAATCAAATTTACATTCCGAATCTTTTTCCATCGAAGGCGAATAATTAAATAAAAACAAAATTATTATTCATCGCTGCAATCCTCATCACTTATTAACGCGCTGCCGATGATCGATTACACTGAATCTTACATTACCCAAGAATCCAGGAATAGAATTTACAATAAAATTAAAACATAAAGTAAAACTAGGTTAAAACAATATCGAATCGAGAAGAGGAGCAGAAAGAAATCCAATTAGAATTAGGATGATTAAAATAAGAAGAAAAAATAAGAGAGAAAAGTAGCAAAAGAAGGTATTTCTTTGCATGAAAAAGGAAGGCGACAACGAATGACGCACCTGCCTCGAGTGAGTGACGAAAAAGCAACCGCACGTGCGTGCACTGCTGTATACGCGTGCACGCATGTGTGAGCGCATGTATTTGAGAAAGGAAAAAGAGAGACAAAAAAAGAATATAGTGAAACGTGCATTCGTTCATCGTGAAAACTTTGTCGACAATCACGTGCATAGGCATTCTCTTTTTACGCATATGCACGCGCGCGCACAACACTCGACACTCCCTCTTCTCATTTACTCTCAATCCGCTACTTGGAACTTGCGTTAGTCCGAGACTTTTCATGCTTTTTTCTTCATCCCTCATCGATTAATGACGATGTTAGTATCATAAGCAGCTGCATCAATACACTTTTACATGTGAAATCTCGCTACTGGCATAATTTTTTATGTAATAATAAATTACTACCTCTACGCGTCTACGTATACCTAACAGTACCACTTATTACTATTTATTATATTTTTATAAGCTACTAAACATTTTCGTCGAAGGCCTTTTATTTTATTTGTATTTAAAGAAAGAGATCATTTTAATTATGTGAGTAATAGGATTTCATTAGAAAATTTAATAAGTAGACCAATATCAGAAAAAATGGACCAATACATGAACCCAATTCGCTTTTTGTACAAGCAGAAACGCCTCATAAATAATTAATACATCGATAAATTCATATAATTAAACCATTTCTAAATAACTTTTAAGAAATTAATTTTTTTTTTTGTTTTTTTTGTGTTTTTTTTGTGTTTTTTTTGTGTTTTTTTTTGTGGTTTTTTTGTGGTTTTTTTTTGTTTTGTTTTTTTTTTTGTTTTTGACGAATTCTTAATTAATTCTTATAATTTTAAAACTGCT
This sequence comes from Ceratosolen solmsi marchali, assembly GCF_000503995.2. Lineage (NCBI taxonomy): Eukaryota > Metazoa > Arthropoda > Insecta > Hymenoptera > Agaonidae > Ceratosolen > Ceratosolen solmsi. Next base: position 9,702,086 of record NW_011948416.1, on the reverse strand, counting down.
TCGATCAACTGTAAGTAAAAAAAAAAAATTATGTCAACAAAATTGAGATTTAATATTTAATCTAATAGAATTTTTAATTTATATAAAGCATCTTAAATTAAACTATAAAGGCATTGATTTACCAGCATTAAAGTAAAATGAGAGCTTCCTTTATTACATATAAACGAAAAATGGATATATTGAAGTAATCTCCTGTTTACAATGTTATTAAAAAAGAATTAAATTTTTAAATAGTATTTTTATAGACTATTACAGATAATCAATAAAAAGAAAAATCACCTCAAGATACTTTAAAAGAACTATAATAACCATAATTAGGTTGGAAGTGCACATTTTCCATGCGTTACACTACAGATATTGAAAATTAATTTACTAAAATACGAGAAAAGACGAATGTTCTTTTAACGAGCAACTACAATACCTCCTAATAGCTACACTGCATATTAATAATAAAACAGGATAATGGAAATGTATTATAAAAATTCATACTGCGTGTATGAAGGAATATTAAGATATTAACACATTTGATGTTTTTCTAAAACAAAAAGCAGAATAAAAAAAAAAGGGGAAAAAAAGAACAAGAAGATCTACAGATGCGACATAAAGGACATCATTGATAACACTATCGAGCATGAAAGGAGTGAAAGTTTCTATTCAATAACAGTAATTAATAGTTGATCGGTTATTTTTAAAAGAATCATTCTGCGTTTCGTCTTTTTCTTCTTACCACTACTTTTTACGTTTTCTGCAACCTGTTCAAATTGTTTAAATTTCTTCATACTCTACTTACGAATTTCTCGGATATAGATTATTTATACTGATATTGTTAGATGCATAACGCATACATCGAATGTAATTGATCCTTGTCATTATAACCTCCAATAAATGATTAATCGTCGCAGTATTGTGCTATACTACTAGTCAGATCATTAATATTTTCATAAATTCATGAATAAAAATGAATCAATTTTAATAATATAATTTCACTGTTTAATATCCTTTATGTAGTATGAATTAGTTTACGACATAAATGATAATTATAGCAATAAAAGTACATTACCTTAATGTAAAATACAAGTATATTTAAACATTAGCACGTAGGATGCTTTGATAGAGGTGATATTCAATTGCTAATCAAATGATGCATTATAATTCCAACGTACTTTGAATAAATGTGGGACATTTATAAATTACGTCAATTTTATTCTAAGTACAACATGAGATGATCCAAATGTTAGATTATTAGAGGGTTGCAGGAATGTTGCGTACACGCGCGCGCCCGCGCGTGTATTCGAATGGACGTAGTTAAAAATAATATTGCTATCACAGATAGTTTTAAATAAGACAAATTTAACTGCGATTTTTCGAGTTGGCCTTGAATTCAATAATATGTGCTTAGCACGAATGTTATTCCTATCGATTCGGAATTGCTCCGAATTTCGGACTATGGCTTTACCTTCAATCTTAACGACTGCAATATTACGCTAAATATTTGTATATATTACACAAGTATTATATTAAGCGTAACTTTTATAACTACAATTCTAATAAATATTAAAATATAATGGCCAGCTATTACTTTAATATGAGAGAAATTTAAACTTCACTTTAGGTTAAAAATTAATTCTAAATCATCTTTATTATTCAATTTGAAAAGCTCGTGTAATTAATGTTATCAGCTTATGTTATAAATGTTAAAACTTCGCCCGTTACCATTTTCATATCTATATTATTTTTATTTTTACACTTAATCGAATTTGTATTTTATGTTTACGAATCGCTAATCATTATCTTCACGAGTTTCGCTTCTCAACTTTTATACGGAGGAGCTTCGTCGGTCTCGGTTTCCTGTTATACGATTGCGACATTATCAGCACTAGTGAGTCAAGACAAATATATCCTACACTTTGGTCGTTATAGGCCCATTAGGTTGCAATGTATGCATGGGATTGTAATTAACGATCGAATTGAAATGATAACAATCTGAAATGGACGCGATTAAGGCAGTTTTTCAAAATTGTCAATTTGGGAAATGCTCGGCTCGAAAAATCGCAGAGTCGATCGAACGGTTGTTAGACAAAGCTACGTTAAACAAAATGGGTGGTACACACCCGTACAGCTCGATAAATTCGATACGGAGCCACCCGAAAAGGTACACCGACGCACCCGTTGGCCAAGTTTAAAATCCGCAGCCTCGCACCCAAGGAAATCAATTGACCTCGTGTTCTACGCCCTCACTCCCCTCGTACGCACGTACGCATCCATGCACGCACTACGAAGCCAACGAATAAGCAGTAAATAAAAGGACAAGGGAGCCCCGAGCGATTTGCTCGGCTCCCGTGGCGCAACAATCTCCGAGTCAGTCATGAAAAAGTCGACGAGGGAACATAGGAAAACAGGTGAAGCGCGTCGAGTCCAAGCCCCTTTCATCGCCGCCCCATCGAGTGATACGTATAAAGTATAACACGTAGGTGTAGGCTAATACGCTTCTTTAGTCCGTGGCGCGCATCAGCGAACGTCTGCCGGTGAGCTCTCGCGCAACTCCGCGCAGGTAAAAAGGAAAAACGTTGCCATAGAGACGACCATGGTCACCCTCAATCAATAACGCGCACAACTCCCTCACTTTTATGTCGTTAACACGGACGTGGGGGGATGGTGGGTGGGTTTGGATGAGGAGGGGGGCTTATATGGAGGGGGAGGGGGCACAGGAGAGGCCGTACTGACGTAAGCGAAGGCGCCCACCACGTGGTCCTATCGCCACGTGCAAGACCTCCATTCTTCCTCTATACCTCTGCTATCTGTCTATCCGTATCGCCTTATCCCCTCGTTCTCCGGTACTCAACGGTGCTTTTACGACCACCGACTTCCCCCTCCTCCTCCTCCCACCACCTCCACGCCCCACTTTCAATCCGCGCGCCCTTTTGCAACGACTCCTTTCTAAAGCGAGTCTGTCTTTATTCTCCTTGCTCTTTTCTTCTTTCTTTCAGCGCCGATGAACGCTCATCGGCGACCCTCATTCGCTTGTTTGTCCTGATTAAAGTGAGAACACGACGATCGTCACTCATGCACACGCCAGATATCGTTGCCGCCACCACCGCCACCACCGCCACCATCGCCACCACCGCCACCATCGCCACCACCGCCATCATAGCCACCAACATCACTACCATCGCTACCACCACCACCGTCGCTCTTTCCACCCCAGCCGCCACCGGCGTTGCTCCTGCTGCTACCGCTGCTGCTTCCTATGATGCGTGTGACACTCGCTTTACAGAAGCGTCGATTAATTTTTAAACTACCTCTCGTGCCACATTAATTAATATAAAATTATATTGCCTTGTTAGTATAAGAGCCACGTATATTATTTACACGGCCATGTATTCACAGCAGTTTGGCCAAAACTCAAATAAAATTTTCTTATCAAATAAAAGTAATCCTAACTGTTATTAGTTACTTTGAAGATTTTATAACGATAATCGATTTAAATATTTCATCTCTTATTACAGTAATATCAATGATTGTTTAGGTGACGAATAGTGAGAGACTTTTATATTATATCTGGACAAAAACATTTGCGTAAAGCATTCATAAAATTAATTAATGTAAATAGAAACATGGTTAAAAATAGTCATATACAATATGGCATTCAAGTACTATTTATATTGATTTGGAAATTCCATTATATAAATTTTGATAGGGTAATATTTTATTGCAGTAGCAACAACAATGATACCAACCAACCAACCAACAACAACAACAATCATTATTATTATTATTACACATATCTTCAAATGCTATAAATAATTCATTGCGCACGTCATTGTGTCTGTCTCTCTCGGGCCAGGGGGGAGGGGGGGAGAGAATGCATTCGGATGGGTGTGCGTGTGCGTGTGCGTGTGCGTGCGTGTGTGTGTGTGTGTGTGTGTGTGTGTGGATGGGAGGGTGTATAGGTGGGTGAGAGCGTGTATTTATGACAGTGCAGATGCTCTCACACACTTGTACATTTATATAAACAGGAGCATATCAAGTTTACTTTTAGTAGTTCTTAATTATAAGCTTCAACGTAATTTAACAGTGATATAGTAAAAAAACTGTATTTTAGTGCTTAAAATCTCACAAAAATCAATACAATTTTTTCACTGAAGAATGCTTTTTTTTTTTTTTTTTTTTGTTATTTTACTTAAGTATGATAATAATTTATTATATTAATAATCAATAATTTGAAATTATATTGTTTTACTATCGGGTCATTTTTCCTATCTGATGTCGTGCGTGACACATAAATTTTGCTTTATTCGTAAATACAAGAAAATAACGCAATATTTAAACAGGCGCGTAATCAGTTATGTATGAGGAAACGATAGTTTATCATGGGTAGGTTTTCTTTTTCATTAAATAGAATATATTATTGTAAAAAGTTGTCAATGTAAAAATCACGTTCACAAACGACACATCCGCATGTAATAACATATTACATCAAGAATATCAAAAGGTTGCATTAAATATTATAAGCATCTGTAAACACGTATGTAAATCTACATAAACGCCTAATATTAATATATAATGAAAGAAATAAATGGATTCTATACCGAGATACGCATCAAAGATATTCATCTTTGATGTAACAAATAAGAAAAAAAAACAATGATTATTAAAAAAGCTAATCAAGATTATATTGAGTATTATTATGGGGGACTATAAAGCTTTTTCCTTAACAAAAACTTAGCAGCATAGAGCAGAAAAAAAAAAGAAATGTCAGAGGAAATAGTTTATGAAGAATTTAAAGTCAAATTATCACGGAGCATACGAATAATTCTAAGGACATCCAGTATTTAACAGCGATCGATATACGGATAAAATTTTACAAAACTATCCTTGTCCTTGGTTTGCGCTTGATACGAGACTACCAATACAAACAACCCCTCTTCACTTTTCAATAATAAGCACTAATGAAAATTAATGATACTTTGTATAGAACGTTAAGTGCGAGCTTTTTCATAAATATGAGATTCAACAAAGCCCAATATAATGCCTCAATTCCCCAGGATGAAAATTAGAAGATTAATTGTTAAAATAGAGAAGGTCCTTTTCCTTCCAATTACCAAATCACCACTATTAAAATCTGTATAAAGGTGTTTGGTGTACTTGCATTGCCTCCCAATCGCTCCGACCCATATACCCTACAAGCACCGCCCAATACAATCGTCACCCCAAGAACGAGGCTGCTCTACAATTCACAAGCCTCTTGTATCCGCGCATCCAATAATACGAGGCTTCTCTCGTTCCTCCCTCTCTCTCTCTCTCTCTCTCTCTCTCTCTCTCTCAAGCGCGCCTGAGCTAATGCATCGCTTGCTGCCTTGAGTGTCGCCAGCGAGAAAGCTTAAATGCCAATATCTCCGAGGAACGCGCACTCATTCGTGCATTACCATAATTTTTCATATCTAAGCATTTCGTAGCCAACATCTCGTGGGATTCTCGGTGCGCGGGTCAGACGCGCACGCGCTCGGGAGTCACTTTTCGCGTGTATCTCGCGCGGCCTCAATGAGGTCTTTTGTCGAGGAGCGAGGTCAAACGATACATTGTCGGCTTGCCGCTACTATTATCCGACCTAGTCGTCGTCGCCGTCGTCGTCGTCGTCGTAGTTGTCGTCTCTCTCTCTCTCTCTCTCTCTCTCTCTCTCTCTCTCTCTCTCTCTCTATCTCTATCTCTATCTCTATCTCTATCTCTATCTCTATCTCTATTCCTCCCTCCCACTCTCTCTCTCTCTCTCTCTCTCTAGCGCGTGCGCTCTTCATGTGTAGGTCTAGGTTGCTCCAGATGAGATTGGCCGGATAGCCGGGCCTTGTTTTATCTGATCGGTTAAGGAGAAAAGGTAGAAGGCTGAATGGAAGCTTGCGAAGGTGGGTTGTCGATGCCCGAGTTCGGACGTTAATTGTTATGTAATTGGTCAACGTGACGTCGGCATTTCATTTATTTTCCATCGTATCACGTTTACTCGAATGCCAAGGACTTTTTCGTCGCCTCCTTTGGATAATACATATTCGATCTCGCGCTTGAGTTTACATTTTGTATTGACGATTGGCCGGAGGAAGCCTTCGGGCATGGTAAGTGATCTGGATGGAAGAGGATTATTGTTACTCTCGGTAGCTGTTTAATTGATTCTCTGTACATTTGCGTGATCACAGGGCCGTGATTCAAGGATGACAAGTGTATCGCTTTCATGCATTACGGCTCCGAATTGAACAAAAAAAAAAAAAAAAAAAAAAAAAAAAAAAAAAATTCAACTAAATGTCGATGGGAATGGATTATAAATGAATCGCGATCAATGTTCCAATAAGTCCCACTAACTGTTTGGATTAAATTGTGGTTGCACGTATCATTCCCGTTACGATAAAACATTCGGTTAAATGAGATTCGGTTAATTTAATTAATCGTCATTATTATCGTATTAACTAATTTTGATATAACATTTCGATCATTTATCGAAAGGACGTTAATCGAAAAGATAGTGATAAATTATTATACTTATCAATATAATAATAAATTATTTTAAAGGGAAGTCAGTTTCAATTTGGTTTAATTCAATTTAGAGTTGAGCTGGAATTTTAACGAATATAGCTTTTATAAGTAATTAAAACTTGCTGTCATACATTTAGTGTTTGCATACAATATACGGTGCATCAACAAAGTGTAATAACTAAAATTGTGAATAATTATTAAATATATTAGGAGGATAATTATTCAATGATAATACCTGCCCCTTCAAGAAGATTTCACTCGAATTCCAATGCGACTAAACGACAATTTATCATTCAGCAGCTGCTTAACCATACTTTAACCAATCAATAACTTAAAAACGCATAATTATAAAAAAACTATCGAGTAATCGCAATTGATAAAGAGTATTTGTATGCTGCAAGTTAAGCGGCAAATTTCCAATCGATCGACAAGCTTACAGAGCATCAGAAATATTTCATGTCCGACTCAAAGCCGATGCGGTACTAATTCACCGAGGTGATTTTGAAACGCTCGAGACCAGACTTGCCCATCGCTACTTATCCAACAAACAGTGAAATAGTACTGCAAAATTTACATTTACACGACCAATTATCCAGACAATTCATTTTATAGTTTAATAATATTGATTAATGTCTTGGCGCATACGCTCGAAGGCTACTATCACGTCTACGACCACAAGCTCGCAGTAGTTCGTCACTTTCTCCATGATCTAATTCAAATATTTAACGAACGATCGAACGACAAACTGATAACTTCTCGATAGGTGCTCCTGTCTAAAATTACAACGCAGTCCCTTAGTTACGCAGGAATATTGTAAGAGTAGGCGGGTGGTGAAGAAGGAGAATCCCGGGTCTTGATGAGAGTTAGTGTCAGGATAAGCTCGCGCATTATAATTCGATAATAATGAAAAATTCGTGGCTACTTTCTTTATCTTTCCTAAGTAAGTAGTCGAGTAGTGAAAGAAGCCGCGTCTCGAATCATTCGAGACTCAAATATTTGATGGCAGGAGCGGACGAGAGACTTTTTTCTTCGAGTTGGGACAACTCTCGAGGATATATTATGGATAAAGAGAGGTCGCGGTGACCGAGGATGAATAACGAAAAAGGAAATACTATTCGTTAATTAATTAGCTACATTGTTAACTTAGAACGAAACCCTTCGTATCGCAAAAAATATATATATATATTTTTTTTTTATTCTGATAGCTTGACGTAAGTAGTGGATCACAATTGATATAAAAGATTTCGTTTCGAACTGGTACGAAAATTTCCCAGAACTCACGAATAATTTTTATAATTAAATAACTAAATTCGTACAAATAAAAGAGATTGTATTTTGGTCATCGTTGCTGGAAAGTTTAATGTATAAGTTTAGAATATAGGCTATTTATTAAGCATTTACAAAAGCGTATTCACGGATTTATGAGCGCTGGCATATTTCGAGAATATTAATATCCTTAGCAGTGATATATAAAGTTGAAATGAAACTTCTTAATAAAATTAAATGATACAATTGAGGAAAAGTATTTGCAAGATTTATAGACAAATTGATAATAAATGAAGAACTATATAAAGGTTATTACTTATTACACAAGTACAGGAAACAACAAAATAACCTTTGAGAAACTAGAACAATGAATATTGCTTTTTATCTATTATATATATATATATATATATATATATATATATCTAATCGTAACTATAATAATCTTAATTATCGTAATGATTATTCAAAATCTAATTTAATGACAAGTGTAAGGTAAAATGGGGAAAATTGTGAGATTTTTTTTTGTGTTTTTGTGTTTTAATTAAGAAAAACAAGTAGTAATGAATTTAATAAAAATTTAACAGGATTCCATTATATAATGCATGCATTCAAAACATTTTAAACAACAAAATTCCACGAACAATGTAAATCTTTTTTTTAAATTACGAAATACGTGAAATTTTAAAGATATTTAATTTTGTTAGATTTTCATTAAAAAATATTCTATAGCAATGGAAAATGACGTGACTTTTAATCTTTAATTATGCCATTATAATATTATTTAAAAACTTATGCAATAAATTTATTCTTTTCGATTCTTTTCTATCAGCCTTATACTAAATTAACTGCCTCCTCTGCAATTATTAAAGATCTTTGTAGAGAGACAAAAAAGCTCGAGACTATTCCCTTGGACTTTCATTCGTGTAAAGATTTATGTGGAAATTTGTTAAAAAAAATTTCACTTTATTATTGTCAGATTTACTAAACTATAGAACATAGTTTTTATCTAATATTTAAAATTTAAATACACTGCACAATTAGGCAATTGATCGATAAATGTTATGATTATTATGATTTTCTATATATTAAAAATATCTTAATACTGATATACATAGAAAATTTGTTATTTAACTATAATTTTCCATTAATTAAATTAATTATAATACTACATTTATATGTGAATGTTAAGGTTTAGGAAATTAAACTGAAGGACAGTAGAGAATTTTCAAAAATATTGATTACTTTTCTGCATCCAGATTGTTTGATGTCAATTAAATTTAATTTATAATTATTTCAATATTATAAAACATAGAGAAAAACAATTTATAAACAATAAAACTTCTTAATTATAATCAACCTTCTTACTATTATGTATTTTCCAATTGTACTGCAATTACAAATCAATTTGTCTTTTAGTAAAGCCTTTACTGTAGATGCTAATGAAGTAGTCTTAGACATTGTCAACGTAAATTAGAAAAAAAATATTGCTTTACTTTGTGTGTATCTTTAATTGTGTTATTATTAAGTAAATACTTAACACTGGCATTTATTACAGTGGAACGTGTGTTTAAAGCCGAATCCAATAATTCATTCAGAGATATTTTTTTTTTAAATAAATGACAATTAGAGATAAGACGACATAGAGTCTTGAATCGTAATATTGAATGTTCACTCTGTCTTCTAAATAACACGTTCTTGATTGTATGTAATTTATTCATAATAATCTTTTTCTTTCTCATAATATAAATAAATGTTATTATGTACATGATGTTACTGTTCTATGCTTTATATAAAAAATTCAATTATCTTGGGAAGCACGGAAAATAGATTACATAAGCATCGGATTGGATAAATAGACAAGTGAAAAAGCTACGAAATAATTCGTACGTATTTATATGCGTATAAGAAAATTCCTTGAAATACGGGATAATAACGTAAAAGCGCAAAAATCCCCTTAACCTACGTGCACGCGTGTCAACATTCATAATTGCGCCCTTTATTGCCACCTGCGCATTCGCGTTGCACTTGAATGTAAAACTCGGCTTTCTCTTGTCGTGATGGGATGGGGTTAAAGGGGATGCCGTAAGGGAGGCGAGAGAATCGGGGTGCTCGCGTCAAGTAGTAACAGACGACAGGATTTACCCTTAAATACTTTCCGGTGCTTTATTATGAGCTTGGTGTCGAACTTTATTTAGGCGTCGGATTAAAATTACGCGATAGAGTACTCAAGTGGAATTCCATTGATGCGCCCGCATACTATTTTTCGTGCTCGATCTTTTCCTCGACAGAAATAATAGGAGTGGTTGCAGTCAAGAGGTATATGTATACTGGCTTTATAAATATGTGTGTGTGTGTGTATGTGTATATGTGTGTGTATGTATGTGTGTGTGTATGTATGTATGTGTGTGTGTATATATATATATATATATATATATATATATATATATATAAATATATATATATATATATATATATATATACACACACACATACATACATACACACACACATACATACACACACATATACACATACACACACACACACATATTTATAAAGCCAGTGATTGAAGCGAGTAATCAATGGAGAATGTAAGAATCGACGACAGAAATCGCACGTGCTTCGGCTTGACTTTTTGCGCTATCGTTTTCTTTTTTTTTCTTTTTACGTTGTTTTATCCTTTATGTAATCGGAAGGTCCGTTGTAAAGCGTTACTTTCGACATGTGCCGAGTTATTATCAAACGGAACGAGATTTTTTGCCGGAAACTTTTGCAATCAATAGTTGATTTGATATTTTTTCGTTTCTCATACTAATAATAGGTTAGTAACAAATGATTGACTTTATATTCTAAAAACATTTATCAAATGGAAAGCCATAGAAATAAAATACTAAAAATATTTTTTATTCATATAATATTAATTTGCTAAATATTGTTTTTCAGGGTATTTCATTACTGCAAAAGATAAACAATTTTCAACTTACCATTATTCCCTTTAGTTATTATTGTTTGATCATAATCTATGACATCAGGAATAATTGCTATTAGAAAGATGTGTCATGATTCTAACAATAGTAATTTATATGAAACTTTCCAATAGCATCTTATTTAAATCCATTATTGAAGATGAAAAAAAAGCTCACGTTAAGAAGAAAGGAGCAAATTTTCATTGCAATAAATTAATATCGAGAAAACACGTAGATACGAATAATACGTGAATAACGCGTTTGGGCCATCAATTCACAAAAATGTCAAAAGATTGAAATGACTTAATATCCATTCGGAAAAATATATTTAAATTAACCATTATGAAATACACGACAGCTGCTATTATTATTATTGTTGTTGTTGTTTTTGTTGTTTGTTAGTTTGTTTGTTTGTTTTGTTTTTTGTTCAATGCAATACTCCTCCAATGTACAAATTTCGAGCTTATTATATAATTGCGCGTCAGTGTTAGTCATTTTGAGTATCGGTTTTTTAAATACGTTTCGCAGATCTTGAAGTTTAGGTCAAAGGAGGCGTATTCCTTTCTTCAAATTCGTCACACAACTGACACTTATATTTACATTTCTATTCATAATTCAAAATTTTTACCGACAATGTATTTCGAATGCTCCATATAATCGTTTGAATGACAATTCATCCAGCTTTTGTATTTGAGTGTTACTTAATACGGGCCTATATTGTGTATTTTATGCCATATTTTATTTTTCCGTATACCTCGTATTTCATTTTATTAATGATAATAAAAATTGACATTAAAACATTCTAAATACACAAAATATGTTGAATATAATCGAGATGGTATATCGCAACCCCACCCTAATCGAATAATTTCGCGGTGAGGATTCGGAGTTAATAATAGACAATCGAATATTACCGAAGATTACTTTCTAACCATAATTTAAACAAACGACTTAACGTCTCATCTCGTTTTATTGTGAGCCAATGCTTTTTGTAAATGTTTTTTATAAATTTGTAAATAGATGAAATCCTAGTGGGAAATATTGACATCGTCAATGGCTAATTCCGTATTTAATATAGCATTAATGCGGGGATTAAAGTACTCGATAAATAAGCATGTAAAATTCTTTCCTTCGTTCCAGCAAACAAATATCGTCAGCCTCTCGGACCGGAGTCACACTACGACGATTAATTATTCACTCGGTCACTCGAGATCAATATCGCGGCTGCTAAATAAAAGTACCGCTACCCAACGACATTCGGAAATCAGCGCCTAAACTGCCGCAGCAAAGCTCGAGCATGCACCACGTCCACTTCGTACCAAACTAGGCAACTAACAAGCCCAGCGGAGCACGTGCATTTTCAATTTCAGGAAAAGTCGAAAAGCCCATCGTAGTCCCTACGTTACCGATAGCGACTCGGCACGCGTAAGTAAATAAAACAGTCCTCCAGATGGCGACTATTGCCGAGTCGCACTCCCACGGCGGTCGTCAGCCACATAGATGAGCGCGTGTGCGTGTGCGCGCGCTCTATGCGCCAGTGACACTAGACTGCCGCCTCTTTTACTCTTTCTCGGCTCAGCGCCCCGAAGCCTCCGTCATTCCGTGTCGCAAAGTGCACGCGCAGGCATTTATCGTTATTTACCGACCGACTGACTCTCTTTTTTGCTTTAAGAAGAGAAAAAAGAATTTGGGGGGGGGGGGATAAAAAATAAAATAAAAATCGCCCCGAGCGAGCAGCGACGACATGGCATTCTTCACAGCTTTTCCACGACTCGGCTTAACTCCCCATCCACACATCAATAAGCAAAAAAACTCACGGATCTGGAAGGCGGCCTGTGGTGTGTCGTGCCCGGGGTAGCCGCGGATTGTCGGCGATGGGTGGGGACCGAGGGGGAGGTCGAGCGGGGCCGAGCTGAAAAAAAAAAAGATCCTTCGAAGGTCGAAAGCGACTCTTCCCAGCGATCGAGGCGCGCCCGAGATAAGAGCGCCCGTCTAACGTCAAATGTATAATGCTAGCAGCACTCGGCTTCCTTTTATTTTCCATTCGCGCGGTTAATAATTTTGTCAGGCACGAGACGACATTAATAATGTTAATGCGCTTGACGACCGAATCCCCCGAAAGCTCTCTTAATTCTTCTTGGTTTTTTTCGTCGTTGTACTGTTTGCAGTTAGGCGAAGGTTTCGTTAGTATTGCACAAAAAAGTACAGTCAAGGTGTAGTTAAGGTGATGATTGTACAGAGAGAGAGAGAGAGAGAGAGAGAGAGAGAGAGAGAGAGAGTGAGAGAGAGAGAGAGAGAGAACGATAGAAGGACGGGTGGAAAGGAGGGAGGGTAGGAGAGTGAGAGAGAGAAAGAGGGTGAGAGAGTTATATAGCGGGCGATTGAGCGAGACAGAATGACAGATAGAGAGAATACAGTAAAATGTCACCTTGTAACAGATTTCCACAAGAAAAGAGCATGTATTCTCCCATTGAACGTTGCTTTTTTCTGTTTTAAATAACACTTGACGCAGATCTATACTCCTAAGCATATGTTCAATCGGATAAACGTTTATTAATTATTGTCTAGGTGCGAATGTCTCGCTAGTTAATTAATGCAGTTAGTAAAATGAAATACGATCTTTATAACCCTTATTGTCTTTCAGTGTTCAAGAACGAAATTATTATCATTTTATAGTTATCTCACGCGTCAAAAGCAATAATTTTATGCAATCGCCTAGCCATTAACGTTAAAAATATTCGTTTAACACCGACGTTATATCACTACTTTTTTTATTACATCTAACTTTTCAAAGTTTAAGAATGTAAACGCTTGTGCGTGAAAATTTGCATAAATTTTTGAAGGCATTTATTTATTGGGCTTTACTTTATAAATTAATTCTCTAATACTCTAATGCGGCATGTAAAATTCACTTCAATCTTTAATAAATATTACTTAATTATAAATGACATTAACGCATTACTTATTGTTATACAATAATTTATTCTTCAATTATTTGCAGTATAAAATATTTTTGTTCATCATTATTAAATCAAAGAATACTTTTCGAAAATAAAATAGTATATTATAATATATAATAAAATCGTAATGTTCACCGTTTAACAAGAATATATATATATATATATATATATATATATATAATATATTATTCAAATTATTTTTCATCCTTAATGTTGTGTCGTTGTTATAAGAATGTATTTGTTAATTTTATGTAGGCACTATGTAGTGAATAAAATAGATTAACCATTGTCTAATAAGTGGAATATTCTTATTTAGATAATATGCAAAACATGTAGTGTTCTAAAAGATTTCTTAAACATAAATATAGAACAATTGCTATTTATTATTAATGTAGAGGGTAAGCGCATAGTATTGCATTTGAATATTCTTAAAAATGTATAAAAAATTTATAATAAATCTTATATAATTTAAATACTGTTTGAATACCTCTAAGGATTTCAAACGAACACATAATTCCACCTAACGTAAATTTTATAATATCGAATAATTGAATGCTACAAGATATTATGAATAACAGATAAAAAAAATTTCAAAAAAAATTTCAAATGCTAATAAATTCATTAATTTTCGAAACTATTCTTTTTTAAATATTTCGAATAATTGCATTTAGTGGTGAATTGAAAAACAAAAATAAACAAAAGAGAAAAGAAATTTAATCTTAGGCAATTATTAATAAAAATAATCGTCAGGTGAATAAAATATAGCATAATACAGTGAATTACCCATTGAAACATTGATACAAACAAAATTCATACAATTGTACATGACTCATTTGAAATTACTAAAGATATCAATGACCTGTCAATTTGTTATGAAATCAAATAAATAAGTTTTTAGTCAAATACAAGGACCACCATCTACTTTTTGGTCAGATTTTTTTATATATCAATGCTCTCGTAGCGTAGATGAAATTGAAAAGATAAATCGAATAATTTCAAAATAAAATATTATCAGCCATATTTAGGCTATCTATGCGTACAATTAATACATAGCTAAATGTAAACATCCTAAGCTAAAGAGTTTCATAACTCAATCCCGTGTATTCGCATTATCCTGCAACTAAATTACTATAATTACGATCTAATTAAACATAAAAACTATTATGCAATACGTATTGGACACTCGACGACGATGAATGCGCGCACAAAACGCAGGAAAGAAACGATGAAGATTACGATGATAAAGCAAAGCATTTCGCCACACTCGGTGAACTAACTATTGTCAAGGATAATGTCAAGAAAAAGAAACGCTACAAGGATGAGATCGATCGCTCGCTTATCGCAGCGACGAGATGCGGATCAATAGGCCACACGGCTGTGGGTTTCTTCGTTTCGGCCCAACGAGATTATAGCATGAAAACCTACTATATTATTTCTCTCTTCCCCCCCCCCCCCCCCCTCATCCTCATCCTCCTCCTCCTCCTCTCCCATCCCACACCAACAAAATCTACTTCCCTCTCTCTCTATTTCACTCGTATGGAAATTCAATGAAATTACACGGTAGTCACTTGTCGTGTTCCGTAGGCGAGAGAACCCCTTGAACTAGCAGACTCGATTATTATTTGCATTACTTTTGGGCGATTAAAATTTCATTTTTTGTATTTACTTTTCTTTCTTCTGTTTTTTTTTCTTTTTCTTTCGTTTACTAACTTTCCATTAAAGCAAAGATCATGGAATATCGATCGATACTTATGCTATGCGTCATACGCATTAATCCACCATTACGTTACCGCCTTTTATAAATTATTCGAGAAATTAAGACTGGGGATTCGATAAATTTCCAGCATAAGTATTACATATTCTGAATAGTCGAAGTATAGCAAAAGTCAATGATTACATAATAATGTTGCGGTTAATTGATAAACTTTAAGGACCAGCGATCGATAATTAATCGTGAAATAAAATATTTGAAAGCAAAATCGATAGAATAAACGAAATTCGAGCTTGAGTAAATAAAAAATGAGGTACAGAAAACGTGTCCAGCACGAGCACCTTCCCGAACGCACAGCGATTGTTTCCGTACGCAAAAAGTAAGCCACTAGCCAACTACCGCTCGTTACGTTTTAAAATCCCAAACAAAGACGCTTTAGAAAATTTTTCAACGAAATAAAAGGGAAGCGATTTCATCGTCGTGTAAGCTCGTGCATGTATTATTACCTGAAGATATGCTCCAGTAGTAACAGTGTGTGCATAGTGAGACACATATCCGTATTGGTCCCTTCCTTCCCTACATACACACACAATTACGCGCGCGTGGCACTCTCTATTCGAGGAATTTCTTTTTGGACTATGAGAGAGAGAGAGAGAGAGAGAGAGAGAGAGAGAGAGAGAGAGAGAGCAATAAAGGGATAAAAAGAAAGTGGAACAAACAACATGAATGGCAAATGTATCCTAGGACAGACGATTTTCAAAGCATTATGATACGTGGCTCGTTGTGAAAATTTATTGAATCTCCAAAAGTTTGTCCCCGTGGGTGATCAAAACGTGAATTAGACAAATCAATTCTCCTTTTTACTTCATTTCTCGCAATTATCGATCTCGCGTGAAAAAAAACTGCTCTACCTTGCGCAAGTGGTATACGACAAGAACGAAAAGAAGAAAAAAAAACGAAGGGAAACATCATTGAAGGAAAATTCGATGAAAACATTTTTTCTATGAAACGAGACGCTCGACAAATGTGGTACAGTGTGTTTCTTGTTTATTGGTAGAACCGAATTGCAGTGTAGCCTTACATTTCCATAAATACGAAGATGGCGTTTGCTTTTATGTTCAATCCGTGGGTAAGATAAAACTTGTCTTTTAATTAAAAAGTCGAGAAGTCTAATCATCAGCAATAAGATCAATGCCAAAATTAATTGATTCTTTTTTTTTTTTTTTTTTTTTTTTTTTTTTTTTACTATTTATTCCAGAAACCGACTGAGAGCCGATAATTTACATTGTAACAAGTCGCACGTTTTCCAAATATTAAACAGATATTAGCATAATTCCAGTAAATTATTAATGTAACCCAAGTCTATAAATGACTGTGAAATACATAAAAAATTAATGAGAGATTTCGTAAATCTAAGACGACAATCCACGAACAATAATGGCATTAATCAAGATTTTATTATACTACATTCCAGCATTTGGAATTAAAATGAATTATATATTAATGTTGAGGAAACTTTTATGCTACACTTAGCAAAATTATTACTCCATATTTATCACAGTATTTAATAGATTGAATGTTAATGATAAGCAGACCGAATGATAAAATTCAATGTAAACAAAGTAAGAGCTTAAAAAAAAGCCAAGATCCGCCTTCCAACAGTAAATTAAAAGAAAGGAAATCTACTAAATATTATTCCATAAATACACGCACGCGGGCACACACAAACGACGACGACGACGACGACGACTACGACGACACTCCTACAAAACCAATAATCATAAAATAATCTATACGCAAGAATATAAGAATTTTAGAGCAAGCATTATTTAATAAAAAAAAAATTTAATTGGTAAACCATCCGCTCGTTATGAATCCTATCGATTACTCCTACTTTGAATCAACGCTTGACTCAAGGTCCACGCCGTACGAAAGCCAAAGAAGCATTGAGTATCAAAAATTGCGGAGTACAGTGACACCGTGACCCAGTGAAGAAGTATTATGGCATTTGATCAGAGTCGGCGAAAATCAATATAATCTCCCGAGAGTCGGCGATAACCTTGCCAGCGTCGCTCATCCCTCGACTAAAACACTAAATCAATCAAGAATCTTGCCGCTCGAAAAATCGAGTCCACCTACATGTACTTGATCGCGCAATCTCCGTCACCGAATGACACTTGGCCCCCTCCCTCCCTGCACCGCGCCACAACCGTCGTCGCTCACGATGCATGCGCATCACGTCACCGTATGGTGTGTATCGCATACAATGTTCAGTGCTCCTATCCGTGTGACCGAAGGCCATCTCTCGTCTCTTCTCTTTGCCCTATCACTCCGCGGATAGTTGCGCGCACCGCAAGACTTACGTGCACACATGCGCGCGCGTACACTGGCATGCATACGCGTGCGTATGTATGGAAAGCGCGAGTGACGGGCAAAAGGGAGAGCAAAAAATGAGGAAAGACGAAGACGTGCATGCGATCTAGGTGGGCCGGAGTCAAGGGGAAGACGGGGGAAAAACATGGCGTACGACTTACAAGGCTCTCGCCGGCCGCCAGGTCCTCCGCCTCCGGCGCCACTTCCAGCAGCAGCAGCAGCAGCAGCAGCAGCAGCAGCGGCAGCCGCTCTTCGCCGTCCTGTTGCTGTGTGCGTCTAGTCGGCGAGGTTGTCACGTGGCGACAGTGCCAGCATCATCATCATCATCATCATCATCATTATCATCATTATCATCATCATCATTATTATCATTATACTCCTCTTGATCTTCGTCCTCGTCTTCGTCTTTGACTTTCGCCTGTTCCTGATCGTCTTGTCAGCTTCTTCAGGATAGGTGCGCCCGCGCGCGACGACGATGATCCCTCGATGCTGGGATCTCCGTGCACATCGTCCCAATGTTCGCTTACCGGTTCGCGCGCCTCCCTCTCTCTGTCACTCTCTCGATCACGTCCTCGTGCTCTCAAGCTACCGCGGGAGTCAGCTTCGTCGACAACGATAATTTGAATGAGATGGGAGTGAGAGAGAAAGAGAGAATAAGGTAGATAGATAGATAGAGAGAAAGAGAGAGAGAGAGAGAGAGAGAGAGAGAGAGAGAGAGAGAGAGAGATAGTGAGTGAGTGAGTGAGAATAATAGACGCGGATAACAACACAATGTCACGATAATACTTTATACGAAGACACCGCGCACCATCTCCTAAGTCTCAGACGACACCACGAGTTGTAATAATAGCGTAGTACCAATAGCAACAAAAGTACTACTATAGTACTTGTAGTAGTAACAATAGTTGCAGTAGTTGGAGTAGTAAGTAATAAGTAGTAATAGCAGCAGTAATGGTAGTAGTAGTAGTAGCAGTAGTAGTGGTAGTAGTGGTAGTAGTAACTACAGTAGTAGTAGCAGTATTGTAGTAATAGCAGCAGCAGTAGCTAAAGCCACACCGCCACCGCTACCACCACCAACACAACGACGACAACAACAACAACGACGACAACGACAACGACTACCACCACCAGCAGTCTCTAAGATTTTCCCTTTTTTCCACTCTTTCACTCTCGTTTCTTTTTCCTTATCCCTTTTTCGTTATTTTTTCTTTCCGACCTCCTCCACTACCACCACCACTTTCGTCGGCTCGTCCTCCTTCTCCTTCTTCTCCACCACCTTTGCTGTCTCGCGCTTCTTTCGTACTCAATTGGTCGTCGCGTGCGCGCACGCGCCTCTACACTTAAGTATGCCTGCGTGCGCACACCAACAAACTGAGCGGATGCACGCACGAAGAGGCAGAGCCACGCGCACTTGCGGAGCTAAGGAGAGACGGAGAGTACGTGCGTGCGTGCACGTGTGTGCGGAAAAAGCGCAACACGGACGGACGGACGGACGGATGGACAAGCGGACGGACGAACGAACGAACGAACGAACGAACGAACGGTTGAACGAACGAACGAACGAACGAACGGACGAACGAACGAACGAACGAACGAACGAACGAACGAACGAACGAACGAACGAACGAACGAACGAACGAACGAACGAACGAACGAACGAACGAACGAACGAACGAACGAACGAACGAACGAACGAACGAACGAACGAACGAACGAACGAACGAACGAACGAACGAACGAACGAACGAACGAACGAACGAACGAACGAACGAACGAACGAACGAACGAACGAACGAACGAACGAACGAACGAACGAACGAACGAACGAACGAACGAACGAACGAACGAACGAACGAACGAACGAACGAACGAACGAACGAACGAACGAACGAACGAACGAACGAACGAACGAACGAACGAACGAACGAACGAACGAACGAACGAACGAACGAACGAACGAACGAACGAACGAACGAACGAACGAACGAACGAACTCCTCCTCCTCCTCCTCCTTCTCCTCCTCCTCCTTGACTCCTTCTCACCGTCGTCCGCTCCGGTCCGACTGCTACTACTGCAGGTGTGCGCACCGCACTACGCCGTTGCTGCTGTCGCTGCTCGCACTGTTGTTGTTACTCTCGTTGCTCTCGTTGCCGCTGTGTATGCGCCCTCCTCTCGCCGCGGAATTTTTGCGGCGCCCCACGGGATGAATGCCAGGCGCGAGTGAATTGTGTCTTTAATACGCGGCCAGCGCGCACATGTCTACTCCAGAGGCCAAGCACTTTTTCCTTTTCACCCACCGCGCCGATACGACGACATGCCGAGGGGGGAGACCAGCCAGACGACCCGAGGGAAGGAACAAACTTTTCCGTCCTCCTCGCGCCGCACTACGACGACATTCTTACACCGTTCGCTCACTCGTACTCTCTCTCTCTCTCTCTCTCTCTCTCTCTCTCTATCTATCTATCTATCTATCTATCTATCTATCTATCTATCTCTCTATCTATCTATCTATCTCCCTCTCGTCTCTGTCGTCTCTATCGTCTCTCTCGCTCCCTCATCCGCAGTGCGCGCTTTGAATTTATACGTATCGAGAAGTATGCGCGGACACACACTCCTCTTCTTTCCTCTCCTTACCTCTCGCTCGGCCCAAGACAACTTGCCGCATAAATGCGTCGCGACGCTCGACCGCGGGGCTGGGGCTGGGGCTCTGCGGTAACTAGGGAGGGATACCTACGTACATACGTACGTACGAGCGTGCGTGCGCGCGTGTACGCGCGATTCTCCGCCCGTGTTTATGTGGCGCGGTGGTATTGCGGGGCGCAGGGGGAGGGCGGCGATGCGGGAGGGCGCGCGAACGACGGACGGTGGAGGCGGAAATTTCGCGGAACGCGACTCGAGCGAGATTAATACCGGGGGAGAAAATGAGAAAAGCGAGAGACGAGATGCAATGATGAGGATACCGCGGAAAGTCGCGCACCGCGAGCTCGATATACGACGCGAGCCGCGAAACTTCTTATTCCGCCCGCCGTCGAGAGGCTCTCGGTCCCGCGTCTCTCGCCTGATCTCCCTCATCCATATCCACTCCCACTTGTTAATGTGACGTGCGCTGACGTCATTGATAGTTTACCTTGAGGCATGACATTGAATCGCAGTGCCGCCAATCGAGCCGCGTCGAAAGACCCCGTGTGTGCGCGAGCGCAGCTTTCGCCTTCCGACGCGCGACGGCGCCGTCGACATTTACACCCAGCCCTCGCCGGCGCCCTGGCCACTCTTCGCGACTCCCCCCCCCCCCCCCCCCCCCCCCACCCCCACCCAACCCACCCAACCTCATCATCGCCCTCCTCCTTCTCCTTCTTACTCCTCCTTCGCCCAACGCCTCCACCATCGCCAGCCAGCTCCTCGACGAGCGACTCCTTTGCACGCACACTCCTCTTGGAGTCCGTGGAAAATCACTGGCCGAAGCCTTGGCTCCGCGAACGTCGTCTCCCTGCACTACTCCCCGTCATCGCCATGGGATTCGATCGGACCTCCGCGCGGGGTCACACTCACTTTTCTTAGTCACGGCGACTCTACCTTTTGCTCCTGTATTTTCCGCCTTCGGTCTTTAAGTGCCTTTTGGCTCTCGTGATCGCTGCGTGGGTGTGCGAGCGCTAGCGACGTTCGCCACTCGAATTGATGGAGCCCTGAATGAACTTTTGGGCGCTCGTCGGGCCTGGGGTTTTAATTACATACACCTGTTAAAACTTATTGCGTTCCTCGTGACATTTCGAGATTAATCGGAGTCTCGCGAGATCGGAATAGAGTACGCGTTGCCGGTCGCTGGCTTTCGTCGACTCTCTTGTCGATTATTGCCGTCGACGTAATGCTGATGATTTTCAATGCAATGATGCTAAGCTACGGCTGACCGTTGTGCGAGGACGACAGCAGCAGTACCTTACAAATCATTTCACTGCTCGCTGATTTATGTTGGATTTTTCTCAAATTACTCATATCACAATTATGCTAGTATAATCACTGGAAAAGTTATGATTC
This sequence comes from Ceratosolen solmsi marchali, assembly GCF_000503995.2. Taxonomy (NCBI): domain Eukaryota; kingdom Metazoa; phylum Arthropoda; class Insecta; order Hymenoptera; family Agaonidae; genus Ceratosolen; species Ceratosolen solmsi. The sequence goes on along the minus strand of NW_011948416.1, from coordinate 9,680,259 downwards.
ATTAAATAGCTATTGTTTCTCGAATTGGCATTAGAAAAAGTGTTTTTCTTTTTTTTTTTTCTTTTTTTTTTTTCTTTTTTTTTCTAGACTTTTTTTAGATGCTTTATTTAATTGCATGAAAAGTTCGTTTCATTTAAACTTGCTGAGAGGCTGTATTAATCTTCTAATCCTATTTAATGAACTAAATCACGTATTGTTTTCTCTTCGTTCTCGTTTCTTTATGTTTCTTTATTTAAACTTTTTTTTTTATTTTATTATTATTTTTTTTTTTCTTTTCTTTTATATTATTTTCAAACATATAATCTTTCGACTAATGCGCGTGCAAGACATTCTTTAAAACACTATGGAATAATACAACGTGCAATTTCATCCTCGTTCGCCTCCTCCTCCTCCTCCTCCTTCTACCGATCGACCCACAATGATTTTGATGAATTGGATGAGTTTAAAAATGTAAAAAAAAGAAAACAAAAACAAAACAATAGATAGATCACACATTCTTTAATGATAATCACGAAACGTCATGATTTAAATAAGCGTTAAATCATACTTTTACATAATTCTAATGCATTTAATATTGATTATTAATAATTTTTACGGATAAAATGTGGCATTTGAAAATCAGCCGTTCACCAAATTTTCATGTAACATTGATCTCGACGAGTACGGCAAAACATCAAAGGTAACATTTTTTAGACCAAATGTGACACGAATATTTTTGTAATATTGTTAAACATATATATATATATATATATATATATATATATATATATATATATATATATATATATACACATATATATATATAGATAGATAGATAGATAGATAGATAGATAGATAGATAGATATCGTATAAATAGGTCCATGGTTTATTCGATTATCTGCACAGAGAAAATGAATTAACGGGAAAATCTGCTGCTACAGGCTCGCTCAGAAAATGAATGTTAGAAAAAACAAATTTTAATTATACAGTTTTGTTTTCAATATAGTTTTTTTGCGCCCTTATCGATCGCCTTCCATCGAGTTTGTATATTATAAATTGTACAAATCAATTAAACTTCTAACATATAAAATTTGAATTATTTATTAGTTTAAAAATTACCTTCTGTCTACTTGCCATTATTTTTATGTAACTTTTGTTTACCATGTTGCTTAAGTTTGCTTCAATTTTTTATGGTATGAATCATAAAAACTCTTCAGCTTATTAACATTATAAATAAAACGAACTGGAAAAGTTATAAACATATAAATAATATTTTTTATAGGTCTGCTTGTATTTTGATGTAGTCAAATCACATTACACACTATAAATCTGAATTTTGGCTTTCATATGAATGTGAGATATTTGTTTACTTACAATAACGAAGAGTTGGTGCGGCAAAATTCAATGATAAAGCGCTCATATATTAAATTCTTTTCAGATAATATAATTATGCTCGTGTGTAAATGTCAAATCATTACATAATCACAAAGATCAGAATTTTTCGATAAAACAGTTTTGAACTATTATTTTTTTTTTTTTTTTTTTTTTTTTTTTTTTTTTTATCGATAATATAGATTCTAACATGTTGGTGTAATTGATAAATTTCAAAAATAAAAATTGTTTTTGTAAAGACATTTTCTATTGTGTTGACATCACATTTAACTAACTAAATGCGTTCGATCATTTGATTGCATTCAAATCAATGTTGTTCAAAAAGAAAAAAAAAGCATAAGTATTGTGTCAAAATATGTTTTTGCGTTTGTGGGTAAGAAAGAGCTTCGTAATAAATTGTTAACTTATTACCCATCCAACTAAGTCAGCGAGTATAATTATTGATTAACCAAATTTACCAAAATCCTTAAATAAAATGAAACTGTAAAAACTTGTTATTTATATTTAATTTATATGTCTGAAGTAAACAAAAATATAATGCAATAAGCAAGCTATTAAGTTTATGCTATTATCAAAAAAAAAAAAAAAAGAATATATTTAAAAATACGAGAAAAACATTTTCTCTTTGTGTATTTATTTATAGCAGATACATAAAAATAGATTTCTATTTTATTTCGAAATTTTATACATATTAGTAATTTGTTTTACTCGTAGTTATTTTAAAGTATAAACATGCATATTCATAAAAACATGACTGCATCTGTTTCCCGATATATTTCTTCTTTATGCTTTTTCACATTCGAAAGAATTTACTTTCAAATGAAATTTTCATAAAGTTTTCGAACATCTACGATTATTGAACGCATAAATTTTATATAATTACAATGTTTAATTAAATTCATACGGTATTCGCATTTACTAAATTGCAAAGGCTATAAAAATTTATTGAATGAACCATATTTAAAAATAATATAACCGTGTAATGATAAGCAACTATTATGTAACGTTGAATTATACAATACCGAAGATATATTATTTCACGCCCTTATAAATATTCATACAATCAAATTTCAAAATACATTTATTTGCAAAATAAATGTCTCCAAACATTCCATCACATTATAACATTATAGATATATTATAATTTATTAAAGGTCGCGATTATCAGAATCTACTTTTGTAATATTTTTTTTTTTTTGTTTTTTTTTTGTTTTTGTTTTTGTTTTTATTAAGTGATAATAGATTTAGAGGCTCTCATTCAAGCAAAACACGTTTGCTTTAAATTGATAATTCTTAATATTTCTTTAAGCGCTTCTAAACAATATACTTAATTATATTAAATTTAATTAAATTCCATGATACTTTAAAAAGTATTGTCAATAAGCTCATAAAGTCTTTAATTTCAAATACGTATAATCACTATTATAATTGTTTTGTATAACGATTCAAGATCTCTAAGCTTAGAGTATATTCCAATCGTACATTAAAAAAAAAAAAAGAAAAGTTGTAAAACTTTTTTATGTGAAATTTACCGGGACTTAATGAAACATGCAAAAGAGATAACATTGATGTAACTCAAAATAACATTTCAGAACGAGATTCAAAGATTAAAATTTTTAGCAATTTACAGTTTATTAAAATATTTAAATTGCTGACGTATGCACGAAGTTCTAGGATAAAGCATCCAAACAAAAAAAAATTTCATAACAATTTCCATGCATTACTGTGCATTTCTTATAAATAACAAATTCTTGTTGCACGAACTCAAGAAAGTAAAATAACAAATTCCTCCTCTACATAAATAAATACATAATTTAATACTTAGAACATAATTCAAGTATTTGACCGTAGTTATTTTATGAATACAATAAAAAAAATTGTTTAATAACTTCTTTTACATACGTGACTTCATTTTTAATTCTATCTTAGCTTAATTCTATCTTCGTATTTACATATGATTATAATTTACGACAGATTCGGTCAAATATTTTACAATATAAAGGATTAAAGATAAAGTTACTAGTGGATTGATAATTTATTGATTTTAAATTTATATTATTATATTAATTATATGTTATAATCTGTTTTTAATTACTACCTTAAGTTTGATGAACGAGTGAAAATTGAATTCTTTAAATATTATCGATTATTTCAATCCATTTCAATAAATTTCAGAAATAAATGTAGAAAAATATTAAAATGCCCGAGGTTCCATAGCATACTAATAAATAATAAACTAATGATAAGCATAATATTAGATGATGGTAAAATTTAATTAATTACTATCTTTCGTATTAGTAATTACAGTTTTCATGTAACAATATCGCGTATTATTAGCGTTCGCGGCATAGTTCATGCGCATCTTACACAATAATTAATAATTAATTACTTTAAAGGCCAAAACGAGTCAAGCTTACTTAAATCGAGAATTACTTACGGAGTCGTTATGTCATTAATTTTTGAGCAGTCAATTACATATTATCGTATACTTTTTGCTATACATTCGCAAAGATAATACATATATCTTATTTACGTAACAATAACTCGAGAATAGATTACTATTAAAAAATAAACATCGATCTAAAATCAAACGAGAACACGAAATGCTTCTGGGATGATGGCGTTATGTTTTCAACGCGGAGGACCTTGGCTAATTTTCTGATCGAATCCGAGATATTAAGTCATATCACGCGAGTCAAAATTTCAAATTTCTAAATAACTTCATTGCTCGCATGGATTCATATGCATATGAGAGAGGAGCTTTATTTTTTCTCGTTCCATTTCTTGTTCAAATGACGAAGCGAATGAAAGTGTTATTAGCTTTCACTTATAAACATAAACTAGTGCTACTTGTACGAAGTATGTGACCTTTATAAATTTATCCAATTTAAAATATGATAAATGCAACTTAAGCTTAGACTTTTACTTATGTATTAAAAGTACTAATAATAAACATTCGACAATCGGATTCTCATTACAATGATGATTTTCAACAATTTTATTATATTTTTAATTTTACATTTATTTTATTTTATTCGATAATTTTTATACGCCCGTTGTAGGTCACTAAAAACGTAAATAAAAGAGGTTCCATTGCTACGTTGGCTTATGCGTGTGAATTATAAAATCGAAATTATCCTTATTCCGTAGAAGAATATTCACATTCTTCGTGTTTTTCATTAAACATAGTCACATATGTATGTATGTGATCATCGCGTCAGCTCATAATTGTCGGAATAATTTATAATTTTAGATAACCATAATTAATACAGATTTTCACAGAATTCAATATGAATGCTAACGACTTCGTCTGAGTGGTGATGCATGATATATGATTTATAAGAAAGATTTTATAATTTTATTTATTACTAAATATAAATTACAATGCAATAAATATTATTTAATGTTAGGGTTAAAATTTTATATTCTATATTCTAAAGATATTATAATATTATCGTATTAACGTTATTTAAATACTTCTTTTATATATTTTTAATTAAATATGTACAGCACCTTTCTAATTGAAACTAGATTATATATGTTTGAGAGAGAAAAAAGATATGTATAAATTATATATGTAAACATTGTATTTTGAACAGAATGAAAAAAATATCTTAAATAGAAATAATATAAAATGATATAAAATATAAATACAAATTAACTATTTTATTGTTATGAAATAGCATGAAATTAATTGAAAATTATTGTAAATTTTTCTTTAAGACTATAATTTGTCTATTTATGTAGTCCAAAAATCAATGGAGTTTCATTTTTTAAAAATCAAAATTTGTTATCAAATTAATTTATTAATCTTATTTATCCGTGTATTTTCAAGCCGTAAATTAAAAACTTTTATCGTGTATTTCACTTCTAATAAATACTTTTAAAACGATTATCAATTATAAATAATTACATTAATGTTTATATATTTATATATATTTAATTATATATATATATATATATATATATATATATATATATATATAAATATATATATGATTGTGCTAATATCTTTAATGTTCTAGATCACATAATTGAAAAATGTATAATTTATTATTATTTACATTTTATAAATGTTTTATCAATAAATATAACTCTGAAAGTATGCACAATATTAGGTACTGATGAAATTAATTTCTCATTTAACGTTATGTTTGGTACACATTAGTTGTATAAATATATATTCTTTAATGAACTTGCTGAAAACTTGTATAAAATAACAATAATATTTTAATATAAGAAAATCTAGAGTTAGATTATAAAGATCTAACTTAACATCTAAATTAATAGATTATTAACAAATATTGTTCATGTTTTTTTTCGTATAAACTCCATGTTAATTCCTGAATAATTAATTATTTTAGAGCCTTATGTGATAATTAGGAGAATTGAAGCATAACGAGTGCATTAATATTTACATATTTGACGATCGAAAATTTAAATACGCAATTTGAAATTAATAAATATTTTATGAAACTTGATATAATTACAAATCTTAAAATATATATAATTTTTGGTTATATTATTATGTACTAGTTTATTAATTATTTAAAATTTTATAAAACATTATATATATATATATATATATATATATATATATATATATTACTATATTCGTGTGGCAAATCATATTAAATTAATATAATATATAATTATATAATTAGTTTGTAAAGCGATTGACTATTTTATGAAATTGAAAATTCAATCGAAGTAATAAAATATAAAGGTTTGTTGTAATGTCTATAAGTATAGCAATGAAATTGAAATTTCTAAAATTGATATAAGCACGTACCAGATCTTAAAACGAACATTAATCGATTTTAAAAATAATTTTAATTTTGATGGTTGATTTTTGTCAATAAGATTACATCTTGTAGTATAGAAAATAATTCCAAACTAGTTTGTATATACATTTTAGTTCAAAATTATTTTTTTTTTTTTTTCATATAATGTTCATAATATTTTTCTGTTCAATATTAAAAATATGTTATGCGCCGATTTATCGATTAAACAACTTAAGCAACTTTTACAAAATAAAGCTGCTACTTTTGTTTTCTACATTACAATGTACCAACTATACTACTATATTGACAATAAATGCATAATTTTGTATATATATATATATATATATTTGAATTTACACAATATCGTTATGTTCATTTTTTGCAAATAATTTTTATATCGTAATAAATATTACTTAATAAGTGCAGTGATGAGTGAGAAATAAAGTAGTAGTTTTCCAATAATTTTTAATTTCAAATTTTTCATATTCAGAATTACCAACGTGTCGCTAGGTAATCCAATATTTCCTTCTCTTCGCAAAAATCAATATAACAATTTTATGCCCCGAATAAAATGTCTGCTGATAAAACGAATTGTAATCAATCGGTTAAAATAAATATGGCCTGATTAATGAAGCACTGAAAATTTTATTCCAATACTCCACTTCGATCACTCATTTTTATTAGATTGCATCACTGTTCGGCTTGGTGTCTGCTATGACCACTCGTATGCTATAAGAAATGCGCATAATTAACAAAAGACGACGAAAGACAGACGGCTCGATTTTATGACTGCAGAACACATTTTATTTATTTTTTCAATAATAATGTTAGTGATATAGAAAAATTTTTGTTACTAAATTGTAAGTATTGTAAAATTTCATTTTAAAATTTGTAATAATATATCGACGTTTTTTATTAACTGAATTATATAAGCCAAATGTTTGTTATTGTCACGAAATAAAAGTCTTTATTTACTTATTGCTTTTTACAACGTCGACAGATATATCAGGTCAATCATTTAAAGATGGCATACCTTAACAAGTCTCTCACTGGCTTAGACGAGTGTTTTAATATTAGAGAAAACACTAATTCGACTAAACAGTCGGAATATAGGCTTTTACCTTCTGCCTCTGTCGATCAGGCCATTGGTAAAGAGGAATCAGAAATGAAAGTTCTTTATTTAAGACACCTGTTAGAGAAGGATTTAAAAGCTGCAGATTTTAAATGGTCTCTTTTTATAGCAGCTTGCCATACTTATCGCCTTGACACTTGCCTCAAACCATTCCCACCAATGTACATTAAGAACGAAATTAAAGATATCGATGGTTTAGTAAGTACAGTACGTTCGCATATCCTTCAATATTTTTTTTATATTTTAATTAACATTTAGATTGTATTTTATAGAGAAAAGCAATAGAATATATTCCCCCTTTATCAATAGTAGCTCAAGAGTTAAAGGAACCAAATGTTTATGACACTAAAGGAAGCAGTATAGAATTATTATTTTGGGTTCTAGTAAAGTTAAGGGATATGCGAATTAAAACTGTTAACAAAGACTGCGTAAGTTAACATCCGTACGGATGTTATATTTATTTCGGCCAATAAATATAAAAGGATTGGACGTATGATATCAAATGCAGTGAATTAACCGCATAATTCTTTATGATATTTTAGCACGAATCTGTGTTAAAGAGAGTCAACTCTGAATTGACCGTGGCTGCTCCTAATTTAATTTTCCAAGTAGCAAGTTCCAAACTTATATCGGCAGAGCAAAGATGGAGACAACTCGCTAAAGGCCATAATACGTTTTATGCTTATCACGGCAGTCGACTAGAAAATTTTCATTCCATAATACATTACGGCTTACAGCAACATCTCTGCAAAGTACATTATTTTTTATTAAGAGTTTCTAATATAAATTGAATGTGCTTTTAATAGTATGTGCCATGAATTTTTAGCAAATATTTATATATATAAGATATTTTTAGCAAATATTTTCTTTATAGACTAAAATTGTGAGTAATTATATATAAATGCATAATGACTGGCTCACAGTATGTAACTTAATGTTTTTGCACTTCAAAGATTCTATACAAATTCTTATTAAAACTGTGTGTTCCATAAAAAATAAATTAACTCCTTGTATTGATATTATTCTAGGAATCATTATTTGGTAAAGGAATCTATTTGTCCAGTGAATTAGCAGTTAGCTTGCCATACAGTCCTGTTGGTTACGGATGGGGTGGCAGTTTACTGGGAAGCGATATGAGTTGTGTAGCGCTTTGCGAAGTTATTAACCACCCTGATGTGAAGCTTGGTGACACAAGTAATTTTACAGATTTTTTTATTTTTTTCTTAATTGCTTTTTCTAGAAGCTTTAAATCGATATTACAATAGTAAATTTGTTGAATATAAATTAGCGGATCCATCTTAACAAATTTCATATTCAGATTTGAAAATTTAATTTGTATAAATGATCGGTTCGCTAACATTAATCTTTAATTCATCATACATTGACGCATAGTCAATGTATAAATGTGTTAAGAATTGTTTTATAAAAAATATGATGATTATTTAAAATCTCGACTACTATATCGTACTGTCGCATAAGCTGCTTAGTTTTACTATAAATGGATATATAAAATTTGACTAAAAAGAGAAAATTTTTACAATAATTTCAGATAATAGTGCAAGAAACTTAGCACCTGAATCTATTGGTGGAAAAGTACCGAATAAATACTGTATAGTACTAAATAATGATTTAGTAAGAATTCGATATCTTTTAGTTTATAGTCAAGAGTTTGGATGTTTACGGTATGTGCGAAGTATATATATATATCAAATAATATATACTATTTTTCTATATTTTCTATCTTTATAGTATTTGTTTTCCGTACCTTACAAAATGTTTCTAATCTAATATTCCAGATCTTCTCATACTACTGGATTTTTAGGCTGGTTAAAGCAACATAAATTATTAACGTTCATGCTTGGTTACGTTGTATTGCTTGCCTCCATTGGCTTATCCCAAAACAGAAATGTTGAACGATACTTCAGATTACTGATTAATAAGTTTGGATTGGACTGACAATAAAAATAACAATGCAATTGAATACGATATACAAATTTGAGTGACATGTTTGTTATACATATTTGTTTCTTCTTTTTATACACTGTATACTTATTTTGAGATATATGACTGTTAGGAAATAAAAGTTACATTTTCTAAATAAATATAATTTAATTTATCAAAAAGTATCATACATAACATAAGCGATAAAAAAAAAGATTAGATTAATAAGATCTATAAAACTAATAACATAATAACATAATAGAAGGTTCAGTGCCTTGCCAAGATAATAGGAAAATTTTCTGTCACTAGATAGTCATTTTCAAATACAACAATCAGATTAACTTCGAATTCTAAAAACAATTAAAAAATTTTGAATAATCGATATCAAAAATTTTTTTAAATATAATTTCATTGTTATGAATCTATTTATATTACGTACCAACTTTAAAGTTACTCGTAATTAAAGTAGGACAGGTAAACAGTCGTGGAAAAATCATGTAAATTGGAATGGCAAGTCCTGAACATACGTTTCCTTCTCCAATTTGTATGTTTTGAATTTCAGTTGCTAGGTATTCAAAATATTAAAATTGATTTTTTTTAAATCAACGCACATAGAGTAGTGGTAAATTATAATATTACCATCTCTTGAATATCCATCGGCGCAACCGCATGTTTCTACTCTTACTAACTGCAACTCTATAGATTTAATGACAGCCTCGCAATGTTCTATAAGAACTTCTCCAGTTAATGGTTCTGGTAATTTACAATAGAGCGAATCTAACTTTCCAGAGATACAAAATTTTGGAACAGTCGTGTTTTCTCTAGTATTTTGAAGGGACTCTGGTATTATTTGAAAAAATACAGTTTTATTAGGTGCTCTATCCAAAACATCAACAGGCTTATCTTCTACAATAAACTCTAATGATTTACTAACACCCTTTGCAAGAAAACTTCTTTTAATATCGCAACGAATCATATATTGTATGTTGACAAAAACTCCATGATAAGTTTCATAAAGTGTCTTGGTGCCACGGGGTTTCAATGGCAATTCAAAAGGGATTTCTGTCTTACCGCTTGGTATTTTACCAACTGGGGCAACTTCGATTGTATATTGCACCAACTGTATTGGCTGAAAGAAAATGTCAATTTTTCAATAAACGTGTAAACAGTAACGTAAAATGCATTTATATAACTTTACCAACTTTTACTGAATTGTAAAATGCTTCAAATATACCAAAAGATTTTGAGCTTAATTGTAGATTCACAGCACCCTCCATTGTTAAGAATATCCCATCATGCTTTACATCAACATTTGTTTGCAAAAGAATTAATCCACTAAGGTTCTCCTGTCGTTACATAGAAAAAGTCTAATTACTTAATCAAAGTTGAATTTCAATACATTGTACACATTAATTGTGTGTATGCATATATATATATATGTATACACATAATAAAATACTTCCAAGTATTTCTACAATTAATTTCCTTAATAAGTAATGTATTTAAATTTAAAAACAAAGAAAAACTATTACAAATATTTTAATTATAACCTTAACCTCAATAACACTTTGAGATTTCAAATAAAAAAAAATAAAAAAAGTACGCAACTCACGTTTTCTCGATAAATTTTATTAGCTCTCTTGAGCTTAATATCAATATTAATTGACATTATTTAGATTCTCTAGCAATCCAATTAATATTAATTGCCCAGAATTAACTTTATTTCGTAATATTCAGATGAAACAGCATAATTTCTCTGGAAACCTTACATTTAGCCTACAAAGCTTTTAATTATTAATTTTGGCGACTAATCAATAAATACACATATTTATTGTAAATCTGCGAATGGATAAGCAAGCAGACTCGTTTTATTCCGATTACAGTAGCGAAAGTGTTCAACTAGAATAGGCTGACCAAGTCTGAAAAAAATCATCTGAGCTCGTAATAGACTTAACAGAAACTTAATGGCGGTATATTTAAAATTATCAACCAATTCAATTACGCACATAATTTGCATAGCAGAGCATATTAAGTGTGTTAAATTGTCAAATCCAATTACTACTACCATTACATGCCCAAGCAACGCCCCAATTAATACGCATTCTATGAAAATAAAATCCTTAAAAAATCATAACTAACAAACAAATATCAATGAAAATTGAGTAATTTAATCAAACGTCGATTATTAAAAGAAAAAAAAAAAGATTAAAAATCGAAATTCAAATGTGCTGTTTGAAATGATAAGCCTTCGAGCCAGCTTGTAATAGCTTGTAAAATCCAATACCATGCAGCTCTTTCTCTTTCTCTTGCTCTCTCTCTCTCTCTCTCTCTCTCTCTCTCTCTCTCTCTCTGTGTCCCTCTCTCTTACACTATGTAATAAAAAAATTTGTTCAAGCAGCAGCGCCTACGATATTACTCTCGTCATTACGAAAATAATATTGCTCCGACAACATATATCATTACATACGCGCGCCACATAATCTTTCCAAATCGTTAATCACGAGATTCCAATCAAACTGCTGCATGTGTGCGAGCGTGTGACACGTGGTCGCGTGTGTACGCGCTCGAGGGACCCGCAACCCCGATGGTGACGCGTTAAGTTTGCAACCTAAAAACGGCCGGTCGCTCCCAACTGGCGACTCGTCGATGCGATAATAATAACGAACGGACATCGCTGTTAGCCCGCAACGACCTAAACGCACTCGACGAGCACGTGCGTGTGCGCTCGCCGGCACCCATCACACGGCAGATAACAAAATTTTGAAAATCTCTTTAAAGAAGCGTCTCGATTAATTGTAAATAACAGTAACCGACGATGAGACTACGAGTTCGATCCCCCCAACGGTCATGCATCGACGATCCAGTAGCGACGAATAAGAACGGCATATAGGCGAGTCTATCCATTCCCAAATAGTCTCCTGGCGGGGGCCCGGAGCTACGTGTAGGCGCGTAGCGGTGCTCGCGGGGCTCCACTGGCCACCGATTTAAAAGGACTCGGCGACAATTTTAAAAACGACAGTTAGGCAAGTTGCCGCCAGCCAGTGGGAGCCCGTCATCGAGCGTAAGGAGCCTTCGGTAACCATCGGTAGGGCTCGGTATTGTCCGTGTTGCCTAACCAATGAGCTGGCCCCGAACGTCTCCCCCTCCCGACGACGACGGGTGGCGAACTTCCGGCAACGAATTATTTTGAAAATGAAGTGCGCCCACTAGCAAACCGCCGACAGTCAGCGACGCGCGAGGTGTACTTAACTACACGTTTAAACCTCCCTCCCTCTCTCGCTCCTCCATAGCGCGCACTCACGCTTATACGAACGCGCATTTATTTACACATACACACGCAAACGCACACATATATATATATATATATATATATATATATATATCGATATATCTATATGCATATATAGATATCTATATATACGTATATACACATTTTATGTGCAAACGTATATGCGCCGGCGCTCAATTTCGCCAATTCTCCCCTCCAAACACGGCGAGCGAGTAGAATCAGTGGCAGAGAGGCAGAGGGAGAGAGTGAGAAAGATAGAGATAGGGAGAGAGAGAGAGAGAGAGAGAGAGAGAGAACGGCGATCGACGGTTAAAGGAAAAGTGTCGAGTAGAGCGCGCGGGACTTTGCTACGAGGAAAGTGAAGAGGACATTGTTTGGTTTTCTTTTGCCGTGAAGAGACGACAAGCGGTTGTTCGATATGGCGTTGAGAAATCGAGCTATTAATCTGGTGAGTTTAGTTTTTAAAGTGAGACGTCGTTTAATAGCGAAGGACACGAGCGAAACGACGCGGCGTTGGATAGTGAGGGAGTCTCTGGGACTCGCGCGACCGTTGGAACTCGCGAGCCGTTTAAATGCCCTCGGCGAGTTAAAAGCCTCGGGGACGCCCTTGGCGGTGATTTATCCCCGGGCCCGCTTGTCGACGCTTATCGGAGCAGCGGCTTTTACACGACGAGCTTGGCCTTTTTCCGGCATTAGTCGATTTCGTCCCCGTCCCCGTCCCCGTCAACCCCCCCCCCCCAAACCCCCCACCCCCCACCCTCCCCCCT
>NW_011948416.1:9642787-9666944 GCF_000503995.2 Ceratosolen solmsi marchali | reverse complement strand
TCCACCATCACCTCTTCCTCCTCTTCCTCCTCCTCCTCCTCCTCCTCCGCCGCCTCCACCACCTTCACCCTTCAACCCTTCCATTCCTTCCATTCCTTCCATCCCTTCCATCCCATCCATCCCATCAATTAGCCTTTAAGTTTACGTTTAATTGCGATTATTTCCAAATCGCGTGCGTGCGGGCAACCGCCGAGTTTCGCACGGGTCTTACGGCGATTACCCATACGCGCGAGTCTCCTTTAAGCCGAAACACCGCATCGGTCAATTAATAATAAAGCTTAGCATGTTGTGAATGGGCTGCTTGTGATGGATTGTCGTGGATATCGTGATCTTGATAGAGCACGGCGAGGAGCCAGAGTGACTTTTCGGCTCTAATGCTGGAGGAGGCTATTTTTTTTTTTTTCCCTTCTTTTTTTTTTTCCTTCCGTCAATGCATACGCAAACGGTTGTCTTGTTTACATTTGTCACGACGCCAACGGCATCGCATCTACCGGTTCCTATACCCCCGTTAAAACAATATAATAACTTACGCCCTATGCACTCCAATTTCTTATTGAGTCGACTAATTTGTTTACAACAAAAATCATCGCTTACCCTCGCTTACGTCGCAGGATAAATACTATTGTCGTGGCACCGTATTGTTAAATATTCGTTTGGATGGATATGCGGGCTAATGTTGGTTTTAATAATTTTGTTACGTCTAATAGTCGATGAGCCCCCGAGGTAAGGAAGCAATAGTCAGTCTCGATTGATAGGACCTCGCAGCAGCTTTCTTTATCTACAGTGCTCAACTTTTCACATTGCCGTGCACGAAAGCGACGCGATATCTTAAGTGATCTCAAACTAATTTGCTTGTTTTATTTTCTTCGGCTTCGGCTTATATTTATTTATTCTGGCCTTTACCATTTTAAATGTACATACATATGTATACGCCAATGCATGCCTGTGCGCGCATTTACAGGAACACGTGTACGAATATATATGTATATCGATATATTTATTGTAATCAATTCCATATAAAATATATTTATTTGTGAAATGCATAATAGTATGATGCTATTATTATTTTTTTTTTTTTTCAATTTTTATTTTATTTTCGTTTAATCATTTATTGTTTTTTTTTTTTTTTTTTTTTTTTTTTTTTTTTTTTTTTTTTTAATTTTTTTTTTTTTTTTTTTTTTTTTTTTTTTTTTTTTTTTTTTTTTTTTTAAATTTATTGCATTAAAGTATTTTTAATTAAGGCGATAGTCGAAAATTAAAGAAGACAACCATTGTCTTCTGTATATTTTAATAAGAATATAAAATAATACTACTAAAATCATAAGTGTAACAGTAAATATGAATAATATTACCTGGAATTGTTTACAAAGAATATTAAACAAGCGATAGCCGCTATTTTATATCGGATATAATAATAATCGAACATTGTTTTTCCGTTACTTAATTATAATTGCTGAAATTATTAAAAATCATTGGCGATTGGGAGAATAAAGGTAACACATATAATTTAAAAAAATAAATCAATCGCTAAACTATATTAAAAAGGCCGAACGATTAAAAAGGAGTAAGTGAGTGGCAAAGTAATCGTTCTACTTACGTAGCATTTGATGAGGACGTTGCTCGGGCGATTAATCCTTAATTCAGGGAAATGTTTTGAAAGGAAATTGTTAATTCGAAAGAATTAATACAGGTAGAAAAAAATGCGCTTGCCCTTCCCCCATAAGACTCTTGGAGGTAATATATGAGGCCCAATGATCCGATTTTCTATATAAGTTTTCGCCGTTCATGAAGCAACGGTAAAAAACAAAAAGCCAAAAAAACCTGCCAAACATTAGATCCATATTATCATTTAATTTTAACTCCATATCGTCTGCTTTCAGAATGTTGCTAATCAGGAGAATGTGAAGAATGTGAAATCCATGGCAATAGTCTCGGGGCAAACGCGAAGAGCTGCCCTAGGTGAAATAGGTAATAGAGTTATCGTTAATAGGGCCAACGAATTGACAGGTAAAACTAGTCAAACGGCAAAGGACAAAGTTTTGCAGAAGAAGCCAGTATTATCGAAACAGACACAGGTGAAGGTTGATAAACTCGAGAAAGTCGTTCACAAAGTACAAGTGCAAATAATAAAACCAGTTGTGAAAGCTGAGATACAAGTTGATAATCGCCCATTGCCGGAGGCAAATAAAAATGAGACTGATAGTAATGCGAATAAGAAAGAAACCGAAACTTCGAACGAAGTGAAGAAAGAGGCGGATTCCTTTTCCTCGGATTTAATAACAATCGAGGACATTGACGAAGAGGATAGAAAAAACCCCATCCTCGTTTCTGTATATAGTAACGACATTTATGCGCATCTGCGAGACTTGGAGATGCAGTTTCCTGTGAAAAAAGGATACTTACAAGGGCAAGAGGTCACCCCTAAAATGAGGTGTGTACTTGTTGATTGGCTGATCGAAGTCCATGAACAATTTCATCTAATGCAAGAGACATTGTATATGACAATTGCCATTATTGATCGCTTTCTGCAGGTACTTTTACTTACTCCATTGGCTTTGGATTTACTTATGCGAGCACAATTATAATATAAACGTTAATATTACAGGACTTTAGATTAATCACTCGCAAAAGGCTACAATTAGTAGGTGTAACGGCTATGTTTATAGCCAGCAAATACGAAGAAATGTATTCTCCGGACATTAGTGACTTTGTGTACATTACAGATAATGCTTACACAAAATCAGAAATTTTGCAGATGGAAATGATTATAATAAAAACCCTTGAGTTTTCGTTTGGAAAACCATTGCCATTGCACTTTCTTCGGAGATACAGCAAAGCTGGAAAGGTAAATCGACTCCCCCCCCCCCACACACACACATCCTCCTCCACTAAAGATAACGAATCATTCATTGTTACAAATTACGTAGAGACAATGTGTAAATTATTTTATCATTTATTCAGGCTCTGCCAGTTCATCACACGCTGGCAAAATACTTCCTAGAACAATGCTTAGTACATTACGAAGTCTGTCACCATCCACCTAGCTTGATAGCAGCTGGTGCAATTTATCTTTCCTTCCTGTAAGTTTTTGTTTTTATTCCCTTATCGACTTAATTGACTAATAAATATTCTGCAGGGCAATCTCGTAAAGTATCTAAAAATTCTTATAGTTTATTATAATACTTTGAATAGATAATAATACAGAAATAATTCCTATGTTTTTTTATAAACTCCAAAAATTTCATTCCAATCTAATAGTCTAATACTCTTACTTTATATAAAATAGGCAATCGCTGTATCTATTTCCATTATATATTCTATTATATATATATACATATATGCATATATAACTTTCTTTCAAACTCTCTGTTCAAATTTATTTATACGTTTACTCATTTATACAAAATAAGGCATTTTGTAATGGAACAAAGCAGTTTGATGTAAAACTATGTAGATTAATATAAAGTATTAATAGTAATATTAAATAAAAAAATACCGTGAATGAAGAGGGAAAGTTGTGCTTTAAACTATCGAGAGCAATAATTAATTGAAATAAATATAATGAAATTTTGTATCGAGTAAGATGTTGTTAAAATATTTCAAAATTTTACTTCCCACCAAGTTATATCGCTTACACACTGCAATGGACGTTAAAAATTAAAATTGAATGATATTACAGTCTGCTGGGGAATGATAATCTCCAGGAAGGCGATGTTATTTGGACAAAAACTCTGGTGCACTACAGTACGTACAGGACGAAGGATGTATTGCCTGTGGTGCAGGAGATTTCTGCAATAATGGTAAATGCGGAGAAGAGCAAGTATCAAGCCGCGCGGAGGAAGTACACAAATTCCAAGCATATGAAAATTAGTCTGCGCCCGGAATTGAAGTCTCCGACTTTGGTCGCCTTGGTGAATCACAAGAATTAATGAATCTTTTTGTAATATAGTACAATGAAGTGTATACATAGTAGCGATGCATAAGGATCTATCGAGTGACTTTGTTAATGTCCTTTTGGCAGCATTACAAAAACAAAATCTTTTTTAACAGCTCCTCTTAATCCCATCGATACTCTTCTTTGTGCCAAAATTGTAGAGAAAGATCTATTATTCATGATTTTTTTTTTCCATATATAAAAAAGTGATTTTTTAAAAATCATCAAAATATCAAATTCGGGATTATCTTAAGGCAGCCATAAGTGCGTTTATTATTGTATTTTTAAAAGAATTTAAAAAGCCTTTCTATGCATTTTTGTTTTTTTTTTATTGTTAAACTATATTGCAGTTTAATGTTTTGATAAATAATATACATAAATAAGATGAATATCGATATATATATATATATTATAAATGCGATTCGGTGAAATTTCGGTAATCAAATTATCTTACGCGTATGGCTGTTTTGTTAATAAATTCATTCCATAGTGCATCAATATATTTTTAATCGCTATCTAAATGAGAAAATGACTATTGAACGTCACTTTTTTCTAATTGTCAAAATGCTTGATAAAACATTTTTACGTGATAATTTAATATTTGTATCCACTTTTACTATAAATTTAGTGATAATTTTATTTAGTATAGTCAGATATTTTTAATCAGAATACAATGGTAATTACGAAGATTTTTGTACGAAGGCACTACTAATAATTGCTTTTATCACAATACACATTTATTATTCACGCAATGTATGCATTAGGGAAAATATTTTGATAAAAATATTTGTTATGCGATTACACTAATTTTTTTAATGAAATATTTTTAAAGTGCATGTTCATTATACAAAACAAAAACATTAAAAAAAATTAATTTAATGTAGTTAGAAGACCGAAATGGTTTCAAACGAAACTTTTTGCGGAAGCAAAATATATTTTATTTTCGCAATACAATAAATTGTGATTCGAAAAATTGATCTTGACAAAATTCATTCTCACTTACAGTTTAGTTTTATATAAAAGCACTAATTTTGTATAGTTTGAACTTTCAATTAATTATATGAAAATGAATGAACGAACACGTTAAAGTGTGTGAAAACCGTCTAATAGTTTTGTGTAAAATATCTTATGTTGTAAATAAAAGCGTAAACGTTAAAGCTATTTTCTTTTACATTTTTTTTTTATTGTGGCAAAACTATTACTTTTAGTCCCTAAAATTTTACAAATACATCATCATTTAATGATAGTAATAATTACATTATAATATCGATAGTTTCATGTATATAAATTTTTCGTACAAAATATGATAAAAATTGAAGTTCTTAATATATATATATATATACACACACACACACACGCACATATATATATATATATTACATATATTATATATATATATTCTTTATATATATTCAATATTGGCCGCAAGTTGGCGTTCCTGCTGGATTACCGCAGATGAGCCGAAATGCCCGTCGAATGTACGAGTACAACACACGCAAGTATAAGGACCAGCCAATTCCATCGAGCTGGGCTGATGATGTTGAACCGCAACCCCGCGTTGGAATACCACGCAACCAGAGCCCCCGCGCGCAGCGCAGATCACAAAACTGGAAGACCAGGAAGGGGGTTAAGATCGGAGAGAAGAAGAGTGTGCCCGCAAGCGAGATCTCCGACCCCGCTGAGTACACTCCAAAGGTTTTCAAAGCCAAGAGTGAGAAGTTAATGGATGAACCTCTCTGGCAAGAAGGACCTGTTCAGGGCACTCATCCAGTCATTAGAATCTATGCCCAGAATATGGATATGTCAACCTTCCCTCTCCTGCTGGAAAGGGTATACCTTGATCTTGAAGCGGAAAACCCCAGGATCAGGAGAGAAATGCCGTTCTGCATGTTCCAGCACGCTTGTACTAGTGTGTTGAATATCGCTATGATTGACCATCTGAAGACCATCAACGCGGAAGACCGCTATTCAGATGAAGAATCACCGATGAATTTTATTCCGGATGATTTTCATTTACCTGCACCCATAACCGAATTTATTAAGAACATCGCTAACACTACTACTCCGCAATCTGTTTAGTAGTGTTAGCGATGTTCTTAATAAATTCGGCTATGGGTGCAGGTAAATGAAAATCATCCGGAATAAAATTCATCGGTGATTCTTCATCTGAATAGCGGTCTTCCGCGTTGATGGTCTTCAGATGGTCAATCATAGCGATATTCAACACACTAGTACAAGCGTGCTGGAACATGCAGAACGGCATTTCTCTCCTGATCCTGGGGTTTTCCGCTTCAAGATCAAGGTATACCCTTTCCAGCAGGAGAGGGAAGGTTGACATATCCATATTCTGGGCATAGATTCTAATGACTGGATGAGTGCCCTGAACAGGTCCTTCTTGCCAGAGAGGTTCATCCATTAACTTCTCACTCTTGGCTTTGAAAACCTTTGGAGTGTACTCAGCGGGGTCGGAGATCTCGCTTGCGGGCACACTCTTCTTCTCTCCGATCTTAACCCCCTTCCTGGTCTTCCAGTTTTGTGATCTGCGCTGCGCGCGGGGGCTCTGGTTGCGTGGTATTCCAACGCGGGGTTGCGGTTCAACATCATCAGCCCAGCTCGATGGAATTGGCTGGTCCTTATACTTGCGTGTGTTGTACTCGTACATTCGACGGGCATTTCGGCTCATCTGCGGTAATCCAGCAGGAACGCCAACTTGCGGCCAATATTGAATATATATAAAGAATATATATATATAATATATGTAATATATATATATATATGTGTGTGTGTGTGTGTGTATATATATATATATATATATATGTAAGTATGTATTAACAGAATGGCACAAGACATTTATTCCTAAGAAAGTGAAAATATGTCCAATTTCCAATCGCTTGGCTTTTCCACAGGTGCAAATAATAAATGGGGCTCTGAAAAAAAAAAAAAAAATTTCTTTTAAATATATAGGAAGAAAGAACGTCCTCTAAATTTTCAAGACAATATTTACCTGTCCACATTTGCTTCTCATCTCCAAGATCTTCGACAAAATTGGCCCTGAAATTGGTATTCTCGCGAATCGGCGGCCAAATTACATGTTTCTGTTTACTTATTTCAGCTAAAAATACATTCATTTCCTTCTGCAAGTCCTCGGCTAATTTATCGCTATTTATATACAATAGCACTTCGGCAACTGTTCGAACATCATCTAAAAATCAAAAAATAATTTCGGCCATGATTTAATAGCGTCCCGACTAATTGTTTAATGAATCTTTTCAATCTGTCGTCTCGAACGAAATATTTAACTTTCCAAATAACTGTTTACACTCGGAGCTCGTAATAAAGCTGACGGTCCTCTCGACCATTTCTTCTTATTAACAAAGAGCACCGCTTGAAGAACAAAAATCCCGACTCACTTACATTTACTTTAGATAATATTTACATTTCTCTCTTTTCATCACCCTTCGCCCATCCGCTTGCCCGCGGCCTAGTATCATCATCCACCTAACGCATCCCTGCAACTCGTATACCTAAATTAAATTAAATTCTCGGGTCTCCAGGAAATCCAAAGCCCTTAAACACATATTCTAGATGATATTGCGACGGTAAAATTATCGGTAATCCTGTACTTTTACTTTCTTTTTTCGTCAGCTCGGCTACAATAGCGAATATCGCCGGGAAGACGAGAATAGACTAACGGGGAAATTGCACTCACCCCTTTGTTCGTAGGCCTGGGTGACGAGCTGGTGGAGCGCGAGCACGAGGCCAAAGTCCTCGTATAGGCTGCCCTTCTTCGTACTAAACATCTTCCTCTCGTGTTTCCTGCGGTTCTTGCTCGAGCGATAGGTGCGATACGTCGATCTCGAGGCCCGCGAAGTCCTCGTGTCTATCGAATCGGCGATGCTCTCGGTACCGCAGCCCCCGGCCATAGCCTCGCCAGGTTCCCCGATCACGAGACTTCCGAGCTCCGCCAGGGTCTCGCGACGTTTCAACAGCTCCGGGCGCACCAACACCAAGCGGCTCGCGTGTTCCCCAAAGTTCTCCCTGCAGTGGCGTAAGTGCCCCAGGAGGAATTCAGCGTGATCGATGACCGAGGGTCTCACGCGTGACTCTGAGGACGACGGGATATGAGATTTGACGTGAGTCGTGAGAGTTAATACAGTTGTTCGTGAAGCAAAACTCGATCGCTTATCACCGTGGATATTGAGCACCCAGTTGTTTATTACGCGTCGGGTAACGGATTATGTATACGCCCTCTTCATCGAAAAAAAAAAAAATAAATAAATAAATAAAAATAATAATAAAAAATCTTTACTTTACTTTAATTGGTAATTATTTTAAAGCTCGTGATATTTGTTAGTGATTATTATTGTGTCACGGGGTGGTCAGAATGGACTAATTGATGCGCGTTAAATCGTTTATTAAAAAGAGTCGCAACGATCATTAAATTGAAATTCCTGTTGCCAAGTCCTTTATTATAACTTTGTTGGCGTGCTTTCATAAAATTCGTAATCATTATTGCGCTTATCCCTTAAAGAGGGTAGCGGACCGAAACTGGACTGGATAAAAGGGGCAGACAATGAAACATTTGGCTGAAAATATTGCTCAAACGCGTTGAAAATCAATTCTCGATCGAAGAGAGTGAAAAAGAGAGAGAGAGAGAGAGAGAGAGAGAGATTTATCGACCGTCCAAGCTAAACTAACTGTTTCGTCAAATTTTCCCAACGGCAAAATATTTATTAGACGTATAATCGTTGGATTACCTTAGCTCGGCACACAGACTCTACCATTATTAGAGTTTACGATTGACTGGAGTAAGTAAGACGATGATTTTCATAAGGTATCGCGCGCTATCCTATCATACTCCTAGACCTCTCGACCCGGGGTATTTACCTCATTTTGCCGTCATTACAGGTCTCGACTAGTCTTACGTTATTTATGATTGTACCTTTGTACGTGCGTAGGTTCGCTCACGCAAGTCCATACTCGATTGGCTCCTACAATCAAATCTACCTGCGAGAATGAGAAAAATTCCGCAGTTCAAGTCCCGTTATTGCCAGGGCCCTTTATTATTAAAAGATTTGGTGCGCGATTGTAACGCAACATATTCAATTGCCGTACCACAAAAATCCTACCTAAGAATACCTGAACAAAAATGGTTTTACGTTTATACTAAATATATACGTTTTGCGCGCGCGCGCGCGCGCGTGTAGCGTACGTAAATATTGTATAATTAATATATAGCCGATGTAATCATGGATTAGGCCACGCGGACTCGAATGTCTTCTTCCTTCGCTAGACGAGCGATATTTGCTAAAGTAGTCCGTCCACGATCAATGGCCGTACGTCGAATGATAGTAGCGGTCATAATGGCCATGAAAATTTTACGTAACGATAGAGGCTGTTAAATTTGACGCGAGGTAAGGTTGGGGGAGGTGGGTAACGGCGTTACCGATCAAATCCAGTCGATCGTTGCAGCAAACCTCGTTCCACGCCCGAAGCCATTCCTTGCCCATGCATAGCATCGCCACCGCCTCTTCAAATTTATTTAAGTACTTGGACAGAATTATCGCGGCGTCGTTGTACTTATTGTCTCTCTGCAGTCGTTCCACCGATTCTACATACAAGTCCTTCAATTCAGCCGCACTAGAACAATGTTTTCACAATGTTTTCAACAATGTTTTAAACAAGTCGGCATTAAGCATAATTAGGTCCAATCTCGTAATAAGCACGAATAGTTTATTATAATAGTAGGTGTGACTTTACGAATATCGGAGGTAAGTAAGAAAGCGCGAAGAAAAGCGCCATAATCACCTTAATTTCAGCTTGAACGCGGTGGCGATGGCGTCCTGCCAGCTATTGGCCTTTTTAAAAGCAACGAGAGCCTTAGTAAACTCGTTGGCCTTGCTGTAGAGGATCCCGGCCTCTCTGTGCTTGCCCTTCCCGTCCAACACCTCGGCGTAGATAGTGGCGATATCCGCGTACTCGGGTGTCGATCTCGTCTCGGCGAAGAGCTTGAGACCTTGGGCGTACAGTCCGTGCTCGCGTATGAGCTTCCTGCACTCGTCGAACCTCTCTGGCAGCTTGGCGATGTTCGTAAGCGCCGACTCGTAGCGCTTCAGGTGCACGTCGATCTTGTACTTCATGTAATTGGGCTCGAGCATCTTGAAGCTGTTCAGAAAGTTCACGTTCTCCTGGGAGAGGGTGTGGGTCGCCTCGGCGACGAACATCGCGAGCTTGAGATCGTAGGTGCCCAGAGCTATGTCGAAGAGGTTCCTTTTCTTTACCAGAAAAGTCAAACGACGCAATTTCTCCTCGGCGCTACTCGACATCGCGCATTCGCTCAGTCGCTGTAGCTTAATTATTGCTTCCTCGATACCCTTCACGCTCTCCTTCTTCACCAGACTTACAATAATTGGCTGCGCTCAACAAAAAAAAGAAGTCCCATTGTACTTTAGCTCGTCTTTTATCCCTGTAATTGTCGCGAAGCTCAACGCGCGCGAAGGCATTGCGTTTGCTATGGATTAATTAACCTTTAGGCTCGTTTAACCGTCGCTCTTAAAAATATCATCGAAATTATGATTGATGATGATGATGATGATGATGATGATGATGATGATGATGATGATGATGATGATGATAACGAGGTAAAGATTTTCACGTGCATTGGTTACTTATGGAATTAATTGTTTCGATAGTGTTGGTGATTGAAAGAAAAGGAAGGGATGAACGAACGAAGTTTGCGGTTTCTACGATTGGACCAAGAGGACAAACTATTAAACTATAAAACAGCAACACGAGGTTGCTTTTTCTAAAAAATTGTTAACGATCGGATTAATTTATGATGACACGAATAACAACAGACATCTTACCTCGATCAATTTGTCGTGATTTTTCTCCATAGCCGCTCTTAAGATTTCGCATGTCAATTCGACTTTACTCGAACTCGCTGCTTTCGTCGTCGTGCGATCAACGTAATTGCTCTTGTAGATGGTGCGCGTAACATCATCGTCGTTCAGATCCGTTAAGAATATCGTTAAATTGCGCGCGTCCAAATCATCAGCGAATTTCTTAATGTTGTGAAGGAAGGATTGCGGATTGTGATCGTAAAACAGATTGTAATCAATTTGCTGCTTGCGCATGATCTCCAAGGCTTGTTTATAATTCTGTTGATCCAAAAGTGGCTTGATTATGGAGATTGTAAGAGTGCGGTGCTGAATGATTTCCAAATTGCCTCTGGGCATTTGTAAAATCATTCTATCGCCTTTTGCTATGACCGCTATTATGACGGAGCCGCGTTCCACTCGTCTTATATTTAGTTCTGAGGGAAAAATAAAGTGGAGTGAGATGGGGGTCGCGACGATGCATCGTGGATGAAACAATCGTTCGTATGAGAAATAAGTGCAAGCTCTTGGATATTAGAGTTTCGTCATGACAACGTGCAAGGCGTGCAAATTTATCATTTCTATCATTAATTGAATAATTCATTAAGTCATTAAGAGGAAGTATCAGATAATTGTATATTAAAATTTTTTCCCATCCACTTATGAACGTTATTCCATCGTTGTAACATAAATAAGCATACACGGACCATGCGATATACATTCGAAATTTTCAATATCAAACTCCATAACAATTCACATCTGCGTTCACTTATTCTTCAATTACATCATTATTGCAATTATAAAATTACCAAACCTTGTACATTGGATTTCTGTTCCCATGGCTGAACGGTCAAGTCTTTTGTCATCAATTGATCGAGGCCATTCAATGACAAATCAAAGTGAATTAACGTGTGCTGCTGTGTAGTGATAAACAATGCCTCGGAGTGCAGATAAAATGACGTAACATTATTGGTTATTTGATTTCCATCTACGTACAGTATGTGATTCCGTGTCAATGCGATAATCACCTCCTTCCCACCGAAATTCGCACATTCAACTTTTGCCACAACGTGCGAGGCTTTCTTACTTATCGTTAACTCGGATTTTTCCACCCCGTCGCGGTCGTTGTAACGATAAACTTTGTTGTCGACAATTACATAAGCTGTTTTTGAATCCGAAGACGCAACGATGTGTTGTATCTTACCAGGCATTTCCTGTATGCGTCTGTATGAACATGCATCGTATTAGTTTGCGTATAACAATACAAAACATTTATAAACAATAATAACAACGACAACAACTTCAACACAATTATTATTTTGTAATTGTAGGCTTAAAATATTTATATAAAAAACGATTAATGATCGTAATTCTGAAAGTTATGTATTTGATTCGAAAGGTCCTAGATCTGTATGATTTATAATTTATAATTATCGATTATTATGGAAATGTATCGCCTGTTTAATCATTCGCTGCAATAGCATCTATTATTGATAATTTGTAATTAATCACAATCTCATTGAAAAACTCACCTTGACTCTAATTCTATTACATCTAAATCATTGAAATCCAACAGAGGTAACTCGTACAAAGTACTCTTTGTACCTAACGTTATTGAAAATAAGACAACATTTTTTTTATACCAAAATAAATGCTGCATTAAACTGAACGAATACCGATATCCATTTTTTATCGATAATGAGAAATTATATGTTTTGTAAGTAGGTTCCTCGCCATCTGATAACATCTCATTCTGAAATGACAGTTATTTGTTAAAATATTACTTTGATACAATTTTATACTTTTTATTGTAAAATATTATCTTACGTTTTTACAAACTATGATTTTATTATTAGACAAAAACACCAAAAAGTCATTTGGATCTTCTTCGTTATTCCAGCCATTTGGAGAGAACAACACTGCATTGACTGGTACTTTAAATTGGTACTTTCTTTGGCACATTGGAGGTGGATACATGGACTCCTTAAATTTCGTTTTATTAACATTGTTACCATCGATCACACAGACCGTAGCTTTGTCAGATTCGGTTTTGCCGCAGCTTTGCGAAATAGCCCAATAAAATCTATAAGCGGTGCTACTTTTCAGCGACAATATTAACAAATCCTTGTCGATTTGGGAATGCCAAGCAACGTACAATATAGGATATTTCTCTGGATACTTAATAGTCTGTTTTAGATACCAGTGATAATTACTTTGCGACCATAATTGAAGAATATTCAATTTAGTAATTAAGTCCTTGTACCAAATTCCTAGAATATCAGAGTCCCTTGACCAAATTAAATCTAGAATCTACGAATATAATGAACAAATTTCTCTCATCTTTATCTTAGGAAAAACAAAATTTTAATTTTAATATACTTGCTTGGACAGTTTGCGAGTCGAAGGGAAGAGCGAATTCTCTGTGCAAAAGACCATTTTTATTGAAAAGTGCAACCGTACGCTTGTTGGGTAATATCCTTGTCGCGGCAATTACATTGTCAGCGGTTTTCCATGACAAAGTTCCTTCGAGACCATCTACCAATTCGCTGGTATACTGTAAAATTCCTTTCCTATCAAATACCTTAAATCTTCTTGCATTAATTTTGGGATCGACAAAACTGACCGCAAATAACGTACTCGCTGTATTCCACGTTATTTTAGGTACGCCTTTATCCGCATTGCTTTTTCTGAACTCGTCTGGCGTCTCTTTAGCTGCCGCTTTACCCATGGAACCATGAAACTGCGTCTCTTTTTTGCCCCAACCGACTGTTATAAATTCTTTTGCTCCAAATTCCGTACATAGTAAACTTGCCTAGAATCACAAAATAAAAATTATCGATGGTCATAAACGCGAGCGAGCGCGCAAACACACATATAATCAACCAATCTTACGCTATTGACACAATCAAAAAATCTACATGTTATAACGGTAACCACGAGGTCTTTTGAAACAAAAACTATAACTTCGTTATCGGGACTTATCTTCATGCATTGTAATCCAGTAGGAAATTCCGCCACTTCGACAGCTTCGAACAATGTCTCGTCAAATTCTTTCAATTCATACACGAACCCTGAATCGTATCCAACATATATATCCCCATTGTTGCTACAATACTCTACTCCAATAGTATTTATACGGTCAAATTTAAGAGCTATTTTCTTAGTGGAATAGATTTCTTTGGCAACGTCCATTATATGAATTACATTTGCATGACACTCGACTAAATAAAATATATTTTTATTAAAGTCATGACAGCAATGATATTGTGAACGCGGAAGAAGTACATGATCGTCGAACACAGTTGTGCTTTGAGTTTCTACAATTAAATTCCTCATAATTGTTATACAACGTTAAAAAGAGAATTATCACTAAAAATTGGCAATATTTTTATTCAGTATTTGTGTAGACAGCTGAAAATGAATAAAGACAAATAATCATTTACAACACTTTGTTAACGCCGAATATCAATAAGCATACACTCACCCTTAATACATTTTAAATAAATAAAACAATATCTAGTCCACGTATAAAATTTATAAACTATACATTTAAATCGTTGCCATCTTCAAAAAATTACGGGCCATTAACGGAATTATTGGTTAGAGACTTTATGCACCGACCATGTGTTCGAAATTTCAACGATTGCGGGTTTGACTTGGCATTACATGAAACATTGATTGGATCGTATCATTTACGCGCTACTTCCAATGGGAATACGAAGGATGCGTGCGAGTGTGAGTGCGCGTGTGCGTGTGGGTGCGCGCGCGCGCGTGTGCTGTACACGTAGGGAGAAAAAGAAATGTATTGAAATTCGGTATGTTTGGCGCGATCTAATGACATTTATATGCAAAACAGTCGTCTCTATTTATCCATCTTGTGAATGTTTTTGTCAGAAATGTCGAGCATTCGAATTCGACATGAAGTACTTACTATCGGATGCTCATGAGCCAACGGCAGCGAATCATTTTAAGGATAATTGAGAATTTAGCGATTTAATGTGACTGTTACAGCTTTAAAAAACTTTAGTGACAATTTTCATTTTTTTCTTTTTCTTTTGATTCTTAAATAAGGATAAATTATTTCATTGAACAAAGTTTAAATGGCCATCGGATATTGATAAAAATTACAAGTTCAATGAAACACTCGCACCGGCATTTTCCTTACCTTCTATTAAAAACTAATTTCACCAACGATTTAATGTCATTTTTTAATTCATTCGATTTTTCATAATTTACATTTCCTTTCGTTTGTCTATTAATACGGAAATGGCCATTGTTACGAGAGTCGCGTATTTTGCGAAGATTAAAAGTTAGTGTTTTGCAAGAGAAGGGAGTTAAGAAAATTCCTAATCCCGCTGCTCTCTTTACGCATTCTATGACGAGTTTGTGATTTTTGCTCGGGACATTGTTTGTAAATAAATTAATAATCGGCGAGCTTTACAAAAGGAACGATTTCGCAAGTGATGAGTATTTCGTTCGCCTCGACGTTCTGACATTACGTTACAACATTACAATAATAGGACTTTGAGCAAATTCATAAATAAGAAGAAGAAAAAAAAATCTAACGCACAGTGAGACCTGGACGTACTTTATCGAAAGCACGAGGAATAAAAAAAAAAAAAAAAAACAACTTTTTATCCATTTTTTCTATAATCATCATCGTCTTCCTATTTATCCAGCGTCTATGCGTACATTATATTAATAGAAAAAATATATATATGAATAAACTATATATTACTGAGAGAAAAAAAGAAGATTTTATTCTAATTACACGTAATCGTATAGCTATATATAGACACATGATAAATTAATATTGAAAGTTGTTATGCTATAGCAAAATATTGAGTTATAAGATGCATTTTGAAATGTATTCAATGATGAAATTTATTTAGAATTAGCTTGGAATTAAAAATTCATACATAAATTATTTGTATATTAACGATCAGTGTTTCTCAATAGAATATATTTAATAGAGCTTTTAAGCTCTTGCATGTCCTGTACATGCAGTTTTCAATTTTTAGTGGTAATATTGAAAATGATAGCGATTTCGCATCATAATCAAAGAAATTCAACATCTTGAGTCTACATAAATAGGCAATGAGTCTATTTAATTTTAATTTTTCGATATACATAATTGCAAAATCAGGGAAATGGGCAGTGATTTTTATTATAAATATTCGCACGCGCACGTGACATATTTTACATATTTATATTTTATTTGCATTTGTATAAAAATATATTAAATATTTGTCAATGATAAAGAAAAATATGGAAAGATATATATATATATATATATATATATGATATAAGGTAATAAAGGAAAATCTATTTCTTTTGGATAAATAGGAATACATGGTTTTTCAAAAATGATTCCATAAAGTTTTGACACTTTAAAGAATATGTAGTAAATAAAAAAAAAATTAATATTTATTAGAATAAATATATATATATATATATGTTTTGATATTTGTAGAAATATAAATAAAGTTGATCTTTTAAAAAAGATGCACGTACATACAAATGACACACTATAATAATTAACTTTTAACGGTAGAAAAATATTCATGAATGTAAAATATATATACATATGCATATATATATATATATATATATTTAATAAAATTCCATTGATTGAAAATTAAATAAATTAAAGTAATGATAAAAGCGGGCAAAATCTAAAACTTATGCTATACTTTATATAATTAAAGTATATTTAGTTTCAATTATAACTGTATTTTTATTTAAAACTATGGTACATTTAATTTCATATATAAAAGTAATAGCGTTAAAACTTTTAATATCAGAGTATTATAGTATTATAATTCTCGAAAGACTAATTAACAAAATTTGTAAGCAATTTTTATATATAACTAAATTAAATTTAAACTCTCTATCCTGATTAACAATTCCATTTCATTAATTAATCGCATTATTTAATTTGTTTGTTGTTTTATGAACTTCGTTGAATATGACGTCACAATACAAGTTTGTTATTTTCTTAAATTTTAAGAGGTTATGTGCGATACCGAAATGTGATATCAGTGTTAAATTTTTTTTTTAAAGAATTAAATAAAAGTGAGTGTTTTAAAGTTCAATATAAGCCTCCATCGATAATGTAATTTAATGTTCGTTCTATTTAGCTCTTGTAAGACGATCTGGATTTTTTCAAATATTTTAATTGTCGGAAATATATTATAATATTTTGAAAATAACTTGTTATTAATTGGCATTAACAATTAGATTAAAGTACCGTTAGATACAATTTTAAATCGCATTGTGAAGATAGAATAGTCATTACATACAGAATAGCAAATCATTCTATACATAAAAATATAAAGTATAATATTTTTATATTCGTACATAATGGTAAATCGTCTGTTTTTAATTACTCACACGAATAAACGAAGGCATTTAATTACGGATATTTTTCACATTAATGTACTGGATCTTAATTTTAGGGATTTATTTATATTTATATTTATATTTATATTTATATAAAATATAATGAAATATTTACAAAATGATGAAATGATAAATTAAAATGTATTTTAATAGACAAGTAATAATATAAGGATGTATCATTGATATTTACATTAAAATTCACACAATAATTCTGCTACTTATTCTAGAAAAGATTTTAAAAAATGGACAACGATATGCTAGTCGACGTCGATTCGAATATCGATGCAACCACCACCGACTTTATATTTTCAACACCAAATATCATTCCTAGTCCAGAAAAATCAATTGGTATCGAGAATTTCTCCGACAATATATTTGGAAGTAGATCGATGCATTTTGCCGAATCGTCGAGCTTTTTCACATTTGCAAAGCCTGCAGCTATTGAAAGTGAGAACGAAGCCAGTTGGGCCAATAAAAGAAATCTAGTTAAGAACAAACCTTCCATTTTATGTAATGATATAAAGAAAACCACATCATACGGCCAATTGGAAAAGAACTTGAAGAAAAAACAAGAAGGGAGATTAGAATTTTCTAAGTCCATTACTTGTTCGGACGTTCCAGACTCTCTCCTTGTAAAATCAGTAGCTAAAGGATACTTTGAACAATTTGGAGAGATTCTCAAAATAACCGTTCGACCAAGACGTAAGATGATTACAGTGTATTATACTACCAAAGATGCGGCAGCCCTGGCATTGAATAAGTCAGGCTTCTATCGTGATCACAAATTCAAAACAGAATGGACAACTTCTGACATGTTATTGAAACCGAAACAGAAGGACTTGGCAAAAGGAAAAATTATGAGCATTTTAAATATGGATGATGATGTGAAAGAGGAGCTGGAAGCTCTTCGAGGCTTGGAATACAACTTGCCGGATCCTCATAATTTGAGAGCCTTGACCATAGCTGCGAAGGCCAAAGTTAAAAAGGCAAAAGTTGTCGCCAATAAGGAAACACATAAACACATTGTACCGCGACTTGCCAAACCGTCGATGAGAGCGAGCAAACCCATAGTTTCATCCGAGAAGTTGCAGTCTAAGATAGATGTACCAACGATAGATCCAAAAAGAAAAACAATATCCAGCGCATCGATCGAGGAATTGCAAAATCAAATTCGCCAAGCAGCCACTACGTCGGAAGAAAAATACAAGGTCAAATATCTATAATAACAATTTATATTATATTTTATAAGGGAGCCATTTCTCATGCATTCTTATCGTATTATCTAATTTTATTTTACTCCCTCCTCTCCATCATTAATGACCACCTTCACCGCTTAATCTGTCTTATTTTTACAATTCAGGCGTCAATCATATTCGTCTACTGATTAAAACAATCTTTATATTAAAGATACTCGATGCTCGTGATCGACTGATGAGGTTGAAGCACGAGAAGCAAAAGAACTTGGCCACCGCCAAGATCACGAAAGGCACTTGTCAGGACATGTGCCCCGAGAAGGAAAGGTATATGCGCGAATTTCAGCGGCAAATATCGTCGTTCGAGCAACTGGAGGACAGTGACTACAAGATCAACGACTCGACTGCAGTTAAACAGTATTCTCGTTCGTCCGCCGACCAGGAGGAGCCAATGTCACACGATTTGAGACCAGTCAAGTCCTTAAAAATGACGATGAATTATCTGTTGCACGAGATTGCGGATTTGGGGGAAAACAACGAGACGAATTTAGCGGAATGGTATCACTTTCTTTGGGATCGAATGAGGAGCTAGCCCAGCAGTAATTGTGCTGCACAGAGACTGTCGAATTGGTCGAGCAGTGCGCGAGATTTCACATATTAACGTCCGAGCGGCTGTGCGCCGAAGAACTTTCGGTATTCGATCCTAAAATCAATAGCGAGAACCTCACAAAATGCCTACAGACGTTGAAATACATGTACTACGATTTGCGAGAGAACGGCATCGCCTGCGTAAACGAGCCTGAATTTCGTGCCTACATTATATTACTGAATTTGAACAACGGCACTTTTATCTCGGAGCTGAGCACCTTGTCGCCCTCCATCCAACATTCCCAAGAAGTCAAATTTGCCCTTAGTATTTATTCAGCCCTTGCCATGGACAATTACTCCAGGTTCTTCAAGCTCGTGCGAAAGACCACCTACTTGAATGCGTGCATCCTATTGCGTTATTTTAATCAGGTACTCTCTCTCTCTCTCTCTCTCTCTCTCTCTCTCTCTCTCTCTCTCTATATATATATATATATATATATGTTCTTTCATTTAGCTATTGTTAATAGGTACGGTGAAACATTTTAATCGTCTACGTTCTTTAAACAATATGATAAAGCTTTTCTTTTAATCAAACTATTGGAAATAATATATTAGCCCCGGGTATTGGCAAGCTTGGCTACCTGCCATATTAAACTTAATATCAATTAATCGTTTTCGTGGCCATAAAATATCGTTTATTCGAACGTATTGACGCAGTGTTAATGATTTTTACATTTTTACATAACGAAAAATTTCCTTTATGCTTATCCTTGAATTGCATAGGTGCGAATAAAAGCGCTGTCGGTGATGGTAAAAGCCTATTGTCGGACATCCGGAACAACGGAATATCCGCTTTACGAGCTTATCGACATCCTCGGCTTCGAGGACGAGGACGAGATATTCGACTTTTGCTCGCGAACGGGCCTCAAGTGCGACAGAGAGAGCTTGTACATAAAGCTCAACAAGGAGAACTTCCGGGCGCCGGACTGCATCATCGAGCAAGGCCGAGCTTACACCCTCGTGCTCTCCAAGAGACTGATGGTGAATCAATCGGTCGGACAGTGTATCGCCGGGGGCACTCGACCCGACAAATCTTACGAGCATCACAAACCTCACAGTAGCTTCGACTCTCAAGGGTATCTCCTGCCCTCGTCCATAAATGCCCAGGATCAGAATCTCGTCGAACCTTGCTTCGCTGTGGACAGCGACGTGCAGTTCGTCGACGAGCAGAGGGGGTCGAAGATCGGAACTAAGATTGACAATGATGTCGAGGATAGAGGCTCCACGAGCCTCGGCTTCAGGTATGACTTCTCCATCCCTTACCAACAACAATTTGCTACGACAACAAGTTTTTCAATGATTTTTCTTTTTTTTTATTCTTTCCTCTCTACAATCCTGTCCCGCGCGCGATTATCCTTCCCAGCTTTGCCCTACGAATGTTTGTGAGTGACCGATCGAAGCGCCAAGCAAGCTACGCGATTCTCTTTTTATCACAAACTAACGATCTCATTGTCATTGCATTGTCATTGTAGGCCAATGAACGCTGATTACCCGACGAAATCAAGGTCAGAGTCCAGTGCAGTCACGATGGGAGTGAAAAGAATCACGTCGAGTGCCGGCGACGACACTTGCCCGTTGAAAAGCTCCGAGTCAAAGTTCTTCGCCTCCGTGCCGAGTGCGCCCTCCTCCGTATTCACGACGCAGCCGTCAACGATTTTTTCCGTCCCATCGATGAAATCGCATGGCTTCGCCATGAATTCGCCCTTCGGCATGACGGCGGCGAACAAAAGTATTTTTGCGGGCAGCGGCCGCGCCAATTTTTTTACTCAGCCCTCGGTGGCGTCGTCCACGAGTTTCAATGATGCCAATAACAAAATCTTCAGGTACAAAGAACGCGTGCACGCTCGTGCGCGTTCACTAGCTCGATCTTACCTTACATTAATTAATTGGATGGGAAAAGTCAGGCTTGACGATTGTCAAGGAGGAGCGACCTCCAAACCTCATCAACAAATGCATTGTCATTAATAGCTTTTGAACAATTGTATAGTATATTCGAGTAATTACCTCTTACACGATTACATTTCGTCCAATGTAGTATTGTAAAATGTCGAAAATCGCGTGAGGGAAAAACGAAAAAACGAAGGGATTATAATCACGTCTCGTAATAATAACAAAATTAAAAATATCGATCAAAGCCCACTGAAGATAGGCATTTCACTCTCATAGCGTGAGATATAAACCACCCGACTCCCGAGGAGGAGATATGGTGGTGGTGGGAGGAGGGGAGGGAAGGAATTGTAGGTCATTGTAGGTAATTATTTTCACGGAATTAAACGTAAAGGTTAAAATTTATGTCGGCCTTTGGCGTTGATACAATATACAATCGTCGGTACTCAAGCTCGCCTCTGCCTGTCCACAGCAACGTCGACGGCGACGGCGATGGCGATGGCGACGTCAAAAGTGCCCGAGGTGGTGGTAGTAGCAGCAGCGTCGTCGTCGTAATCGACGGCAAACAGACTCCATCGAAGCGCCGTCTCGAGGAGCTGGAATCGGCCGTGGGGAAGAAGAGCCTGCAGGAGAAGGCCGAGTCGAGCAAGCGAGTCGATAAGCTCGAGGAGGTGGAGGAGCGTGCAAAACTCGAGCACGAGAAGCTCTACCGCCTCGAGCGATTGAACCAGTGCTCGACCGATCATTACGAGCGACTGGAGTTGGAGGTAACGAGCGAGCTGTGCTCGGAGGTGGCGCGGGCCGAGCTGGAGCGCACTCGGCTATTCGAGGCCCTCGCGGAGAGAATATGGGAGGGTCTGGTTAACGAGCTCTGCGAGGCCGTCCTCGACGAGCAGCTCTTCGTCCAGGACATGCTGATCGAGGTGGGCCGCAGGACCCGCGATCGGCTACTGCTCAAGTACAGCCGCTCCTGGAAGGAGTGGGCCGCGAAGCGGCGGGCCCAGCGGCGCGAGGCGCTCGACAATACGCCGGTCTGGCTGCAGCCTGAGAGCCTCGAGGACCGCGCGAAGAAGTTTTATCAGCCCCAGCAGCTTGCGGCGATCGTTCACGCGAGAGAGTCCAGGAGGCGGAGGGTCGAGCCGGCAGCCGCGACCCCGTCTACGAGACGCACGCCCATCGAGTACGTGGTGAGCGTCGGCCTCAATGAGAACGCCAAGTCCCTGAAGATCGAGCCCAGTCAGCACGCGTTCTGGAAGATGGTCATCTCGTGGCCGATCCTTGAGAACAGACTCACCATCTGGCGGCACAAGAAGCTCGTCAACAGGTCGGTGTACGGGTCCTCGGCAGGGACGATCGTGACACGCTCGTACGGTGCGCGTACGTAGGTAGTCGCGGACGACTCATCGGTGGCTAATTCAAGCTTCGCTCGTTGTGCGGTAGGTACCTGAGCCCGGCGGACAGCAGCCTCGAGCCGATCTTCATACGGCACAAGTCCAACAACCGGGAGCGGCTGGACATCTGTATCCGACACTTCGAGGGCCTCGTCTGCGAGAACTGTCTCACGGGCATGGACGGGCTGCTGCTGGTGGTGGCTGCCGACGAAGAGCCGCGCAACATCGAGCGCCGGCTTACCAAGGCCGTGCTATCCCGGGAGAAGCTGATGCCGATACCCCTGGTGATGGTCGTGTTCGGGGACACGGAACACGATCCGGGTGAGCTTGAGCTCGCTGGGACCGCGGCGCGGCTCCTCGAGTCCGGCCACCTCTCCCGGTATACGGTGCTGCGCGAGCGCAGCGTCGAGGAGGACGTCGTACTGAGGGTCGTGCAGAGCGCCACCCTCTGGCTGGCGATCAACAGGTCGGCCCAGGTGCCCCTCGAAATGGACTACCTTAAGAGGCTCTTCGACGACTGCTTCACCGAGGACTTGTGGATAAGGTAGGACGTGCGATACGATCGGATTGACTCGGGCTGAGCTAATGCTACCGGCTTCCGCCAGCCGCTCACGCGAGTGGATGAGCGGCGTCATGGCATTATGCACAAAGTTGAATTGTCCCTTGCGACTTTCGAGAACTACGTAGTCCTCCTCCCACCTCCGCCCACTCTACCATCCCACCCACATACATATTCCACAACCATCTAATCCTTCTTACGCCACGAATTTCTCGTCTGACTTTGGACTCTGCCATTGATTTTCAGAATTCACGGCCATCTGTCGCATAATCCGCAATTCGCGAAACCCTGGAACGATCCCAATTTCATCATCGGCCTGCACAACGAGGGCGTTAATCACATTATGGACATAATCATGGATCCGGAATCCATGATGTATACGGATTTCGCCCCGGAGCTGAAGATCTATCTAGACAATAAGACATCGTATCCCTGTACTTATGAATACTTCGACAACGTGTGGAAACATCCGGAATACAGGGCCGAGCTCGAGCGCATTATCAGCAGCTTTATTTTTCCTCCGTGGAAGTGAGTCGCTCGTATAGCGCGTCATTCCTAGATCTCGGCACATTATAGAGACAAATGAGCGAATGATAATGGTTAACGATCATACTATTATTAAATTGTTATTACGAGATTAAGTTTTTTCGATGCTTACAGAGAGAGAGAGAGAGAGAGAGAGAGAGAGAGAGAGAGAGAGAGAGTTTATACTTTCGTGCCAAATGTTTAATCAATCAAATTTATTAAGGCTCACCCAACAGTTCGTTACATTGGATTACGCATACAAGAATATTGTAATAAATGATATCTAGAGTGAGTTGAATTGGCGATGAAATTCAATCGTTCGTATAGATCTTACCATAAATACTTGACAATATTACATCAAATTGTCTCGAGATATCCGAAATTATTTCTGCACACTTTGAACAGACAATATTATTTTATCGATAAGGCTTCGACTAGAGCATTACAGCCATTACAGATAGCCATTATTATGAAATTGGTAAATGTTTACAATTATTATGTTAAAACGTCAAAGGCTCGTCATATCCACGCGTGCACTCGTGAAATCCAAAAAAAGAATTTTTGAATAAATCGCCTGCGTTGTTCAGACAGTCGAGTTTGCGCGCGACGTGAACTCATGGACCGTCGGCGAATCGTTATGAAAATTCACATTCCTCGGAGTTACGTAATGATCGAGTAACAACGAGCCGGATTATCTTTCAGGGATTCGTGGCCAGTTGAGGACATGGTGAGCCTACACG
>NW_011948416.1:9618093-9642683 GCF_000503995.2 Ceratosolen solmsi marchali | reverse complement strand
ACTGCCAGCAAATAGTCCCCCTCGAGAGCAGCCTCGCGATAGCTAAAAACATAATGAGCGACCTCTTTCTTATATCGGGCTACACGGAGGAAAGCTGCCCGTGCATCGCCGACGTCGTTATCCATCTCGTGGCCATGAAGATAGGCGACCTTGGGAATAACACGCGCGTCGTTTACAACAAGAGCCACGTTAAGCACTTTCAGACGCTGCCCTGGTGGTTCAAGTCCAGCGTCCTCATGGATTATACGGAGCGGCTGGGATACGGGAGGGATAAGGATGAGAACGAGCGGGACAACGACTACGAGATGAGCTTCGAGCGTGAAACTTACAGCGTGAGTAATCAATTGGATGCATCTCGGTTATACCCGTCTTTATGCCGAGCTTCATTATGCCCGACTTGCCCAGATGGAGCAATGACGGCCCAAGGCTTACTAACCAAGAGTACAAAATATTACGAAATTTCAAAGCACGTGGAGGGGATATAATGCTTTAAGCCGTTAAATTTCGAGTTAACGAGCATTGCAGAAGCTCGTCGTCCTGCCCGTCTAATCGTATATTCCACGCATAAATGTAATATGTCGTTTGTCGGCAGGAGATGGAGCGGCCCGGAGCGAGCAGTTCGCTTTTGGAGCTGGAGTGCGACATCGACGAGCTGAGCGTAACGTGCCACCAGCAGGACGAGGAGATGACACTGATCGATTATTGCCGGAAGACCCGCAGCCAGATCGCGGATATGCAAGAGGCGACCGCGAGGCTGGAAAAGCAGCTGGAGGAGCAAAGGCTCAGGAGTCGGTTGTTCGAAGCCAAGCTGAAGGAGGCATTGGAGGACGGGCCTACGGAGTCTGGAAGCTGATGACCTTTCGGGCGCAAGACGATTCAGATCGTTCCGCCCGAACATCCGAGGCTCCCGAGGCCGGCGCGGCTCTCCTAATGGCTTGTATATAAGTGAATTGAAATTTCATTGTCAATTATAAGCAATAATGATATATAATGGGTAACTTTGTTGGTCGTCTCTGTGTTAACTCGAGCACTACGTGCCTTTATTAATTCCGAATTTTTGCTTAATATTATATCTAAAGAAAGGTTTTCATCCTTTGAAATATTCCTGTTATTTCGGTCCTTGTGAAATTTCAAGCGTCTCTCGAGTCCCCTCGAATGAATAATAATAATAATCGGCCATTAATATTGATGATAATTTTTGGTGAATTATTTATTTGTTAAGCACATTTCTTGATTTTAAATGCTATCGACGTATTAAAACAAGGATCATCAAATATTTATCAATTCAATGATGTGATACAATACTGATTATATTATCGAGTGACAAACTGTACGAGCAATTCTTGTAAGAATATATATGGCTTTCCTACCTTCTCATAGACTATGTTATTTAATAGACACAAGGTACATGCGAATTTCATTTAATAAAAGATGATACATGGTTATAAATGAATTATTTAATAATAAAATATTTTTTATAAAAATTTAACTGTATATTTCTCAATTCAAGGAAAAGAGATTCTCATTTTGAATTGCAAATATGTATTTGTCGTATGGAGGAACATCAAACACTCTCAAAGACACACGTATCAATGGACAAAAAGCTTTTTCTTGTTAAAAATATTTAGATAAATAGTTACTCAACAAACTACTTATCTCTTGGATTATTTTTGATCGAATGCAAGTAATAATAGTTATAACCAACAACTGAAAGATTTAAAATGATTAGATATTAGAAAATTAAGGAACGCCTGTGTCGATATGTCGTGAATAAAATATGTAAATACTTCTCATTGAAATGTTCGCGTCCTGTAATCATTTTTCTACACACGTAACATATCATTTGTCCACACTTGCATATTATTTTATTACAGCCCTTATCTTTAATAAACCTAGTTTTACAATTGTAACAAATTCTAATTACATCCTTACTCAATCGTTCTTCATTATATACACGAAGGGCATGTTCCTTGGCAACTTGATCACATAACAAAGGCAGATGATTTTCTTTTCTGCACAATCTAAAAACAAATAGTCAACTTATTAATAGCAATTTGATCGGTGAGAAGCAATAATATATATATAATAACGAAAAGGTATTGCCACCTGCAAGAAATTTGCATGCATTCGAAATTTTTACAATAGATTATTCTGAATTCTGGATCTATTTCGATCCAAAAGTTACACAATGGACAAGTAACCAAATTTTGTATGTTAGCCCGCAAAATTTCTCTTTCTTGCTGTTGTCCTTCCATCATATTAAGTATATAAACTGGCAAAATTTTCTTCATAGTCTCAATACTAAATTCAACTGGGCAATTTGCAAAACATTGTAGAGACATCTTGCCGTTTCTCATATGCATATAAAAACCTTGAATAATACATTTTTTACAAAATTTATGATTATTTGTACAACTGATAGTATCCATCAATTTGAGATTGTCACCGTAGCAGCATAAGCATTCAAACAACACATTATCCTTAGTATACAAATTATTAATTAATAAACTGTAGAATATTAATATTATTCTATAAGAAAATTTTAACTGAATTGTAATAATAATATTTTACCATTGTTTCTTTTTCATTTTTCAGTTCCAAGCTTTTCATTTTCAATTCGATTTTCTCTTTATTTTGAATAAATGCAATTTCTTGTAATAACAAGAAATTGTCGGATTCAATTTTAGCCATTGAATGGCTAAAATAATATTTACATGACAATTTTAAACATTTATCTGTTAAACTTAAATTGTATTCATTTTCTTTATATGTATTAAGTATCTGTGACTCCTAAAAAATAATACTTGTAGTATCTTGATTTTTATATATTAAAAATAAAAATCATATATAATTATGAAATACATTTAAAAAAAACAAGAAATTTATGTATATATATATATATATATAATCACAATTATTTTTCAGAATAAATTTTTCCACATATACAATCATAATTATATATAATTTTTGATAATTG
Organism: Ceratosolen solmsi marchali; assembly: GCF_000503995.2. Taxonomy (NCBI): domain Eukaryota; kingdom Metazoa; phylum Arthropoda; class Insecta; order Hymenoptera; family Agaonidae; genus Ceratosolen; species Ceratosolen solmsi. Next base: position 9,639,706 of record NW_011948416.1, on the reverse strand, counting down.
AACATAATATACAAATGAACAAACTAATGTTTGAAAATATTTATGTTTTAAATAATCATATGCTAGGTCACTGTAATTTTCTGTTCGGAGCGGATTTTCAAAAAATAAAAACGGTTCGGGATATTCCATGATAAATTGTTCTACATTAAAACCATCCGTACATTTATTGATTGTCGTTCTCTTTCTTAATTTAACAAAATAATCATTTCTTTTTGGAAATTCCTGACATATCAGACGGTCGTTTATAAGCTGATTCAAATTCGTTTCATTTCCATCACTGTCCTTCACCAACTGTTCAAGATAATTACGATCGGCATCTGTAAACATATTCGATAAAATATTCACTTTCTCCTCAATAATTTCAGGATCAGTACGCAGAAATTCTTGAAAAAATATATCATTTTCTACTGTCGCAAATAGATTATTATTCTCCATGTATGCAAGAAGTATAATCGATAAACCGATAATAAAATTGCCAAAACTCTAGCTAATCGACTACTTCTTCTCTATTATTATTATTATTATTATTATTGTTGTTGTTATTGTTGTTATTGTTGTTGTTGTTGCTCTATGTGGTGATGATGATGATAAAGATTATAATAATAATAATAATAATTCACAATGATGTATAGTTGACGTGTTATTGAAAGTTTTAAATTAATTTTTGAATATTTATCGGTTATTATCTAAAAATATAAAAATGTTTTTATCCTTATAGTTCATTCTCTAGCGATCATAATATGATCGTAAATTTTCGAAATTAAATAAATACTTTTAATGTAATTGTTAGAATCTAGTAAATACTTACTAATACTTGCTACGATTCAAACTTATTCTTCTCTTTTTATTAAAGCAAAAATTAAAATATATCAAAATTACAAAAAAATTAATATGTGTCTATGTACAACTTAGAATCGTTTTCTGAAATATTATTAATATCTAAAGTTGTTTGTTCTTCATTAAAGGAACAAAAGAACTGTGAGTGGAGCGTAATTCTTCACTCAGATTCTAATATTATCGATCGTGTTTTGTTTAAAAAAAAAAAAAAAAAAACAATCAAAGTACAATGGCAGCATATTACATTCATCATTAATCTTATAAAGAAATACGAAACGCTGACCAATCATAAATGCATGTGAGAAGAATGGAAGGGACATTTGAAGTTTTCGAGGGGCGGAGACGATATCCAATAATACCCGATAATCTGGTCCAACCACATATTTGTACATCAAATATACAAATCGTGAATATCAATAATAATAACAATGAATAAATAGGAAAAATAAAAAATCAAAAACAGAAGAGGTCTCACAGATGCAGTTGATTATGGCGTGAAAGAATAAATATAAATTTCATTTCTCAGATATGCCATTATTAGTTATACTAATTGTCTCGATTGATCGCCTTTGGGATTTGTTGCGTGATCGATCAATAAACTCGCGATCATTGATTCGATCGAGATTAAGTATTAGATATGTATTTAGAATCGGATTTATAAAATCAAAACAATAAAAAAATATTAGTTCGAATATATTGTTTGGTATAGTGGACGTCGATTAAACGAAAACGAAAGCTTAAAATTCAAGCTAAGGAATTTCGTATGCATTAAACATTTTTCTCAATCTAACGTTTATATAACATAAGATTATTAAAAATTAATTTCTCTAATGACAAATTAAACGCGCACTTTATGGATGTAGATTTTACCTTTACATGGGAGCGTCTTTACGTATGAGAGAAAGAAACAAGATTAAGTTACGCGCTTAGATCTCTAATATCTTCGTAAGAAATAACGTTTGTAATAAGTTTTGCGCGAGCATTATTTCTTCATGAAGATTAACCGATAAAAATATATACCTTAATGTTTCGATAAAACATTTATTACAAATTTGTATTTCAGTATTGTTTGGCCTTAGCTTGTTATCCGCGTTAATAACGTCGAGAAAACTAAGGCATAAATGCATTTAATTATTTTTCTATTTAAAATCTGAGATCAAAGAATGGCTATAAATTTGCTTCTATTGAAAAGTTTAGAAAGTTTAGAGAATTTAGAATCAATGGGCGCGCATTAATATAGACATCAGTTTTTTTTTATTAAATTATATTTATTATTAATGAATAAATTACAATGAAGTACTTAATGCATACGTATATAATGCACAATATCTTACATAATTTTATCCTAAAGTGAATATTAATCAAAACTTTATGTAATAGAATTTATAATAGATTTATAATTTATATAATTGTATATCACTTTAAAGGTACGGAATTATTTGGAGGTATAATTTATAAAGTAACAATACATTATAAATAATCGTAGACATTTCAATTAGTATAATATCTCAATGTGCAACATAAAAAACATGAAATTAAGATTATCATTTAATCTAATAGCGTCTACAATTCTTTTATAAATTAATATTACTAACAAAACGTTAGTTTGTACAGAGAGAGAGAGAGAGAGAGAGAGAGAGAGAAATAAAAGGAATGAAAGGTAAATAAATTAATTTGCTATTAAAGATCCTAAAATGGTTTTTTTTTCTTCAATAAGTTAAACCTGAGAATCGATCATGTTAAGCTGACACACTCGACGCACTTATCTATAAAAGCTTTACTAATACAAAAATTAAAAAAAAAAATAGATTTTAAAGTAAAAGAAAAAAACTTTAGAAAAGTATCTTACACCAAGGTCATGATTCTCCCTTAATTGCATATTTATTTTTTCCATTCAGTCGATACCACAGCGTTTAGTAATAAAATTTTAATACCTAATATGCATTTTCAAACATTATACATCAATATACCGATTATATATATATATATATATATATATATATATATTGTTGCATTACTCTTGCAACGTTAAACAAATGAAGCTGATGAATATCCATTTGGTTCATGGATTTGCGTAAGAAGAGTGACGATTCGATATTAAAATGAGAATAATTATATAATGGAAGAAGGCAGTGGATTGTTGTCAATATCTCAAAACAAAGTAAGTTAAGTTTCATTCTAGAATTCTTAAAAATTATAAATTAGTACCAAAAAGTTCAATTTCATTATATTATTTAAGATGGAAATTTACAAAAAAAAAATATTATAAAATTTTTAATTTATATTCAATTTCATTTACTTAACTGTCTTATTCGACTTCAAAAAATCATAATAATGAGTGAAAACCACGAGGTTGGAAAATTGTTTCGTTACATCGAATAAAAGCTCAATATACATAATACACACGCGCATATGCATGTGTGGATGCGAGTTTGTAGGGATGTGTGCCTAATTATTCCATAAAAAGGAAGAGTTCCTTGCGAGTTCTTTTGATCATTATTTATATAAATTACGGATTTATTGACAATGGAGTGTAAGATTTGTACATAATAAATAATCTGCGATGTCGGACGATTCAGATTATGATGTGGAACATGAGGAAATTGATGTTTATAAAAGAAAATACCAATTGTTAGCCGAACGATGCGAAGTTTTACAACAAGTTTGTTCGATCTCTATGCACGTAAGCTTCAATTTTTTGTAATTTAGTTATTGGTAAGACATTATATATTTTCAGGATAACGAACGTCTGGTTCATCGAATTCAGCGAGTCAGAAAATTATTAAAACGGACGAAAAAGGAAAAAAAGTAAGCTCTTTATTGTCTTTATTATTATTATAGGTTATGTTTTTGTTTTCATCGCGATTCCCTACTTAATTATTAATGCGAATTCTTTTCTAATAAAATCCATATTTTTATATGAATTTTTGGCATTGTAGCCTTCCACGTAATAAAATTGTGCGATAAAATTATTAGGCTTATGAGAATAAAAATTCATTTACTTATTTATAATTGAAATTATAATATTGAAGAAATAATAACTGTGAAAATAATTTTCATCGACGTAAGGAATGGAATTTTATTTTGATATAAATTTTTTAAAGCGTTTTTATGTAGATGGACATTATGAGAGCGAGTAGTAGGCGATTAAAATTGATGGATTATATTAGTCTTGAATTGAATAAGAATTAAAAATATATCTTCTTCATAATTGTTATTTTACATTAATTTAAATTTATCAGAAATTTGTGACGTACGATATTTAATATTTTAGCAATTATTTCAATTTATTGCAGATATTTAATTAATCGTCTCGATCAGCATGGTGACAGATGGAGGGAAGCACCCATGGGTGTGCTGGAGGAGAATAGTATATTTCAAAGTACACCAAAGCAGGATAAGGGCTCAAAGTCGGCTTCTAATAATATTAAAGAAGAGAAACCGAAGAAGGGAACGAAAAGAAAAGGAACAAAAGCCGATCCGAATGCTCCAAAAAGGCCAGCCAATCCATTTTTTCAATTTTGTCAAGAACAACGGCCTCGCGTAATGGAGCGTTTAGCTGGCGAGCCTGAACCGAGTAAGCAAGAACTTACGAGACAGTTAGCAACAACGTGGAAATCACTTAGTTCCGAAGATAAAAAGGTTAATATATTAATATACGCTTATAAAGCATATTAAATTTTTTTTATTTAATCAACGTCATTTATTTGCCATTGCTTTTATTATCGCAGGTTTATTATGATATGTACGAGCGATCGAAAGAGAAGTATGTTGCCGAAATGCAAATTTACAATAAGAAAGCAGAAGATACTCCGCAACAAATGTCCTTAAATGTATCTTAATGTATGATAAATCTGTACATAGTAATAAAATTTTTATATCTCCTATATATATATATATATATATATATATATAAATATGCCATTCTAAGTAATATTATGTCAGAAGAAATTGTTGGTTATTTTTAACTTCACTAATATAATGTATAAAGAAAGTATTTATAAGTAATTAAAAATTAATTTTTAAACAAACACCTATTTTGCCCTCAATTATTTCATTGTCATTAACGTTTGAGCGATAATTTTTATTTGAAAATTTCATTTTTACAAGGAGTATTTGATCGACTTGTTAAATCAAGTTTACGGAAATGATGAAAATTAGAATATTAATTTTGCATATCTAACGCTCGACTTTATTATTTATTGACGTTCGTTAACTTTATTTGTATTTACGTTAAACGGCATAGGAACGTCAAGAAGCGGCACTGCCAACATTATTAAGTTGAAACCTAATTATTAACCGAGGAAACATGGCGCGAGGCAGTAGCGCTGGTTTTGACAGGCATATTACAATTTTTTCACCCGAGGGTCGTCTTTATCAAGTGGGTACGTATCCAAATTAAAATCTTCATTTATTAACAATGCTCTTCTGGCTGTTAAAAGAGCTTTTTCCATATTCGCCTCGGCTAAATAATCCATTTAGTCGACCGCTGAATTACAGTGTGGCGTGATCTGCACTTTTTTCAAAATGTACAGCAACGAATTTTGTTATTATTGTAAATGTTAAAACATTTATTTTTGCAGAATATGCTTTCAAAGCAATTAACCAAGGTGGTCTTACGTCGGTTGCGGTCAAAGGTGTTGATACCGCTGTCTTTGCGACACAAAAAAAAGTGCCCGTAAGTAGGTGGTTATAGTAACCTTATTTCATGTAAAATTTAATCAAATAAACCAAATATAAGAAATGTTTCATTTGATATTCAACTGTCAATATTGTTAAGAAAAGAAAATGTGTTCTAGGATAAACTCTTAGATGCTACCAGCGTTACACATTCTTTTCGAATTACAGACCACATTGGCTGTGTTATGACTGGAATGATCGGCAAGTTTGAACAAATTATATTTACTCGCTCGTATAAAGTATCTAATAAAACTCATTTAAATGCGTATGGGTTCTTTATAATGGGATCTAACATCTTTTATTTGAATTTATTAAACGTTTGTCCTACTCTCGCCATTGCTTTGATAAATAAATCGATATGATAAGATTCGTGTCTTTAAGGTATCGCGGACTAACGATAACGTTTGTTTATTTTGATCGAATACAGCTGACAGCAGATCGCAAGTACAGCGAGCACGTTACGAAGCTGCACATTTCAAATATAAGTATGGATACGAGATCCCTGTTGATACGCTATGTAGAAGGGTATCGGATATCAGTCAAGTTTATACCCAAAATGCCGAAATGAGACCTCTCGGCTGTTCGATGATGTTGATAGCTTACGACGTTGAAAAAGGTCCGTGCATTTACAAAGCCGATCCAGCTGGTTATTTCTGCGGTTACAGGGCAATTTCTACAGGTGCAAAGCAAACCGAAGCTAATTCCTATCTTGAAAAGAAGCTGAAGAAAAAACAAAATTATGACTTTGAGGAAACGATTCAACTCGCAATTATTTGCTTGTCAACGGTTTTATCGGTGGACTTTAAGCCCACTGAATTGGAAGTTGGCGTCGTATCAAAGGATAATCCTAAATTTAGGTACGTAGAGGAAATGAGTATATGTAGAATGTACTGACATAGTCTTTCCAAATTAATAAAGAAATTGAAAATTATTCTTATTTATTATTTCATTAACAATTTCTTTAATATGTAGGCAAACATTGAATTAGCATGATTAATCGAAAGTTCAATGTTACCGTTGCATTCGAGGTTTTACTATTTACTTGGTGACACAATAATAAAATTAATTATTTTAAAATAATTATTCTACTTCCAGAGTCTTAACCGAACAAGAAATTGATAAGCATCTTACGGCTATCGCTGAAAAGGATTGAAGATTGATTAATAAGTTAACAAAAAATGTACTTTTTATGTAAAACTTTATATACTTATTAAAATTTCATTACCAAATATACATTTTTTTGTTAAAATCTAAATAAAAACAACATTTTTGTGAAAGTATTGAAAGAATTTATTAAAAGATTTTAACTTATTACTATTTATTTATTAGTTAATATTTGTGATTTTCCCATTATTTCCCTGAAGCTGTAGCCAATGGATTTCGTACGACCAAAATCACTGAATCGCCTCGTAAGAACATTTTAGAAATAAATCTGTCTTTGTTCACTGGTTTGGCCTAAAACAAATGTAATAGCTGTCATTACGGAACATGGAAGAAACAACGATCTGGACGAATGAATCGTTAAGTCATTAAAAATAATCATAAAACTCTCCATATTATATACATTGCACATATTATTTATGTATGCAAAATGCAAAATGCAAGCGTTTTGGTAGAGGAAATAGAAAAGACAATATACTCGTACGACTTACTTATTTTTAACTATTCGAACGATCCTCGACAACAAACGAACTCGTTAATTAATACATGAACGCTTTTTTAAATAAAATGAATCTTCCCATACTCTAGATCGTTTAATTAAAGCTTACGCATTTAAAATCCCCTCTATTATTTTCCAACTAATCCAACCTAAATAGATACGTACTTTCTTTTTTCCTTTGCCAGTTCTTGGAAGCTCTGTCCACATTTCTTTCACATTTTCCAAGACCATATTACAATGCCTGTCAAAAGCTTTGACACGTCCCAGTAACTTTTTATTATTTCTACAATTAATCAAAACTTGAGTATTGTTTTTCACAGACTGCGTTAATACAGAAAGCGGTCCTGTGTTGAATTCCTCTTCTTCTCGTTTTGCCAATTCCTCTGGAGTCATCTCTGACTTTGGCTTTGTTAAAGAAGTCCTTGAAAGAGAAGTCATTCATCTTAGTCGAGTTGAAATAAACTTTATAAATATAACAATTCACAAATACGTAGTATGCAATTATGTGAAATAAAGAACGACTTAAACAAAATAAACATTATTGTTGCATTGTCGTTGATTTTGTCTTATGGAAATATTGCATCAACTAGATATATGATATTTACAAGAGGAGTACTTACATTTTATCAATTTATACAATACTGTCTATTTAATAACTTAACTTAAATAGGCAAACGTTTGTGCGCTTATATGCTGTTTACGAGCGTAGGTATATATATATTTATTTATATTTATATTTATATTTATATTTTTATCTATATCTCTCTTTCTCTCTCTCTCTCTCTCTCTCTCTCTCTCTCTATATATATATATATATATATATATATATATATGTATGTATGTGCGGGCACGCGAGGTATTGTATTGTATCTGCGAAACGATAAACGAAAGATGCAAACTTAGGTTAAATCGTCGTAATAATCGCGTCGCTGCTCTTCGTCGTCTCCTTATCGATGAAACGCCGATCAACCAAAGAATAATAACTTTCCCGAGCGTGGGTCCGAGTGTGCGTGCGCACGCGCATTATAACGAGTGGTGACGCGCGCGCGTTCATTCCACGCAAACTCAACCCAGAGAAGCGATAAAGAGCGCCGACCAATGATTTGTACGATCGTTGTTGCTGGTTAATCGATGGGAGGTAGAGCGGATGGCATCCCGAGCCATAACCGGTAACTTTAAACAAGGAGCCTCAAAGCTCCCTCGCTAACCCCGCGCACGCAATGTGACATTTCGCGAAATATGTTTAACGGAGGAACATTTTGACGGCTTCGAGAGGACCCGTTGTATGGGCATTATTTATGAACGCGGGTCAGCGCGACGAGCACGATTAACGATTAAAGAATACAAATTACCGAACGCTTTTATCGGGTGAAAGTCGACGTACCGAGCGCTTCCAGCCCCACTCCGCTTTCTCCATAAGAAATATTTGAAATTTGAGCTGTTAGCTGAGGCTACTTGAGAGGGCCGATCATTAAAATTTTTATCATTAAACTGTAGTGACTCTGTGTGGCATTATATAATAATTTCGAGTTGGCTTTAAGGTGCATTAATGCAAATGGGTAAGATGGATAGTCGTATGGTGACGATACGTGGGTGAAAGGTGGGAGCTTGGAATGCGAATACGTCGTTGTCAACCTTTGCGAGCCGCTCAACGATAAATACTACGACGATTCTCCATCGGCTATTATCGTTGTCGCGGTGCTCCTGCTGCTGCTGCTGCTGCTGCTGCTGCTGCTGCTGCTGCTGCTGCTGCTGCTGCTGCTGCAGCAGTGGTCTTCTTAGCGGTCTACGGTAGCGGCAACCATCCACGCCAATAGAAAACTTTGGCGCGGAGAAAGTAGTACGAGTTTGAGGTATTTTACCCCGTTGCTACAGACAGTTCGTCGTCGTCATCGTCGTCGTCGTCGTCGTCGTCGTCGTCGTCGTCGTCGTCGTTATCCATGATAGCCCGACATTATATTTTGCCGACTGGCGCCAGCGAGTTTGGCCTCTTTCTTGCAATGTGGGTATGTCGACCGACAGCCGATAGCGCGAAGCCCGCACTTATCGGCCGAGCTCCGAGTCGCCAGCGTCGCCGTCGATGAGAGCTCGAGTCGCGCAGTGCACACTGGTGCGGGCGAGCGGTGCTGCGCTCGTCGGTGCCGCGATCGCGGAAGTCCGGAGTGCGCGATCCTCGGCTCCGCTTCGTTGTCGGCCTCGTCCTCGGCGGCTCTTCGGGGGAGACGTCGAAGGCCGAGCGCGAGGACGGAAGGGTGTCCTCCAGCACGCGAACGCGCGAGCCTCGACTTTGCGTCGGTGGTGTATCCAAGGGGTGTACGGCTGGCTGGGGGGTGGGGCGGGCGGTGGTCGTCGCGAGGTCGCGGGCGCCAGTAAGGACGGCGGTGAGTGAGATGCCAACGAGGAGCTGACGGCGAGTCGCTCGCTCGCGTCGCGACGACAAGGACCGACGTCGGGGGCTGAGCCGAGGAAGAGAAGGAGGTGTTGGTGTAGGAGCACGAGGAGGAGGAGGAGGAGGAGGAAGAGGAGGAAGAGGAGGGGGAGGAGGAGCAGGAGGAGCAGGAGGAGCAGGAGGAGCAGGAGGAGCAGGAGGAGCAGGAGGAGGAGGAGGATAGAGGAAAAGAAGGAGGTATAGGAATAGAAGAGAGACGAGTAAAGGTGGCCGCTGGTGCGCAACGACGGGGGACAAGAGCACAAGGTTATATTGACGGAAGAGTGCGAGGAGAAGGAGGAAGAGGAGGAGGCGACGAAGGTGGCGGTGGTTAGTGGGGTTAGGGAGGGAGAGAGGCTTTCGTTCTCCTCTATCTTTCGTCCCATGCGGGCGGCGTGGCCTCGACGGGGAGAGGCTGGTAGCCAGTGAAGACGGCAACGACAACGGGAGCATGGCAGACTTCGACGCTATTTACGAGGAAGAGGAGGAGAGCGAGCAGAACTTGGAGGATCACTACGTGACCATCGTGCCCGATCCCATTATCATTCGCGGCGCTGGCAATATGACCGTGTAAGCCGAATTCCTACTCGTCCCCCAGGGCGAGCTTTACAATTTTTTGCCCCAATCGCTACTACCAGGATCACGACGACGACCACCGCTGCTACCGTTGCTATCGCCCCTACCGCCCCGACCGCTGCGACCGCTGCGACCGCTGCGATCGCTGCTGCCACAGCCGCCGCTGTCGCTGTCGCTGTCGTCAGCGAGCTCGTTTGCTTAATTATTTGTTGTCGCATTTGTTTGCCTCATTGTGCTTGCTTATTCGCTTGTGCGACTTCGGCTACTTACCGCCCCTTCCTCCCAACGCCTTTTTATTCATTTGTTGGCTGTATTAATTTTGATAATCACGAGTTCTCGGCGGGTTCCTCGTCGACTGGCTTCGCCTAAATTAATGCATAGGCGACGAGCCTCGGAGGTCACCTGCACACACGTATAAGCAACAAGAGGCAGACAAGTGCGGAGAAGCTCGTGAATCTTCTTGCGATCGTATACTCCTATCGAGCGATAAAATATAAAATAGTGATAAAGTGGCGGACGATCGGCTTCGTCAAACATAATCGGCTATAAAATCCACTGGCCGGGGGCTCCTCTTGGTCTCCTTGTTACTCCTCCCTTTACCGTTACGGGGGGGGTTTTTTTTTTTTTTTTTTTTTTTTTTTTTTTTTTTTATGTAACAACAGGACTGCTATTACAACGCGTATAATTACGAGCTAAAACGCACGGGAATTAGCGGTGCGTGTGAGTCTTTGTCTTGTTTTCAATCTTCTTCAAACCCGCCTTTTGCTCATCTAGTGCTCTCTCTCTCTCTCTCTCTCTCTCTCTCTCTCTCTCTCTCAGGCACATTTGCTCAATCGCTCGTTCGGTCCGTCTGTTTGTCTCTTTGTCTCGCTCTCCATAGCGCTCCCTCCCTCTTATAAAACAACTGAAACTTGCCAAAGACACCAATTTACGGACTCCTCCAGACAACAAAGAATCGACATTCACTGTTGATGCTTAAATAAATTCACTTTCTTTTCTTTTTACTTGCAAACTACTGATTTTATTCTTCGTTTCCTTTATTTTTCTTTTGATTTTTATCCTCTTCTTTCTTCGGTTTTACCTCTTTTACCCAATTACTCTGACTGACGGTTGCGACGTCAGGGCTGTTTATCATTTTCGTTAATTGTTGGTAAAATTTGAAAGTCTTAATTGCCTTTTAGTTGCTACCAACACGTCGTTTCCCAAAATAACGACGAGAAGTGCATCGAATACTTCTATTATGAAAATCCTATTGTCAACAACGGCATTAAAAAATTTCGGCAAAATTTGATTAATCACGGAATGAATTTGTGCGAATAAACGTAAAAGATAAAATAAACAATCCTAAAATGTTATTCGTAAAGATAAAGACGCGGTGAAGATAAATCTTTGAAACATCGTGTTAAAATAAACTCCTGCATTTACATGAATATCTCCCTCCCTCGCACGCGCACGCACACCCGCGCGCACACACTCATTTATTTTGGAACAACGCTCTACTTTACAGCCATTTTATGAATCATATTGAAAAATATACAGAAAGTATGTGAATCATTTAGCTTCTGAACGTTTCTTTAACTTACAATGCTGTTTATCCGTCACTTAATAAAAACAATTTAAATGGCAAATAAACATTTAGATTATTACGAAATGACATTCTCCTCGTATAGCAATAATGAAATTTTAAAAATAACATAAAGCGGACAATAATAATCAATAATATATTTGTCATTTATATTTATCATATTTATCGTCTCGATGTATGCACATTGTGCGTGCATTAACGATTTTTGGTATTTAATAATTTTTGTTTTGTTTTGTTTTGTTTTGCTTTGCTTTGCTTTGCTTTGCTTTGCTTTTTAAATTCCTTTATTTTATTTCTATTTTCTATATACAATCTATGCTCCATCTCTGTATTATGTTAATAAATTATTTGAATTCTCACGATCCAGCGGTATTAATATAAATAATTATTCTTTATATTCTGCTTAAACATTTAATCCAAAATTTTCTCATATTCTCATCTGCGCAAATATTTAACCGAATGGATAATTCAAAGGCATTAGAATTAAATCTTCTCGCGACAACATATTTGCCAGTTTGCTCTCTCACTCCTTTAAGGTCATTTATAATCGATTGTACAAAGAATTAAAAGCGGCCCAACGAAACATTGATTTTATTGATTAATATTGATATGCTATGTAAGCGACTGTCGTTTTACTCTGTTGTTAATAATATTAAAATTTTATAGTTTAATTGTGTATATCGATATTTGCAATTACAATTCATTCCCGAAAATTTGATTCTCTTAGACTCGATTTTATTTATAATTATTTTCGACAAACGCATTGGTTGCTACATTTAACATTGATTTAACATTGCTATTTTGAAATGTTAAAATAGTACTAGGTTTTGTGGAATAATACTAGATATAAAAATGTTATTCGTTAAACATTTAATAAGAGCGTATGAGACAATAAAAGTGCAAAGTCTTATTGAAAGTTTTTCATCTTGGTTGTTTCATTAGAAAAAATGGGAAAATTTGTCACAGTGCTTATTATACTCTCGGTGAAATAATCTGAGGAGCATCGTCGTACATTATTTCAACAATATTCTCTTACCAATGGTTGCTTATATACATGAGAATACACATGTTTTTATAGCCTATTTATATGATATCTAAAAGTTTTTAATTGCTAAAGCTGCTCTTTGCGATAATAAAGTGACTATTACATTTAATTTGTCCTGTTTATTTAGATTTGGTCTGAGCAACCGCTTTGAATCAGAGTTTCCCAATGGCTTGGTATCTCGTGTTGCGCCAGAGGAATTCAAAGCAACGGTTATGCGCATAAACAATGTCCTGAAGAAAACTCTCCCTGTTAATGTGAAGTGGTTATTCTGTGGTTGCGTTTGTTGCTGTTGTACATTAGGCTGTTCCTTATGGCCAGTTATATGCCTCAGTAAAAGGGTAATCAAAGCACATTTTATAATTAAAAATTGATTCCTCTATAATATGTTATAGGTGTCTATCGAGCGAACCTATAATTTACATAATCTTTTCTTTTCTAGACTCAACACTCGCTTAATAAATTGCTAGAATGGGAAAATAGTAGGCTATACCATAAATTGGGCCTACATTGGAGACTGACAAAACAACGATGTGATAGTTCTTCAATGATGGAATATGTAAATTACTTGTCTTTTTTTTTTTTTTTTTTTTTTTTTTTTTATATATATATATATAGACATTTAAGCATAGGGTTATACCAAATTATTACCTCGATATTACCCATTTCAGGTGCTGTTAATCGAGTTTATCCCAAAAATACCGATATATAGACCAGATTAGATAGAGGAGTGCAAAATTCGAAATTGCGAAAGAAAATTAGAGAATCGAGTAACGATGATGTTGCTGTTCGCCATGCTGTACGTTACATCGACAAATGCATCGTGAAGGGGATCGCTTTGATCTTTACCTTGATATCAATTTATGCATTTGGTAATGTAAATCCTTGTATAAAATGCGTATTTTTGTAAATATAGTGTATAGCCAAGCACAGTACAATAATTATACAGATACAATAGCTAAGTGAAAAGTATTTGCGTATAGCTAACGATAAATATTGGCAAAGGATGTAGCGCACCTTTTTTTGTTATTTTTTTGTTTTTAACAAGTTTCTATGTTGATCTCGTTACAGTGAAATTTTTTTTTTTTTTTAATACAGCGAATTAAAACACGATAGTTTATATCGGAAGAATTTAAAAAAATCCATTTTGATAATTGTATATTAATGGTTAAAAAGTAATACAATTTTGTTCCGATTGTTTACAATATTGAATTTAAAAAGGTTTAATCTTGGTAACGGCTTTGCTTAATTAATTAAGATTGAAAGTCTTAGACACGCGTCATTCGCCACTCGTCATTTAGTACTTTAACGTACTTGAAAAAATTGAAAATCTCAGTGATAGTTGATCGTGAAATTTGTAAGTAAGGGAAAAGAAAAATTGTACATATGTATACAATAATGGAAATTCCAAATCGTAGCCTTGAGTTATTTACATAATTACCACGGTGATATTAAAGAGTAATGCAATATTATATGCTGATTCAAATCTTAAGTTGAGAATAAAATTTTTGATAAAATAACCTGTTAAACCAGGACTTGATCTGAAACATCGAAGTTATTGTACGACTGAACTTATTGAAAAGCGACGGTCATATATATATTATCTTAAATATGAATTTGCATTTAAATAGAAACGCTGATACTTTCGACAATGTTTCGGCGAAATACGGCAATTAAGCAATTACGTTGCTTATAACTTTTTGTCCCTTGTTTACCCAATGAAAATTTGGTAATTATATGTAATAATAACGTATTGTTTGTTGGATATCAAACGACACTTCAATAATATTATGGAATTTTCAAAATTATTGAAAACTAAGAATTGTTAATAGAATAAAATTGTTTTCAGGATCATTAAATAATTTTCGTATTATTCCATGTCTATTGAACAATGCAGCTAAGAAAAAAGAATTAAAAAAAAAAAAAAAACGAAACGAAATAAATGCAAATAAGCCTATTAAAGGTATTTATAATTTTGTCTTTTTAACATACCGTTATACAATAAATCTATTATTTTGTCAATTTGATATGGTGTTGAAACATTCAGCAATAAGATATTTGCGATGAAATTATTTCATTGAAAATGGTGTCTAACAAACAAGCGTTTTGATAATTAAGAATTATTCTTTTCTATTACAATGTCATTAACGATTGAATACAAATGCAGTCCTCTCTATCCGAGAAGTTTATTTATTTCTTCGGGATCAATTCAATTTTCAATATCTTAACGATATTTGTCGAATGGAATTTGAAACTAGGAAAATAAATACGTATGGCGGCTCGGTTTTTAATTAAGTTACAATATATTTTGTAATAAAGGGGGCTGTGATGAGAGTAGAAGACTAGAATTTTTTTGATAAATTTGAATTGAAAATTATGCCGTCAACAAAATATAATGTAGGGCTGGAAATAATGATTCTGCACATTTGTACATTATTTTACAAAATAATAAATTATTCAAATTGCTTATTCCGCAAGGTCTAGTAAGAATTTTAATTGAAATTCAAAATAATTATTTGTCTCGCTTATGAATTAAATCTCTTTTTGACCAAACAGATTTCTAAGAATATACAAATAACTATTTAATCTATTTAATTTTTCTTTTTCATTCATTTTGAACTCTCAACGTGTTTTACTTTCCTCGTACATTATTGAAGAATGTAAGAAATAAAAAATTAATTAATTTTATATAATTCTAAAAAAAATTTCAATCTATATTATTTTTCGTTTCAATATATATATATATATATATATATTTATATACACACACACACACACACACACACACACACACGTTATATAATAAAAAAAATAATAAAAAAAACTTAAGACTTACTTATAATTTTTTGGGACGTTATTGAGCAAAAACCAATTACGAGCACGAATGAAACTATAGAATATGTTAAATTAAAATAATTTTTAAAATTAAATGTCTTACTTTAATAAAGAAATATCCAGCCCAGAAATAATTATAATACGATTAATTAATTGTTACTGTAGTTTTATTAATATAATGAAATAATTGTAATTAACATGATCTGGACAAGAAGTCGTCAAACTATATAAGTTTAATAACGATGGATAATATTAGAATAGATTAGTAAGTGTTAAAAAGAAAAAATAAAAGAATGAAAAAAGAATGAAACAGAAGATGAAAACATTCGACTAGAAAGATTGTATGTTATAATTTTTGTGCGACTTTTCAATAACCACTGCCAAAGGATAATATTTTTCTCCTTCTCCCTTTTAATCTGTCGGTTTCGTTTTCGCCTTAGCTTATGGTTTTCCAATAAAACACTAGTTAAACGATATCTACGCACTAACATAATCATTAAAGACAAGTCGATATAGAAGTCTAATAAAAGTATACGACAGAGAATGTAAATGGTAGATTTGATAATAAAAAAATAAAAATAAAAAAAATAACAACAATAATAATAATAATAGAAATATAAAAAAAAAAAATTAATAAAGTAAAGAAAAATAAATAAAATAAGATAAAATAAAATGATAAAACGTTTAATCTGTACTAATTGATGTATGAATTTTTGAGCTTTTATTTAATAGTTGATTAATCATTGCAATCAATGAAATTAAGGAGTCGTACGGAATAGAAGAATATATAATAGAATTTAGAATGAATTTTCGCATGTATCTTGCTCATTTTTGCACTTCGAATATTCAATTTAATGATTTGAAGTGAAATTCATGCTTAAAATTATTTGTGGTTTATGCGATAGAAACGCAAAAATGTACATTACATTATTACCAAGCAGATGTGCATAAGAAATTGAAAATTTAGCAATTTAATTGATAAGCAAGAAAAATATATATCTTAAGAGATAGGTTAGATTATTTATTGAGTACAGTAATAACGAGTTTTTCTTTATATATGGAATAACATTTTTGCCATTGTATGTAGTTTAACATGTGCCTTTCGCTGGTTGAATATAAAAGAATAAAATTTTTAGCATTTAGAAGTAATCGTGCAAAGAATATATTGACCGAGCATTAGTATAATTATTTGAAGAACAAAAAAAAAAAAAAAAAAAATAAATAAATAAAAACCCGTAAACAAGCAAGAAAAACTTTTTTTTTTTTTTAACTTTTAGCTTAACGTATTTATTATATTTTTATTATACAAATTGTACATACGTTGATATTGAATTTTTATCATCCGAAACAATAAGATTCCGAGTAGAATTTATTTGACCGTTTCTTTACGTGAAATAAAGCTGGAATTGAAAATATTTTCTCGTCGTTAATCAATGTACACGAGTCGCGTGTAAATTCTTGTAATCCTTATTATTATTATTATTATTATTATTATTATTCTAGATCATTGTTACACAGCTAGCCTGATAGAAATATATTTTAAATAATATACACAAAAATAAATAAATAAATCGATAAATTGTTGATAATAAACAACTGCTTCATTATTCTTCGTATAACTTAATTGTATGTAGAAAACGTAGCATATCATCGAGATTCAACATACAGCCACAAAAATATCAATAAATTATGTCAAGAATTCGATGAAGTTTTAGAAAACTATGTACCTAAAATGTGAAAATAATAAAAGGCAGATCATATATTACTAAATATATATATTGTTATTATTATAGCACCCGAGGTCGGATCGACTATTCAAATGTCATTATGTATAAATACATAAGATTCTATTGTATGAAAATAATATCGAGCAAATTCAAATAGAAGCACTTTCTTTATTGTTACAATTTTTATTTTCAATTTTGTATTTTTTAAAGCCCTTTTTAATCTCATGAAATGATCAGCTAAAATTTTCATAGTAAAATAACAATAAAGTACTTGTTTGTAGGATAATTTGCATTTTCACGGACTATACCCAACAATTATCCGATTGCTTATCAAAGTATTAATAAATAGTCGTTCAGAAGAGAATTTATAAAAGACAAAATTTATTTAATATTCGTTTTTAGTATCAAATTTGTTTGCAAACAAGATTCGATGAATATTCATTAAACGCATATATAATGATATATCATTGTCATCGTTGTAGAATATATCAAAATCTAATGAAACGTACATACAATTATTGTCTTTGTCCGTTAAACTTAATACGACGTTCGGGAAAAAAAAAGTTACATTACAGCATAATAATAAAACAAAAAAAAACAACAAATTGTTCGTTCAATAATGTTACGGTATAGTAATGCAACAATATAGTGAAAATCACTCGGATGCTTATCGATCTTGAGCATACGATAGGTGAGATGGTATATGGTATTTGAAATTGCAAATTAAAAAGTATATATATATATATATATATATATATATATATATGTCATTATAACAGTTAAGAAAAGGATGTCATAGGTATGTTGTGTTTAATTATAATTTATAGATAATTAAAATACAAGTTGTTCCATGAATAGTGCTGCCGTACATTCTTGGACAATTCGCAATTGAGGTATAATTATTGGGATTGTGAAAAGAAAAAAAAAATTTAGTTTAAAAAAAAATAAAAGCATTTGTAATTATTTGAATGGCATCTTGGGCAATAAATTAATAATGTTTGGCATTATTTTTTACATGTTCAAATAGATGTGAGACGAAACCGTCGCTCAAAGTTTTGCTGCATTGTATTATGATCGCGTGTGTCGTTGCCATTGACACTGATCGTGTATAACGAAAGGGTTTTTTTTTTTTTTTTTTTTTAAATTATCTCAGAGTTTTTTCTTTTTTTTGTTTTTGTTTTTTTTCCTGCGCTGCACACTATATAATTACCATAAAAAAAGTTATTTGAAGAAAAAACGAATTTTTGTACATTTGTCCCACTCGCCCATTCATCCCCTCCACTCCCCCCGTGATCTTGTACGAGAATCATGATTGTCGTATGAATTGGAAAAATGTATAAAGACGCATCACCTTCATCCGAGTTTATAATTAATATACAAGTCTATGCATATAAAAGCCTCGACACGATGAATCGTTCTCTCTCTCTCTCTCTCTGTCTCTCTTGGTTTTTTAATCACTTCTACTTCTGATTGTATTATGTAAAAGGCCGCTTTACCTCTTATTCGTCTTAGGCATTTACCTTTTATTCACTAACCATCCTTAAGAGCCGGGAACATATTGTTTCGTGGTCTTTGTAGTAGCGCAATCGATAAAAGAAAATAGAGAAATTTGGAACAAAGTGTTAAACTAATGCAGCATTAATATCATCACGACTTTCTTTATATACATTCTTATATCCAATTGAGCGCACTTGATATATTAATTCGATATTAATTACTCGATGTGCGTTAATTATTTTACGTACATTGAGTTCTCCGCTGTTTATTCAATGCCGTACGCTCGGCTATGTAATTATACACACTTCTGTCGATAGATCCTCACGAGTTCCTCCTACATTAGTAAAAGCACGAATCGCGAACGTCATTTACGAGGCAAAGCAGTTAAATAATCATGGAGATTTCGAGGCCAACGAGACTACGTTGTTAAGGTATCGCGGTGAGGTGTGAATAAACGAGGTCCACGAGCTTTTCTCGGCAGCTTAAATGGCAAATCGTATTAGATGGCGATTGAAAATGCTGAGGATAGTGACGAGATAATGAAAGCTACGTAGTTAGAGAGAATCATCGATGCATCCATCGACGCATAACCAAAGATCTTTCATTAAATCAGAAAAGTTTTGCCAATTTATGTTCGCATAATTATGAGACGCTTATCTCGCATTAATCAAGCTTGAAAATTATCGGATATTATATTACGAGCTACGATATATTTACTTATGTCGGCCTCGGCTTTCTCTCGTTTTCTCTCCGCACTGCTCGAATATCATGCCTTAGCCATGCAATTTTTCCTTTTCTTTTCTTTTCATATCGATAATTATTATCGATCGCAATAGCCGAGTCACCTAGTTACATTTAGTCCTTTGCCACCAAGTGCAAGATCGACCACGAGATCACCGCGCTAAAAAGGAAAGGTATTCATTCGCGAAGCTGAAAAGCGTCTCGAATCGTGCACAACGAGGTTATAATCACACTGTTTTGGAATGTGAAGTTTCCAAGTTGAATAATTTTTCGTTTTGGTACGTGCGTGGGGTTTATCGTGACACAAATAACGCGAGCGGTTGGAGTTTACGTACGGTGGAGTGTCGTTCTTTAACGTGCCGTTACTAACGAGTGCAAATGCCGTTGGCTCGACAGTCACACGCGTCAAAGTTAAATTTCACATTGCAATAATAATGAAATAATAACGATTGCTATTATGTTTCGTTTTATCAGAGTAATCTCGGCAATAAAGCGATGAAATGCAAATTAAACATTCACTTAAAGCCGCGTACTTGCTATCGTATCTGATATTGATTGTAAATGCAGCAATACAGCGATTTCATAATGCGCGTGAAAATTCCGTTATTGCCATTTGTTATTATAGTGGAAACCGTTCGTTGGCTCCTCGCGATTGCACTTTTATTAGATAAATTCAATTGCAAATAGGTAGTGTCAGACTTTTATTATTATCATTCCGGCAATTATTATATTGGCCTAACGTTTGTGCATTAGACTAAAGATTCCAAGGACTACATAATTAATTATTTTTTCCTGAAATATGAATAATATCATTTAATATCGTTTACCTGCCTCTTAGCTCCCTACGTCCCTTAACATAACATTCCGACGGGTGGAACGTCGCTCGAGTAAGCGTATAAAGTAACGTTTTAAGGCCCTGGGACCGCCGTTTCTAGTCATCTAGTGAAAACGTTTCAATGTCTAAATTAAAAACTCAGATTTCGAGAATTAATTAATGTCACGTTCGCCATGTATCTACACAACATGTGGGCAAACTTTTCTCACCTTCGTTATACGCTACAGACAAGCACGCACAAAAACCAAAAAATAGTCTATTTAATCAACCGATATAAAATTCATTTATCAAGCTCAAAATTACGCGTTCGATTGAAAAATATTAAAAGAAAGTCTTCCAACACCCATCATTATTATTATACCAATTCGATCGCGCTAATACAGCACGGGACAATGAAGCTGAAAAATGGCTCCTGATCTGGAAAAATGAAAAAATTGTCTGAAAAAATCTCCTGGCGCGAGCCTCTGACTATCCCACCTCCCCCCACCGCCACTCCTCCTCCGTCATTGACAATTTGCCAGAAAATCAAGTGCCTGGCTTCCGCGATCGAGCTCCCCCGTTCTCCAACTCCATTGCCCCCGTAATTCTGGCGGTGCTCGGCATAAGCTCGTCCTACCAACGGTTCGGACTACTTCATCGCCCCGTTCCCCGCCTCGACAATCGAGCGAGCCCATTATTACGCAAAAGTCCGGCCACCGTCGTTATCCCGACAGCATCCTCATTGTCGCGACGTCGCGCCCAAAATACATTTATCACTGGGCCGGGTTGGGGGGCGGGGGGTGGTGGTGAGTGAGTGAGTGAGTGAGTGAATGAGGAGGGAAGAGCTACTGCGCTCGCCGTTAAGTTGGCGTCCCGAGCTTAGCTCGTGTGCATCCGAGGTGCGTATTCACGCATCAACGGATGGCTAAGGGAACGATCGCCTACCCCCCGGCCACCGCCACCGTCACGCGCAATTTACTTGTAATTTCGAATAAGTGGCCGGCCGATAGTGCCCGTAACTCAGCCCCATTATCCAATTGTCCCGCACGGCGAATTGTCTAGCGTTTTTTGATTCTTGGGGGAGGGAATCGGACGGAGCGAGGAGGGATTGAGGGAGGAGGAGGAGGAGGAGGAGGAGGAGGAGGAGGATGAGGAGGATGAGATGGCGGTGTAGTGGCAGGGGGGGGGGGG
>NW_011948416.1:9608616-9618040 GCF_000503995.2 Ceratosolen solmsi marchali | reverse complement strand
GAGGGGGCGGGGCGGAGGGAACACGGATGGGCGACGAGAGCTATTTCAATCATAAGCACTTGAGTGAGAGCGGCGGCCGTTTGCGCGACACGGAGACGAGATTCTTCACTTCTCTCGAGACGTTGAGAGAGCGTAGTTTTTTTTTCTTTTTTTTTTTTTCCAAGTCATGGCTCGGTCCTCGGCAAGCGTAGACGTTTCCGAGTCGAGTCCGAAGGAGCCGTCTCTCGGGAACTCGATAACGAGCGAGTGGGAGGGAGAGAGAGAGCGGGTTGCCACAACGGCTATTAGCCTTTGCGATAATTTGGTAGAGATCGCGACCGCTTGAATGTCGTCGTGCACGTTGTAATTTACGGATTTGTTTATCGCAACATTGTTTACGCGGCTACAGCGAGCGTTCGTTATTATTGATTTGTTTATCTCATTTGTGAGATTGTAGCGGCAAGTCGATGGGACGAGTCGCAAAAAGCAAACTTTACGACAATTTAATTATTACATTTATGACCCAATGCCACTCGCTCGACGCTCAATCGACTAACGAGGAATATTAATTTGGCAGCGGATAATTATGCGGAAAAAAATATTAATGGCCAGATGTAAGCGGTTGATTAGTCGGTACGAATAGTAGTTATTAGCGAATAAATTTGCGAATGTTTACGGGCGCTGCATTAAGAGAGTCTTGCGAGTCGCCCAGTGCACCACGGTCGACTCGGATTTCTTGGACTGGGCCTTTTCCGCAATTTCAGATAGAGAGAGAGAGAGAGAGATATATATATATATATAGAGATAGATGGATAGATAGATAGAAGATAGATAGAGAGAGATAGAGAGAGAGAGAGAGAGAGAGAGAGGCACCACGAGATTCGGCGATTCAATAATCAAATTAGTGGTTGATTCGCTTGGCTAGGAGAGCCAACGTGAACGAATCGAGCCGAGACGACACGCTCGGTGTCCACTTGCTACGGGCGCATCTCCTCACTTCGTCCATCTTTTCTTTACGATTTTTTTTTACTCTTCGCCCCTTATCACTCAAACGGCTCAATGACACCGTGCAATTCCCTCTGATTGTTGTGTCTCGCTACGCTCCAAGTACTCGCGGCTTATATCGCGAATGACCTCTATTCGGAAAGATGCTCTTACGCCGGCCAGACTTCATTGCTTAATCGACGTATTCATCGTGACGAGCGGCGATGGACCAAAGTGTCGCTTACCGATTTTAACGGACCTCGTTCCCTCGGCCATTCTAGTTCCATTGCGTCCGAATTTTTATGACAATGTCATTGCACACTCGTACGCAAGTGCGCTTCGTTTCGCCTATCGCGACACCGCAACGCCACTCATTGCCGAAAGATTGGTCGTTAAAAGCATCGCAAGCGCATCGCCACGACGCACGCATTGCGGATTTATCGGCACATCAACCCCAAAAGCAAAGTATTTATAAAGAATGACGCGGGAATAATAATGGCCTGAATGATTAGTCATAATGTAGTCTCTAATCTCCGAGACTAATTAAACTGTCGTTTTCCCCGCAATTCAAGCATCGGCTTTTTTTTTTTTTTTTTTTTTTTTTTTTTATCATCAACGAATGGCCACCATAGCTGGCAGTTTATCGGCGACTGATACTCCCGAGTCACCGAAATAATCGACCGGCCAGTTAGCTTACGATCCTACAGGCCAATTAAAAATAATCGCATATGCTCTTCTCGGAGATTCTCATAGCATTCGCCCACGCACACATTTCACTTGCAGTTTAAAAATAGTCGATAAGCAGACCGAGGAAAAGTTTATATTCGAGCTTTATAACTCAATAGCTCGTAGAGTTATATTAACCACGGCGTTTGAAAATTTGCTGCAGCCACGATATTTCGTAATTTCATAGCTTTGACTTTTAAATTTAGCTCGTTTATGGCCCTTGGGAAAGCGTGTGTGAACAAAGCTATTTAAAATCGGGCATTCGTTTAAGTGTAAAGCACGCACTCTTTGCGGCTCCGATGTTGCGAAAATTTAGGTAAACTGCTGCTTCGTTCTAACGGAGAATGTTTTGGGGATCCAATTTTGTAAATGTCGGTCTAATGCTAAAATACTTTTATTTCATCGATTTACTGACAATTAACCCGACCATCTTTCCATGCCATTTACTATCCCCTCGCAATGTCTATGTAGGTCAACTGCCAAATTCATTTGCCCTGCCGTAAGAGAATAATTTCAGTTATTTGCCATTTTTCCTCTCTCGTGCCGCGAAATCATTTGAATTTATGCAGTTACGTGACGATTGCCACTAAATTATCGCAATTGGAAGTATTCACAATGCATTCCCGATATCATTCTTATTCGAGTATTATAAGTATTACGAGCTACTAACTAGTGTGTTATATAAAATTCTAATTGCGAGTACAAAATGCACAATTATTCATAGATATCTTACTTAAGAGAAACACTCGACATTCTAAAAATTATCAAAGTTATCTAAAAGTTACTTCAAGATAATTCATATTTCATATAATTCATATATATATATATATACATATTTATTGATTTTGTCTAAATAGACGGGATCTTAAAGGCATGGCATTAGTCCTTAAAAGACTAATTCGTTCATAATTTAATAAATGTTACGATGCTTTCCAATATTCGTTTTAATTGAGTAAAATTTGAAATTCATCACAGAATAATAAAATTATTACAAGACAAGTCTACAATATAATTTCCATACTTATGATTATTAAAAAAAAAAAAAAAAAAAAAAAAAAAAAAAAAAAAAAAAAAAAACTTTCATTCGTTAAGAATGTAATGAATATAAAAATTATTCATATCAGATTTTACAGATCGCATCTTGAAATTGGAAATTAAATTTTAAAATTATTGATATTTTTAACATTGTAATCCTTAATATGGCATTTCTTAAGAATCTGCTTAATTCCATGATAAAGTAAAATAAATATTTACATCATTCTTCCGATATGCTTACGGTTATCAAGAATTTTTTAAGTATGATGATTATAAAGTACGTTAAAAAAATATGCTCAAAATGGAATTATCGAGGCTTTGTAATTTGATTGAAGAATAAAAGTCAGAGCATTCGAAGCTTTAAACATTCATTAATTATTATTAATAAATAAGATTTTCAGTACAAAGAATCTTTGTTTTGTATTTGTTCTGTTCATATTGATTTTAATCGTAAATTTAACTTTCGTGCGTTTATAAGCGGATCATCCTGTACTTCATTATTCTTCCTTTCCATACAAAAGCTGTAGAAAAATTTATATTATTAATTGAATAGCTAATTATGCTTATAACAATATTAAGTTTAACAACTAAAACAATTCATTCCTTAATAGCTAATTTGAAACACGTGATATTTATCTTACCACTTGGCATTAGAAAATCAATTATTTATGAATGGAATACTTATATATAGCCATATTGACATTATTAGCAATTTTATGTATGTAATAATTATTTTTAATTTATGAAATTAGTCAAGTGGATATTAAACGAAACATTGAAAATTTAAACATTCAGCTGCTTTACAATTTTTCAAATATACATTATAATTTTATAAATATTAAAAGATATTGCTATTCAATTGTGTTTATAAATCGTTTTCCTTTTATGTTATGAGTTATTTTTCAGCGACTTCATGGAATATAAAAAGAATTTCAAGTTAAACATACAATATCATGCACATGTATTAAAATTCTGAATAATTAAATAACTTAAAAAAGCTATTCTTGGTATATACATATACATATTACATATACGTGCGCGCGCGCGCGCGCACGCACGCACGCACACTGAGAATGTAATTTTAAATAAATCCAAAAATATAAATATTTTATAAATGTGTTAAATTCTAAGGTATACGACTAAATAATCATATTAGACGTATCTATGTGATCTTTACAATTATTTTTACAGTAGGTGTATTAGATTAAATATTCAACAAATCGTAAATATAAGTATTTTAATATTATAGCAAATTAAAATATCACAATTTATGTTATTAAAAAAGATAAAATAATTCGTAACTTCTTAGAATATACAGATTTTCTACAGCGATAATAACTGTTAATTTTTTATTTGGTTAACGGCGAAAGTTGATTTTTTTTATTTTTATTTTATATTATTAATTTATTTATGTATTTTTTATTTGTTTATTGTTTTTTTTTTTTTAATGATTATTATTATTATTATTAAATTATCTTTTAAATTATTTGAATTTTGGTCCCATTATCGTCTTTATAAAACAATGCCAGATTCTTAATACTAATACTGCAAATCAAATATACAAGTAAATTTATAAATAACATAGTCATCGTATAGTAGTAATCAATTGTGTTATCATAAATCAGTAAATTTGCTGCTGAGGACAGAATTATTATGACCGTGAAAATTGTGGTTAGCATCAATTCACAATGATATCATATAATAATCTCTCGCTGGGACGTGAAACGCCTCAAATGACAAATTCATCTCGCACAGACATTGATCACCACGTGTTACTTTATGCAAGCGTTAAATGTAAATGAACGAAAGATTTTTATTTTACAATATGTTATTTGGCTTTTCACCTTTCTTACATTAATCACTTACATGATTTTCAATAATTAGCAAATATTTACAGAATACCCTCCCTCTTTCGTCTCTAGAGCTACAAAAGTTAAATTACAAATTTGCTATTTAAATTAGTCTTAAACGATACGATTAACAATACCAATTACCGGCTATTTAAAATTTCAACCCAACAAGATAATATTCCAGGTATTTATAGTTTTGACTGATTTTTTCTTTTTTATGACTAATCAGAGTAAATTCGCTCTAAGATCAAGAACGACAAGTCGCTCATTTACTTTTACAAAATTAGTAACTATAGTACTTTCTTGCGGCTTATAGTTTGTATTTTCCTAGCACACGATAATTTAAACAATCACTGGCGATACAACAATAGCCCCGAAACGCTCGACTTTGACATCGCATTTGTTTTACAAACATTCGTAGCGATGTACATATACACATACACATACATATACATATACATATACATATATATATATATATATATATATATATATATATATCGTCACGGCTCGACAACACCACTTCAATTAGAAAGTGGAAAGCTTGCCTTTGCCGACTTACACGTGTCGCTTTCAGACCCATTAATTGAAATGTAACTAATCATCATAAATGTTTCGGGAGATCACTCGGAACTTTATCGACAAAATTTGCTGGAAACTGTCCCTTTTTGCCATTATACTCTCCGTACAGCCAATCATCCGATATCCTCGATAAAACTTTGATTCTCGCCCCTTCCTACAAAACAATTTCATTTTCATAGGTGAATGTTGGACGTCTAAGCGAGAGGAGACCACGTCATTATGAATAATAAATAGAGAAAGCACGAGTAGTAGGCGGCAACGATCGACGTATCTCAAATTCCGCTAATATTATAATGACGTTATTACCTCGAACGACAGATCCTCCGTTATTTCCGCCTTAAATGTGTAAAGGGCATTGACGACATTCGCGTTCTGACCAGGCAGAGGGATCTTGACGTCGAGGAAGTTGACGGGAAATATCCCTTCGCGATCACCCACTCGTCCCTCCATCCAGTTGTCGTTGATCAGATTGGTCAAGTAAACGACGTCGCCCTCCTTTAAATCTAGGTCACCGGCCTGCGATGCCTCAAAATCGTAAAGAGCCACGCCGTAGGGACGCTCCGTGTTCTCCTGAAAGTATACAACACGACGTCCGATTATCGAATGCCCCGCTTTGCTCCGCCTCGACAATTGGCCGAACGACTGAGTCATCGGGTGATACGAGAGCATCCGCTCCCTATACGCCAGCCAGGCCCATTGTTACCCGCGTGAGCCGTCGCCGCTGTCCCAGATAAGGGCGTATAGAGGCTACTCTCGTTTCCCGAGTGATATCTCGTCACTTTTATCGGTCGTTACTCGCATGTCCGGCGATCGTAGAAATAACGAGCCACCGAGCGGACCCCTCACCGGCAAACCGTCCTCCAGCTCGGCGATGCATTCGGGCGGCGGTGGCGGGGGCGGCTGGGAGGGCATCGGGAGCGAGGAGGCCTCCTCGTCCCAGAAGTCCTTCGCGAACGAAGCCTCCTGGCTTGGGTGGAACCGCGGGGCGTTCGAGTAGTTGGTGCTCCTGGGTATGATCCTGCTGGGGGCGGGCTTGGGGGCGCTCGACTTGCACGGCTTTCCCCGAATGATGGTCGGCATGACGAAGGGTTTCCTCGGGACTTGAGCCTGCTCGAAGAGACCGCCGTCGTTGAAGGCGAAGAAGCTCGAGTCGCCGACCTCCTTCACCCGTTGACTCGTCGTCACCGGCCACTGGAAGTAGAAAGACTTTCGATTACGCGCTTGACTTTTAGCGAGATCTGAGATGTAGAGAATTCGATGGCCAGGGTCATGTACCGGCTGAGAGCTGGTGGTGTTGGCGGTGGTCTTGGAGCTCGTCGCGCTGCTCTCGAGAGAGCCGAAAGGATCCTGACTGCAGCTGATGCGCCACGGATCTCCGGAATGCTGTTGCTGATGCTGTTGCTGTTGCTGTTGCTGTTGCTGTTGCTTCCTGCTCGAGAGACTCCCAAAGAAATCGAAATCGTCCTCAAAGGCACTCTCGGTTTGGGAGGCACTACCACTGCTGACGAAGAGGGAAGGATTGGAGTTGCCATCGCTGCCGAAGCTGTCGACGCTCACGCCATCGCTACTCGAGCGCGTCGTGAAGGTCGGTGAGCCTGGGGGACTCAAGTCGATGAGGCAGACGCTGCTGTTGCTATCGAGTTTCGGCGCCGAAAGCTGAAAGGTCGTCGCGACGCCATTAGGTGTTACCAGCCGTTGATGTTGTTGTTGTTGTTGTTGTTGTTGTTGTTGCTGCTGCTGCTGCTGCTGTTGATGATGATATTGATTTGGTTGGTTGCCATTGCTAATATTAGTGTTGCCGTTGCTGTTGTTATTATTGTTGCTGGTACTGGTGCTGGCGGTGATGCTGCTGCTGTGATGATGTTGCAGATGGTGATGCTGCTGTTGATGTTGATGCTTCGAGACGCGCCGCCCGAACAAATTCGTTAAAAGCTCTGTAGGCCGGACCTTTAACAATATTTTGATAAGAACCATAGGGCTATTTTTTTTTTTTTTTTTTTTTTTTTTTTTTTTTTTTAATGCCTTTCGCTTCCAAACTTACCGCTTTCTTTGGTTTTTCCTCCATATTTACATGCTTGGTTTGGAATTTCGGTGGCGGAGGCCGAGGGGGTGGCTTCTTTTTCTGGGGCGCCTGCAGCGCGGAGCCGAAAAACTCGTTGCTAAGAAGTAAAAGTTAATTTATTTACTTTCTTTCTTTAAATGAGTACGTATTGATATGTGTCGAACCGACGATGGTCGACAATGTAACTGAAAGTCGTCGAATGAAAGTAGGCATGCAAAGCTTACTGAATATTTCGTGTGCGCGGAAGGGGTCGGGCGGGGTGGGGTGAGGTGGGGAGGGGGGGGCGATTATGCTTCTCTTTTGAACGAACAAGTAATAATGAAATCACCCGAGATTTCCATTGAAATTTAAACAAATTTAATCGACGCCTTATCACGACCGTAAGGATAAAAATCTTTAGAGAATTGAATATGCATTCGTTATGCGTACAAGCTTAAGTTACTTGGAGAAAAGGCAGTAGTTGTACCAGTATTCAATCTAAATTTAAATGTGTGTTATGCAAACCTTTATCTTCACATAAGACGTGTAGAAATTTCACTTTAGATACACATATATACATATACGCATCGTACATGCAAGCGCGCGTGCACACACATTCCGAAACTTATAATATAATAAAAAAAAAAAAACTTTCATCGTGAAAAGAAACGATAGTATTTGTTAGATTACGCAAAAGTAAGTATAAAGAGAGGTTACACGAAACGTTATCATTATTAATGAAAAACCGCACAATTAGTCGAATTTATTATTTAGTCAATGGTATCGGAAGAAATCTTGATAATTATCAAAGCGTAATTAATTAAAAAAAAAAAAAAAAGAATAGACCGTAAAAGGGTATATATTTATCTATTGCAGTATCATTGATACGAATGACAGTAAAGTAAGGAAAGTAATTTTATAACGGATTCATTGGCTGGTTGTGTTTCACAAACGTTACATAAAAATCAGAGAGAGAGAGAGAGAGAGACAGACAGACAGACAGACAAGGAAGAAGAAAAAAAGTGGTATATCTTGCAACAACGACAGAGTGAAATACAAACGATCGGCGTGTCCAGTTTACACGCTGTGAATGAGTTTTCTTTTGTTCCTTGTTGTTTTCCTTATTTTTTTCCTTTATCATTAATCTTATTTAGTTTGTCCTTCTTGAACGTAGAGAGCAAAAAATAAGCCATGATACTAAATATAAGCAAGTTAATTATAAATGGTAGCGCTTGATATTAACTTTCAACCGTTACGAAACGCGTCGAAATTCAAAATATACGCTGCGTTGCGCACGCAGGAGGTGGAAAATAAATAGATATAGACGAGGAGGCACTAAGGTGCAACAAGGGAGAGGGGGTATAGGGATTGGCCAGAAGGTCAAGTGCACCTTCGCGGATAGCGGAAGCCCAGCCTCCGACGGGGTCCAACAACGCGACTGAGCGACTCTCGGCTGCACACCAAGGCGGCAAAAGTTAACGGGGAGAAGGTCGCGGCGGCGCTACATAGACGCAAAGGAGCGCACTCACCTACTGGACCAGAGACCGCTGTTACGTTGGCTCGGCAGGTTCTCAGCCGGTGGCCTCGGCGCCGACCTCGTCGGCACCCTCATCTCCGTGAGCAGGTCCATTGCCGTGTGAGAGACAACGCTTGGAGAGGGGTGGCCGTACCCGAGTATAAATACACGGGGGCTTTACGCTTTCGAGCGTAGCGCGCGGCGCCAACCTCCCGATTTTGGCTCGAGCGGCCCTTTGAGGTTATGGGGTCCACAGGAGCCCGACTCGACCTCGGCTACGGCCGGCTGGAACACATCCTTGGGTCAGGGGAGCCACGCTTGGGGGAGGCAAGAGAGCCTCGTCACTCGGGGGGAGGATGGGCCCGGGGCTGCTGGCCGCGAGCGGCAGGGAAAGACAGGACACGGGGAATCGAAGATGCCGGATAAGATCTCACAAGGCGATCGTCTTGGTGCGCGTGTTTTCTAGTAGTCGAGCAACTGCGCCGTCGATGTCGCCGGCAACGGACGCCCGAGCCTCCTGCTGGGCACGATACGACGAGTGCCAGTGAGGCAATGAGCGCAATGCAAGCCACAAAGCGCGCACTGTGACAACGAGAGAACGAGAGAGCAAGCGGGAGAGGCAGGGGCGGGGGAAAGAAGGTGGTGGAGGAGGCGGTGACGGTGGGAGGAGGTGGTTGAAGCGGACGAGGAGGAGGAGGAGGAGGAGGAGGA
>NW_011948416.1:9594544-9605296 GCF_000503995.2 Ceratosolen solmsi marchali | reverse complement strand
CGGACCCTCGCGGCCGCCTCGTGAGTGGCGGAAGGCGGGTGGGAGGGGGTGGTGGTGGCGGTGGTGGTGGCGGCGATGAAGAAGGGGCGATGGGGGCGGAGGGGGGATTTAGAGAGCGAACGAGCCAGCAAATATATAGAGGAGTTATAGGGGACCCGGTGGCGGTCGCGGCGGCAGTAGAGGGGCGGTAGAGCAGGAGAGAGGCCCAGCAACAGCAGTGGGGCAAAATGCATTTTAGGATAGCGGTAAGGGGAGGGAAGTTTCGGGGGACGGCACAGTCGTCGGCGATGGAGGAAGAGGCGAAGAAGGAAGATGACGAGGAGGAGGAGGAGGAGGAGGAGGAGGAGGAGGTGGTGGTGGAGGTGCTGTGTAAAAAGACTCGTCTGCCCCGATCACGATTGCCCGAAAATATGGCAGGCACGCTCGATTTTAATTGACGATCGGGCGATAAATGAGTGATGTTCGAGCGAGGCGGTTACTACACACGCACGACTGCACGTAACGCGGCGCACAAGCCTACAGCAGACGCACAAAAGGTCGACAGAAAAGTGTTGGCCCGATATTAGCAGCTTCCCTCTTCTGGTCCCGCTCCTGACTCTTATTGTCTGGTGATTTCGAAGCGAGGTGGATGAGGTGGAGGAGGAGTAGCAGGAGCAGGAAGAGGAGGATCGAGGCACCGTTTCTTCAAATGCAAAAGAACTCACGACATTCGCTTGGATTGGAATTTAAATGACCAGCGATCTCTCACCTGTTCTCGAGCTGGCAGCCATCTTCCATTCAACCGACCTTTCTCCGCACTCGACGTATCGCTTACTGCACGCACGTACCTAACACAGGCGCGCTCTCGTCCGTGTACGCAACTCGCGCCTGCGCGTGGTATATGCAGTCGCATGTCCGTACACGCGCACGCACACGCTTTCGCGAGTAAATTATACGTTTTCTTTTTTATAAATTTGTCTCGAACTATGTAACAAATGTTTTATTTATACCCAGAACCGATACCGTTTACATTGTTCTTTCGGCCAGCGCTATTTATTAACCGCTGAGTGTATTCTATTCATTTTATAGTCTGTAT
Source organism: Ceratosolen solmsi marchali (assembly GCF_000503995.2). Lineage (NCBI taxonomy): Eukaryota > Metazoa > Arthropoda > Insecta > Hymenoptera > Agaonidae > Ceratosolen > Ceratosolen solmsi. The sequence goes on along the minus strand of NW_011948416.1, from coordinate 9,604,221 downwards.
GCATTGTGGGACATTGTTTTTTTTTCTTTTATAACCGAAAATAATTCAAACGAATAGAAATGACAATTAGTTTATCTTGACGCTGTAAGCATTTGTGCAAAATTTCACTAAACGAGCAAATGTAATTCACATTATTATTGCTAATTCCCCCCCTCCCCCCTCATATCCTTATCCCTGTCCCTATCCCTATCCCTATCCCTATCCCTATCCCTATCCCTATCCCTATCCCTATCCTTATTAATTCGTATTTGCAAAGTATATTTGTTTACGTGCACAGATCCAAAGACTCGTCTTCCGTTTCTTAGTAATTAAAAAGAAAAAAATATATCGATCATACAATTTTTATGCCCAGATCGATAATCTAATTATTTCCTTTTGGTTATTTATTTCTATATTAAACGTAGTATAATATAATTTTTCCCTGAAATAAATTAAGAAAATCCCTCCAATTCCAAATGTAATATATGATAATAAAGGGACATTGCCTGAGTATATATAATATTAAATAATTATTCTAAAAAAAAGAAGAATATCACGAAGGTGTGTGAATTTTGAATATTTGTTTGTTGCTGTTGTTGTTGTTGTTTTTTTCACGCTTCTAAGAAACGAATCTAAAACGCCATAACGTAAACTGTACAAATTCATTGGTGAATATGTGTGCGTGCGGACGGACGCGCGCGCCTATGCACGCATACGCGAGTACACAACGATAAAATCGTGTTTACTATTATCTATCGATAAGAAAGAAATCTGCATGAAAAAAAAACTCTTATCTATGTATGTTTATGTACTCAGTGCCGATGCATATAAATATTTCTACATTGCAGTGCCGTCATAAACCCATAAGCGGGATTATATTATAGTGCAATCGTCTTTGGCTTAAGCGGGGATGCACATATAAGTTTATAATGCACTTATAATCACCGTAACGCAATACATACGTTGAATGAATCATCTTTTATTCGACGAAAGCTCGATAGTGGTCTTCTATTGGAAAAAGAGTTGATAAGTTGGTGCACTTAAACACTGCAAATTATTAATATATTTATCGAGGCGAGGAGAAAAAGTTGGCGACGGACGATGTGCGAGTGAACCGAAACAAATCAGAGTCTGGAGAAAAAATCGAATCGATAAGCTCGGTTGTGCTCGACTTCGGCCTGACTCTTTTGGGGCTTCCTGTATTATAAAAAAAAAAAAAAAAACATACACCGTGAACTCGCAATTGCAGAAACATGTCGACGTCGACAATCGCCAGCACGAAGCTTCAGGATGATATGAACAATATACCCTTGGCCGACGACGACCCGCAAGGTAATGTTTGGTAATTTCGCTGCATTATTCATGCTTCTCCAACATATTCATCCCATATTAATCCAGTTAATTATGATAAATGAATTGCACCGCTATATCCAATGATATTATCATGCTTTCAGTTATAATACCCGAAGAGGAGAATAACGTGGACAATAATTCCAGAGCTTGCGACTCCCTGAACCATGGTCAAAGTATGGATTCGCTAATTTCAAGTTTCACAAACGACAGCTGTAGTCGAAATAGTAAGTTGTATTTACATGATAAATGAGGGGCTATTCTGTCTTTTGCATCTTTTGCATCATGAATCGCATCGAGCCAAGCTTTACAAAGTTAAGAGGACAAAATTTTTTTAATATTATATTAATTGTGGTTAGTAAGGTTGCGTTTGAAAGCCTCTCCCATAAGTTCCACCATTAATCAATGTTTCCGCTTTAGTTTTCATTTGTATTTAATTAATGGCTTATTTTTAAATTCACCGAATCTTCTCACGATATCACACGCAGTCATTCGCACATAAGAAGTGACCATGGACAGCTCCTCAAAAATGTTAAATTTGCTCATAGATTTATTGTTTTATGTAGGATGTCTTCTAGGTTTGGATCCTGACATAAGTCCCGACGAGCAACAAGAAAAAGCAAGATTAATAGCTCAAGTCTTAGAGCTTCAAAATACTCTAGATGGTAAATTGCCAAGTTTTGTTACTTGTTATTAATTATTTTAAGTAATTGTTACGGTATGCGTAAGTCGCAATGATTGTATTATATATTATAGATTTGTCGCAGAGGGTCGACGGAGTTAAAGAGGAAAATTTAAAATTGAAGAGCGAAAATCAGGTATTGGGCCAATATATAGAAAATTTAATGTCAGCATCTAGTGTTTTCCAATCGACGAGTCCTAAGAATAAAAAGTAGTGAGTCTATGAGAATTTTGATGTGTTCGCTGTGAGAACTAAACCAATGAGAGAATTTAAAAATTGTTAAAATTTTATACATGTGAAAGTATGGGCGACGCTATCAGACAAAAATCTTTTCTTTTCTATTTATTATCTACAATCGTATACACGACCTGCCATATTTAATTTTTCCGGATATAAAGACTTTTACACACAAAAGTCAGCTGCGCATACCAAAGATCTGTTAAACATAACATTTACAAGCATTATAATGACTGATTTCGTTTTACATTACACAGTTATTATTAAAAACTGAATCACTATTCGATGGATAAAACGCCTCTATATTAAAAATGCAAAAAATAAGTAGTCAGAGATCGAATATTTTAGTAATATTTAATTGTGCAAATAAAAATACCTCTATCGATTGTAAGGGCATAAACACAGTATTTGAAATATGCTTTTATAAAGTAAGCGCTTTGCTTTAACTTAATTTTAAGTGAAATAGGAAATAATTGTAATTATTTTATAAGCTACATTGATATGTAGTATTTTTAATGTGTGCCTACCTCCGTAACTGGCCAGTCTCTATTAAAAACAGACAAATCGCTTTATTTTACTTAGTAAAATAAATATAATTTTAACTTATCAACAGGATAATTTCATTATTAAATTCCATAGAGATGGAACGTCAATTTTTTAAAGTTCTGAAGGAAATTAAACAGTTGCCCACTTTTAGACTGAAACAGTTCGGCTCTGTTTTTTACCGCATACTGCCAAGTTGTGCTTGAAAGCTTGAGGCACAAGTTAGTTAGGCAAATACTGTGTTAAACAACAAAAGAATTGTATGTACATTAGAGAGAGAGAGAGAGAGAGAGAGAGAGAGAGCTCCGTATCTCGCATATGCAAATTCTACTTTTATATATAGATATCGCAAATAGCACCGTAATATTAACGTCTCCTGAGATCGAATGCATTTGCCTTTAATGATTATTATTGAATTATAATTATGTCGGACACGCATGCCTACGTCTGTCTCAATTCGAATATAATTTATTTTTTTATCAAAGCTCTCTTGTACAGTTTATTGAGTCCGTAATTTTAATGAGAATATCAATTATCGAATCTCCAATTTTAACTATTGTGATTAAATAGCTCATATTGTAATTCCATTCTACGGTTACTTTGCAGTTTTAGAATGGGGCAAGCGAACACTGATTTTTCAAACAATAATGTATGTTATTAAGTCGGTGATTTAAAATCATTCTTGACGCGTACTTGCTGCTTACGAGGTAACAAGCATTTTCGTATACCAAATAATAAAATAAACAAAATGAATGACGATAAAAGCTGTGCATAATAATTATCGATATTATAAGTCAACTTTAAAATGGTATTAATTATAAATATGCAATATTGCGATAAACAAATAATAATAATAATAATAATAATTAATTATTAATAATTAATAATAATAATAATAATAATAACTATACTAAACAAATTTTACGATTATAAAGTATGCATAGCCACGTAGCTTCATTACTGTTTGTATATGACATTTGTTTTACTGAATTTCCTGAGCAAATGTTGTACATGCGAATCGATATTTATGCTCATGGGCACAAGCATAATGCACAATATCTTAATATTTCATTATAACATGAAACAGGGTGATAAACAACTTTTTGCCGTGGAAAAAGAATTTTGCTTCTTTTTATTTTATTTGTTAAATTTGTTCCTTAGTGTAGAATATTATGTTATTGACGCTTAAGATGAATATAATATATATATATATATATATATATTATAAGGAATTCAAATTCGATTTGCAACATTGTTTTTCATGTGATCGTAAGGTAATTGATAATGTATAGTTAATATAATGTAATAAATAAATTGTAAAAATAATTTCATCGAATATGTTTAATAAATTACAAACCGTTTCCATTTATATAAATATCAATATTTATTCACATTAACAAATTTATCATATAAATATTTTAAAAATATCATATAAAATTTATCATATAAATAACATTAATTTAAAATAATCTATATGTAATTATTCTCAATTAATTATATAAAATTGTTAAACTTCCTTATTTTGGCTTCGATGCTTTTTTCATTTAAACTCAGTACTGCATTATCGATATTATTATTTTATTTCACGTTATTATTATTATTTGCTCGCTCCAATTGTACGATACTCTAACGATACTCATCAATAACAAATTAAGAATAATTTTGCATAAATCTCTAATTAAATAAGTTGAAATTTATAACAAGAATATTTTGCGACATTTATTTATTTTATCCTATAATTATATAGCGTATTTTTATTATTTAAATGATAATTAGCACGTATCGAGCAATGCAAATGCAATATTAATTAACGAAAGACTTTACGTAAAATTTAGATTTCGTTACCATTTTGTTAATGTGATATTCCATTATTGCACAATGTTTAATAATCGCATCACCTGTCCTATTTTAGTTTACAATATTCATTACTTAACAATTGCACTTAATATTGTTGAATTTTATGCTGTAATAAAACATAGATCGATATAATCAATGTTTCCGATCTTTCAATCATCACTCAGTCGCTGAAAGTTTTTAGTAAAAACAAAAAAAAAAAAAAAACAAGATAAAATTAATAACCAATGAACGTATTTGCAATATAATTTTGTGAGGCTTTGTAATCGTGTAATTCTAATTCACAAACTATACTTTTTAACCCAAGTAAAAACATGTATCTTTATTTGCGAATAATCAAAGCTTATGTGCAATTCGATGAAGTATTAATAAATAAATATTAAGAGCACAATTTATGTGATATAATCGTAACAAGTGGAATTATAATAATCGTTAAAAATTGTTCTTATTATAATACAAACCGAAAAGTATATTTCACCTTAATAAATAATGAAAAATAATTTATTGTGTGTGATATTTATTAATTTATTACCTTACATCTATTATGGAGAATGTAAACATATAATTAGCTAATACCTCATTATATATCGTCAGGACACGAATTTTAATGAAATTAATAGTAATAAAATGCGTATTAAAGAGAAAATGTTATTTATTCGTTCTTAAAATAAAAATGAATTCATCGCTAAAGTTGGGCTTCGGTAGAGTTGAAGAAATATATAGTCGAAATAGTCTAATTAAATGAATATGAAACAGCATTATTATATAAACGAGTTATATTATTAATAATCTTCTACTTATTGAAGTTTAAGCAATGTAATCGATTAAGTACACAATATTTTTTATTAATTATTTATAATTACGTTCTATTAGGGAAGTAATTTTTATAAGTAATTTATTATAAATAAGTTTGAGAAATTATCTAACGTATAATATGATACTTTGGATAAAAATTAAAATTAAGGAAAGAAAAAAGGAGCGATTTTATTTTATAAGCAATTCTTTCATTATTGTTAAATTTTAATGCATGACACGATTGTGCAAAAAAAAAAAAAAAAAAAAAATTAACTAATTGAATTGCATTAGATATGATTACACGAGTGATATTTACAATTAAACATGCAGTTATATTCAATTGCATTACCGTTCGATTTGAAGATCTTTCAAAACGAAATTGTATTAATAAACTGTACATTACTAAATAAGTTTCGCAATAAGTAATGTTAATAATACGACTAATGTTTGAGCAGTTATTTATAAATATTTTGCTAGTAGATGTTAGATTTATTAAGATATAAATCACAACAACGATAAATTCGATGATAAAGTTTAGAATGTAGATTTTAGCGATCGAGAACTGTTTATACCAACGATATATGTCATAGATTTTGTGTGGGTAGGGGAGGGGGAGGAGGAGGAGGAGGAGGAGGAGGAGGAGGGAGGAAGGGGAATTATTATAATGACGATAAACCTGAATGTTATAATAAGATTGAAAAAGACAATAAATGAATTTTTATATGAAATTTAAATTAAATGCATTGTATTTTTTGTAAAAATAGTCTAGTCATCTTTTTGAAACACGGCACGAGCATAAAAACCCTAAGACTAATAATTATACGAATTATTTAACGAGTAATTATCATGAATTAAATTCTCTAATTTGTCCAATTTTAATATTTCAAATAATTTTAGGTAATATTAATTGAACGACGGTCGCTAATGCTGCATAATTAAATATAATTCTAAGCTGATTTAGGAAAGCGTCGTACATATGATAATAAACTTAATGATTTAAAGCCACAAGTAACGTAAAAGCTAAAGAAAATATAAATATTCTTCACTATCGATCAACTTATCAACGTACTTTATAACTCTAAACGTAAATTTCTAAATTGAATGATATTTTTCGAATATTATAATAAAATGTTACGTCTGTTAAATTTATGCCAACAACGTACATACCAATCTTCGATATCAAATTCTTCGTTCTCCAATAATTGCGACAATAAAATTCTATAAAATTCTATAAAATTCTATAAAATTCTATAAAATTCTACAATGTCACGGACATGGATTTTTCCATTTTATGATAATCCTTCTCACTTTGCTGGCCCCCCTTCAATTCCCCAGCACCTTTAAGTTTCATTCGAAATGTCCTATTATAGCTTCGCTCACAAACTATAATCACTCATTACGCGCAAACACAAATCATCGCTACGCTCTTCGCGTGTACTCTCAATAACTGAACTCGACATCTTTGAATAATTACAACGCGAGTATTAGCCCGTTTCATCAAGCGGATTATCCACAGAGTGTGTATATATAACAGACGCCCCCAAAGAAATGATAAACGATTAACTTGCAAACAGAAGGCAAAGGATCACGACAAGGCAGCGGATGAAAGGACGAGAACAACGGACGTTTAAGCCGAGGCAGTTGCGCGCTTGGCGATCGGTTCCTTCACCATTATATCACAAGTCCCACTTGTTGACAACAAATACATTTATAAAGCCCTTTACGCTTATCCATAAATTTGCATAAATCTTTAATTTCCGCCTTATTAATAAATCTATGGTTATATCATTCGAGTGCATATACTCGATAGTACGAGATAGTTTTTTTTTTTTTTTTTTTTTTTTTTTTTTTTTTTTTTTTTTTAAATATATCATGGAATACACGGTGGTCGTGTTTCTTTTTTTTTTTTTTTCTTCTCTTTATAGATTATTGTACTTTCAGAGTAGCGATTTTTTTCCACGCGTAGGGTGTAATTTAATTCATAATATGCCAATTATTAAATTTCTTTACAAACATGAGGATTCCGATTCTTCCTGTCGCCGTTGCTAATTATTAAATTTTTACTATTAGCAAACCTACGTAGATTAAAAATTCAAACGGTCTAATAGACATTTGCGTTGGACCTTATCTTTAAAGAGTTTTAAATATTCCTGTTCGTGGACGGGCGAGCGAAGCTTCTTTTTTAATTCTCAAAATCGATGACACGAGGCCTTGAAAATGATCAAATAAAATATTTGATATTATCAAACATTTTACTTTCTTTAACGTAAAGTTTAGTATATTCGTCATCGATTAATAGTTAACATAAACGATTTTGTTGGAAAAATTTGAAAATATATGTTTCTATTGATTAATGAATTTTTGTCTTGAAAATGACTTGCATAAAGTTATTATTCTTTTCCCTTTTGCAGGAGACGAACAAAATAAATTAACATTTTGAGAATGTGTGAATTCGATTTCTTAAAAACTCGATCGTGACGGTTATTCCGGAATTTTTACATGAACTTTGAATTTTATGTAACCAACCACGAATCTTCGTACATAAATACTAAGGAAATCATCAATGGTTTCCAAATGATTTCCATAATACGAGAACGATTGGCACTGATCGTGGTGACGTGCCCGCCTTTTTCCAAAAATCACACCTTTCAGACATTTCGACATAAGCATCCAAGTATATAAACGCATACGTTGGTCCTTGAGTCTACCGTTAATGTATAAATAACAAATTTTATGCATGTCCTTGTTTCCTGTCTACTGTTAAAATCTTAGCGACATTCATAAGTATTTATAAGTGAATGAGAAAATCGTATCGTCGATCGAAAGCTCGATAATGATCTCGCGAGATGGTCGATCACGAAAATCCAGTAGGCATCCAATAAATTCATATCTTAGGGGAGTTCACTCATCCGTGTTCCATTGTCAAATGGCAAGAGTATGACAGGATAGCCGAGGACAGCTTCGCATACCTTGAAACGTCTACAATCTTACAATCTTGTGGGAATAAGTTATTTTATCCTTGTAATAAATTAAGGAATGAGAATCGGGCGGTAAAATTACTCGGGATACGGACGTCGCGGCGAGGCAATGCTTATGGCAATAAAGCGATACCAATAGAATAAGGCCGGGGGTCCCAGTACGAGCGCACAGGTGTCAATCCGGGCGTCGGGCCCTCTACCTGAGTCTCCCGGTCTGCGGGAGGATTGCATTGGTCGCGTTCGGGGCGCGTATATGTCAACCCCCTCCCATTGAAGCGCGTCGATCGAGGAGGAGACGCGCTTTTTCTCACGTGACGGTGGCGACGGTGGCGGCGGCGGTGGCGGCGGTGGCGGCAACAGCAGCAGCAGCAGCAGCAGCAGCAGCAGCAGCAGCGGCGGCGGCAGCGGCAGCGGCAGCAGCAGCAGCAGCAGCAGCAACAACAGCAGTTGTGCGCGATTTTTTCCTCCACCCCTCCGCCCGACGTCATTGGGATTTCGCGCGCCCCTTTTGTTTACACTCGGGCTTGTGCGAGAGAGCGAGGAGAACGGCGGAGCGTCGGACGGACGGACGGACAGACGCGCGGATGCATGGGAGCTCGCTGCGACATTAAATGGTACGTATGGAAGCTTCGTCGGCATAAAGGTCCGGAGTGTCGAGTGGCGGCGGGTTCGGGTCGAGGGCCTCACCGGTGACAGACCTCGCGTCGAGCGACATAACCTCAAAGCCGCGTGTGCGCGCGTCCTCGGCTGCGCCGCCGAGGCGCACGGGGATGGGTACGGGAGCCGGTGTTGGCCACGTAAAAGGGGGACTGGGGCTGGGGCTGGGGCTGGGGCACGGCCTCGGGCTCGGGCTCGGTTTGCGTTCGTTTGGGCTGGCGGGCAGGCGGGTCGGCAGGAATAGGGGGGCGGGAGAGCAGGAGCTGCGCCGAAGCCCGTGTCCTCGCGGTCGCCGAACGCAGCCACCACCGTCTCTCTGCCCGCCTCAGCGGCGAGCTTCGGCGCAGCCATTTTATGCTTGATTTTTTCGTGCGGGCGATTTCGCGAAGCCGGTATCGACTCGCTCTTCTCTCTCTCCCTCTCCCTCTTTCTCTTCGCCTCGCCGTTACTGCATGGGCAGTCCGTGCATGTGTACACTTTGCTCGGGTGCGAGTGAGTCAGTGGCGTGGGACTGAAAGGGAACGACGTGGCGGAGGGTGTGGGGTTCGGGAGCGGTGGTGGCGGGGCGGGGCGGGGCGGGGGGGGGGGGGATCGGGGGGGGC
>NW_011948416.1:9588321-9594131 GCF_000503995.2 Ceratosolen solmsi marchali | reverse complement strand
GGGGGGGGGGGGGGGGGGGGGGGGGGGGTGGGGGGGGGGGGGGGGGGCATGGGGGTAGATGGGGGGGTGGAACTATCTGCGAAATTTTAACGCCGAAGGGCAGATGCAGTGGAAAAATGACTGCTTTTAGAGCACGAAGGCACATAATCCGTCATTGCGTTACTTCAAACGCTTTACACCGTATGTTGTTGCAAAAAAAACTCGGATTTTTTTTTTTTTTATTACGCTATTTAATTCATATGACGAAGCGGTTAGTTATTACTTTTATTTTCGTATGAATTGCACTAAAAATATTAATGTTTAGTTTACAGCTTAGATTCGTACACTCGTCTCAGTCGTTTATAAAAATGTAAGAAATTTATACGAGAAAATTGTCCGACCATAAGTAAGCACACGTGTATCGTTGATGATGCGTAGCTCAAGCACATATCGACGTATAATTTGGAATTTTTTCGTAGAATAAAGTAAGCTAGGACAATGGTGTTTAAGAGAGAAGCTTGAATATGTCGTTATAAAAACGAAAAACGTCGTAAATTGCGACCAAGCGGCAACTAATGATTATTTTTATGAAAATCTATCGGATAATATTCATAATACTTTATGATAATAATACTATAGTAATAATGCTTTATGAATAAAAGTTAATGAACGCTATAGTACCGCGCATAAAAAATCTCCTATTTGCATGTGAACACTGGCTTAACAAATATGTTGGAAAAAATACAACATAAAAAGCAACATAAGAAGAATTCGCTTCGCTATCGGACGCATATTTGTCTCAAACATGTGTATCCAACCTTCTTTTAAATAAATGTCGTTACACCAGTTGGCAAAAAAAAAAAAAAGGCACTGAATTAATCAATTAATATTTACTTGTTATGAGCTTTGCCTCTCTAGAAACAATGAACAAAAAAAAAAAAAAAAAAAGTCGGATTTCATAGCGCGTGTTGTACAAATTAGTCGCCAAGCCACCACTGGTAGCACCGGAGTCACTGACAAAACAAAACAAAAAAAAAAGCAGAGAAAAAAACGTAAAAGGTCCGCTCAAATTACGTTACTTGCCATTTTTATGTAATTATTCAACGTTTATTAGCTTTTCTTTGTTGCTAATGTTTAATTGTGATAAATCATTCGAGGTGACCAGTACCGTTCCGAGCGACTATCCACTTATTTATGAGACCCAAGTATACGACGAACTTGACTATGTTTTTAGAACGAATTTTTAAGTGAAATTCCAAGTATCGCGAGGTTGAGTAGGATGTGAAATTTGTTATAAATATTTTTGCGAATAACTTACGTTTAGATGTTAATATCGATGAAAACAGGAAATTATCACAATTTGATAGGAAACCAATTTTATAAAAATATTAGTTGACGCGATATTATTAATATTATTATTAATAATGAATTATTAGCACCGACTATTATTAGTTAAAGTACAATGAAATTGCAAATATTTTTTGCCATAAAGTAGCGTTAATATCATTTGTTTGTTCATTACTGCGGCTAAAATTATGAATAACAATTTTTATACTCCGTCAATTTATTATCAAAAAAGATATAAAATGGGTGGATAAAGAGTTAACATGATCTATGATAATTAAAAAATACGTATTATAAATGATGATGCATATTCTGAAAATATTAATCATAAACATTTTCGAATAAAATTGTAATAATAATTCAATTTTTGCATGTCGTAAGGATGGTAAAACAATAAATTCATGTATTACTCTGAAATGATGAAAACCTATTTAAATCAATGACGTTATTGGTATAGTTTTAACAAATTTTAAAAAGTGACAGTAATAAAATTAATCAATAATTATTGATAAATTATCCGATTTAATGATGCGATAGTATGCAAAAGAAAAAAAAATCGACAATATTCATAAAATAATATCGAAATAATTAACACACAAAACTGAATATTTGTTGTTGTGTGTGTTTGTGCGTGAGTTCGCGCGCGCGCGCGTTTATATATATATATATATATATATAGATATATAAACATAAAGAGAAGGGAAGAGAGAGAGAGAGAGAGAGAGAGAGAGATCAATTAGCATAAATGCAAAACTTCAATGACTAAAAGCATTTTACCATAAATTGACTTAATTAAAATAATTAATTATTAAATTATAATTCGCAAAATTATCCATTTTAGAATCACCGTTGATTTACCCGAGATTTACGTTATGGAGATAAGAGCACGTTTACGGTTACTATAAAAATTAATTGCAAAAACAAAATAACAAACGAATAAAGAATAAATAAACTAGTTCAAATTTATAAGATATTTGAAAGAATGAAGGTTAATTTCGTTTATGTAGAATAAAGGAGGCTGGCGAATGCATATGCAATTATCGGAGTAAAAAATGTCTATTAAACAGTGTGCGGTGAAGATCGCGAGAGGCAGATGGAAAATAAAATATAAGCTTGGCGGTCAGCGATACCGTGAATGTAAAGTAATTTGAAGAAATATTAAAAAGGAAGATATAAGGAATTTCATTACAAAAATAAAAATTGCATAGTTTCATATCGCAAAGAACAGGAATCGAATTTTTAATGATATAAAGATATTTTTCCTGGTATTATCAAAGTGATTGGAAAGCCTCCATATATATATATATATATATATTTAGACTTAAGGCTGCTACAGATTAAATATATAAGAGTCCGTGGAGTATCGCGCGAAGACTTATAAGACAATTAAAACGGTATTACAGCGAGGATTAACCGGTATCCATCCATGCCAAATGAGCCGAGCATTTAGTATTTGGTCAGGACATAAGGATCTTATATAGCACCTCAGTTTCTAAATTCAATTCCCATCTCCCGGTTGGCCGATGAAAATTTGGATTTAATCCAACAGCACGTTTCCCATAAAAGCCAACAACGCCCGATCGTTAAAAAGTGCGACGACACACAACACTGGTGTTTCCGAATGTCCAGCCAGAAATCAGCGAAAGCCACTAGTCGCTCTGCTGTTGCGCTTCGTTTCGAATCCCGCGCACCCACGCCACTTGCCGATATCTATTACCCCAGGATTTTTGCTCTCTGGACGAAAAGTGTAATGGCGCCACCGGCGGCGCAACCTGCGCGCGATACCTAAGCAAAGGTTATAAAACCGACAGCTAAAAGACGGCGGCCCGCGCTTTGATTTAAGGTGAATACTTTTTCGAGCACCTTCTTTTGGTGGACCTGCGTTCGAGGAGCGGACGCGGCCTACAAAGGGACCACCTTCTCTTCGCTTTTTTCTCTCCTCCGTTATTCCGCGCCGAAAATCGTTACGAAGAAACGTACCGGAGGAGCGGCGGCTCTTGTCCTGCCGGACTCGCAGACTCGCGTTGTTTGTTAATTTAATCGGCGGCTTAATTTGCGATGCCTACGTATGATACACTTATACATATACGCACACAGACGCGCACGTATATAGGCGTTGGAAATTGGGAGAGATTAATCGCTGCATCTTATTAGCGAGTGTGGTGATAGGCATTCCCAGGGTGCGTATATAACGAGCACGATTCTCCTCCCCGTTGTCGTCGTCGTCGTCGTCGTCGTCGTCGTCGTCGTTGTCGTTGTCGTTTAAATATTCGTAATTTTACTTAACTCCTCTCCTTATCCTCCTATTTTGTCGTAAGCTCGGACATTGTTAATGAATCTTTCATTTATCGTTGGTTGCCATTGTGTTGGCATGTGTCATTAGTGCAAGCGAGCCTTACCACATGCTTCTATACATTGTAAAATTTCACTCCACGTGATGTATCTTCCATCAACATCGCTTTTCTATTTTTAATATTAGTCAGCTGGTCTTTATCTAATGGCTTTAATTGCTTTTATTGCTTTCTATGGTCATATGAGTTTTATCCTTTATCGATATTTTCATTTTTGATTTCGACTGTGAATTTTTCAAAACTTTGCGTACTTATATTAATAACTACAAGTCGAATTGCAATGCACTATATGACAGAAAATAACAATATTCATAAAAATTTTTACAATTATTTCATGAGCCAAGCGTGCTAATAATTGTCTTCTTAATAAGTTATTTATTTATTTATTAGCTTAGCGCTCAATTAAGTCAGTAATTTCGTTCTTAAAACAAGACTAAATGAATCTCTCTTATTATTTCCCCCCACCCCCTTTTCCATTGAGAATACTCAAGAGCGAATGTTTTTATTTCAAGGTGGATAACTTTATTTGATTATTTCTTAATACTTCGATTTTTAATTATAAATATAAAAAAAAAAAATTGTCTATCTCCTCGCCTTTTCTCTATCTTTGAGTCAGTATTTCCTCGTATCCAAGTTTCTTCATACCCTTTTCTACTCTTCTATTTTTTCCAACTAGCTTTTTTCCTTCATAACTTTTCTTTTTTCTTTGCCATGTTGTTCCACTCTTCCATAAGCTTCTTTATTCTTTTTTTTTCTTTTTTTTTCTTTTTTCTGTTGTTTTTTTTTTTGGTTTTTTTTTGGTTTTTTTTTCTTTTTTATTTTTCTTCCCGAAGCTTGGAAAGTAAAGTTTCTTAATTTATGCGAAACAATTTTGCACATATCCAGAAGAATAAAGTCTTTCGATACACAAGACGAAGCTAAGTTATTTGTTGAAAAATGTAATTATAATTACAGTATTATTGGTTTTATAAAGTAGTAATGTAAATATTTTTATTCCAATAGTGCTAAATTCATAAATTTTATTAGCTTAAATTTTACACGACAGAACGGCGAATAATAAAGTCTGATTAATACATAGAAGCTTCTATGAATAAAGATGAAATTGATAATATTCTTACAGATAATATTTTTAATTAGTAAAGTGTTACCAATGTTTAAACATCGTTAAAAACAAAGCGATGAAAAATTAAGTTTTTAATAAAAATTAAGGACGGATAATGTTTATGATGATGTTTGATTTATGAAAGTCTTCATAATAAAATAAAAAACAGAAAGACAGAAAGAGAGAAAGAAAGAACGCTCTATTAGTGGTATTTTAATTATTGTAAATCAATTATAATCAGCATAATTCTATGCGCATGTATTATAATGTTAAACGAATTATTTTGTCATATTGTCTAATTTGAATTTGACAAATTACATTATCATTAATATTAATAAATAAATCGTGATTATTTTGAAAATCAATTATCCTCTATCCTCTAGCCAAATACGTTCTTATCAGCTATTATAATTTTTCTCTTTTTCCTCATCAACTATCTATCAATACGATTACAATATTTTATTTTATTTTTACTCGGCTTTACATCATTCCCGTAAAAATATCCTTTATATTCGTCCGCCAAACATTTTCCACGATATTTCTACAATCTTGAGCGCTCGTTCCTTTTTTTCTGTAGAGATTAAAATTATTCGTCAAAATTATTTATACACTTTTTATGTCATTCACTTGGAGTCTTACATTGCTCATAAATCTTACATTCGCGGCATTTTACATTCTGTTTCCTTCCTTCCCAAATACCTTAAATAAATGAGCTATAAACATCGCGCCAAATACTATTTGCAAATCACGTAACGGGGTATCCTACAGTTTCGTTGCCTCCGACATCACGAACACGAAAGCAGAAGAAAAAGCCAGCATTGGCCTTATCAAAGGGGACTGGCTTTTCTCTTAAATATCGCGTAATGACGGTAAGAAAGCTCGGAGCGACGGTATTACACATAATGTCGCGCAAAGCTCTGCCAATCGCAGACATTCCCCTACCTCCGCCCAATCCACTCCCGTAGCTTTCCGTAGCTGTCCGGCTCGCTCTCGAAATCCGCGTCTTCTCTTTTGCTCCACCCCCCCTCCCTCCC
>NW_011948416.1:9586006-9588140 GCF_000503995.2 Ceratosolen solmsi marchali | reverse complement strand
GTCACCGCCACCGCCACCGCCACCGCCACCGCCACCGCCACCATCACCACCGCCACCATCACCACCGCCACCATCACCATCACCAACACCATCGCCATCACCATCGCCATCACCACCGACGCCGTTGCCGTCGCCGCTGCTGCTGCCCACACCCTCCGTCCCCCCGTCCAAATTCGTTCCCACCGCTCGCCCTCTCTCTTTATGAGAATTTCCTGGCTTTGTGCACGACTTAGTGGGCATCAGGTCGGCCCGCCCCGGAGCCCCGATATTGCAACCTCGTCGAGGCGCGAACCAGAAAAGTACGCAGCCCCCCGTATATCGGCTCCAATCTCGATCCCCCGGCGTCTTTCTCTACGCGCGAGGAGTCACGCTTTCAAGGCCATCGTGATTTTTTTCTCACCGCGTGCACCTCCACGATGCTGCGAAAGAAATTTTCAAGCGCTTCTCGCTTCGTCGCGTATTCGCGTCGCTTTCACCTCATTCGCGCGCAACATGTGCACACTCGGACTATGCCTCTCTCTCTCTCTCTCTCTCTCTCTCTCTCTCTCTCTTCGAGAGTAATTGCGTCGGAATGCTGGCACTTTAAACGAATTAATTAATTCTGAAACGAATTGCTGACGAAAGTTTGAAACCCCGTGGAAATGCAGCGAGGCAGTTTCTTTACGCTAAGTAATACCTCGCTTTTCTTCCTCACTTACGTCACCTCTGCCTTTTGCCGTATTGTTGTCCCGCTTTCTCGAACGCACAATTTTCATTACGCTATAAATCAAGTAGTTTTTTTGTTATCATTTAATTTTATTTATTTTTTTTGTTTTGTTTTGTTTTTTTTTTGTTGTTTTGTTTTGTTTTTTTTTATTAATTTAATTTCCCTTCTTCACTTTAAGAGGAATAATTAAAGCAACGTTAAAGTTGTTGGGCAATCTGAAGATTTACTTTCGTTTTTATATTGCACGTCGACGCTACAGTGGGTATAAACAAAGCTATGCCCCGAGCCATTAACATATTAATGAATTAATATTTTGTTTTTTTTTGTTTGATTTTTTTTTTTAAAATTACGCGTATTTTACAGTACGCGTTCTGAAAATCCAATTATTTATGTGATAATAGTTGGAAATGCAAAGGGCAACAACAATGACCGATAAAGGAATGTGATATACGACAATGGTATAATTTTATTTTTATGCATTGGCCGTGATATCGATTTTGCATAAACGCCGGGCTTGATAAAATTGCAACGTGGTGCTCTATACATTCAGTAAGTGTTTCGTTTCATCGGCATAACACGTAACAGCGGGAGACGAAGTCGTCACGTAATTCATATTTCAGGTAATAGCGTGAGTAGGTGTGGATCGCTCGATGTCGCACACGCCTAATGGAAATTACACGGCCATTATAAAAGGATATGGTGCAAGGCAATGGAGAGTGCGAAACGAACCGACGGCGGAATTTCGTGCAATTGTGAAAAGTGACAAGTGTAAAGTCTCTATTGGCTGCTCGCTACCGGATGAGTTTCAAGCCACTAATTTTGAGTACGTCCTCGAGTGCGGGATAAAGGGCCTTCAAATATAATAGCCAGCCGTGAATATACAAATAAGCAGTCACAAATAACCGGTGGGTGGTCCAGGCGTAGGTGTAATAAATCTGCAGCAATAAACTTAAATCATCTACAAGTATAACGTAACTTTCACAATGGATTTCGACCGAGTAAGATATTGCCGTTGGAGGAGGAGGAGTAGGGTGACGGGGGGGTGCACAGTTAGTGTTTCATACGTCGCTGAAGGAATTGTTTCGTAGGGAAAAAGAATATAATAACGTTAACAAAACGATTGTGTACGTATATATTTCCGAGTATGGAAATAAATTTAGGAAATGAGGTAGGTCCAAGCGTTAGTGGCCTTTTTGAAATCAAAGTACTTTTATCAGTCGGTTAGGCTCTGATAATTGTGCCGATTTCGACAAAAAGAAATTCTTAAAGACAAGACACGTGACGTCGAGTCACTAGTTTTTTTCTTCTTTCTATTATGATCGAGCAACACTACGTAGCTTAATAAGGTGTTAAAAGGTTTTCCAATAATTGATCGATTGGGGGGGGGGGGGGGAATCGTATCGGTGGGCTATTTTCGATGGGGGGATC
>NW_011948416.1:9584106-9585995 GCF_000503995.2 Ceratosolen solmsi marchali | reverse complement strand
AAAGTGTCCCAAAATGTGTGGGTTGTGGGGGGGGGGGAGGAATCGTATCGGTTGGCTATTATCGATGGGTCGATACTGTATTTTCCATTATTCGAAAGCGTTAATGAAACAAGTATCCGCGTGAAAAATGCTCGCCAACGCAAAGAGTAAGAGGACATGAACAAAAAGACAAAACAAAAAAAAAACAGAAAAAAAATCAAATAACAAACAAAAATTGGATCTTTCGTATTAATTACATTAGCAATTATTTCATATGATATTTCTTAGAGAAATGTTACGATCCATTTATCGTGGCTAGTTGCCCGCCCGAATTCTTTATCTTTTAGCTTTCTCTGAAGGAATCGCTATAAAACGCGCGCGCGCGCGCGAACGCACGCACGCACGCACGCACACTCACCCACACACGCCGAAAGAAACAGGAAATCATCGAACGCTGCGACTTCTTCGTCCGCGCTATTCAGGGTCAGACTTTGGGCGCAGAAACGATCGTCCCTTATTTTTTTACGGCGTCGCGTT
Organism: Ceratosolen solmsi marchali; assembly: GCF_000503995.2. NCBI lineage: Eukaryota > Metazoa > Arthropoda > Insecta > Hymenoptera > Agaonidae > Ceratosolen > Ceratosolen solmsi. Next base: position 9,585,479 of record NW_011948416.1, on the reverse strand, counting down.
TAAAACAATTATATTGCCGGTGGACTCGAGCCCATCGAAAGCCCGGTCCCGTGAAAAATATGAAAAAGAAGAAGAAAAAAAAGCTGGAAAGTACCGTTGGTTCGAAAATAATGTACTTGTCGAATTATTTGGGGCAACGTTGTGCCTTTTAAAAGTACAGGGCAAAGGAGTTTCATATTTTATTGAATATCGAGAGAGTAATTAAATTCGCGAGTATTTTCATCCGGATAAGTTATGCAGCTCGAAGGAAAGATTAAAGAAGCGTATCGTAATGCTCTTGTAGTCAATCATCTTGTAATCAGGAGTTATTTAGGCGGTAATATTAAGATGTTATAAATTTAGATTTTAGAGAAGGGGATGTGGGTTGGGAGGGGGGCGGTGAATGACAAAAATCTCTTTGATAAATCGCATTCTTGGCCTTGATGTATCGGGCCTTTTCAACGTATACGATCCCGAATATTTTCACTAAAAATTACAGATACGTTCGTAGACGCGAATTTGTGCAAGCTTCGAGCTTTCTTTCATTCTTTTTTCTTTTAAAGATCAACTGCCAATACAGCACACGATTTTAGACTTTCGACTTTGGTCTTCGAATATGCCTGGATGAAAAGTTTATGAATATTATGGTTTCCCGATAGTCTCGATATTATCGAGAGGGAACAAAATTATAATTCATCCGCAGGAGCTATTATACGCGACCCTAAGCCTAACTTGCCATTCGATCGTATCAACCCCATGTTGCAATATCTTCATGAATCAGTTGAGATTAATTAAACAGGACTGTCCTGGCCGTGGAAATATTATTTACGGCATTACGGACCATTGGTATTCGATTTCTCATAAACCAATTTCAAGTTGCAATAATGTAAATCTGACTTGAAAAAAATTAAACGCGAAGGTTCTGCGACGCATTGAAAAGCGATAATGACACTTAAGGGAAATATTCGAATTATCTGGCGCTCGTCGTGCATATTGAAAATTCCGTAAATAGTTGCGCATGGCCTGATCGCGAGCAACCAATACGCCTACAATACCTGCTCAACAACTTAATAGCCATTACACGTATTAAAGAAATTAAAAGAGAGAGGGAGAGAGAGAGAGAGAGAGAGAGAGAGAGAGAGAGAGAGATGAAGAAAAAGAGAGCAATGTCTCGTCGAGACTCAATCACTCAATGCCTATGCCCATTTGCGCGTACTTCATGTAGTCGACTTCACATACAGCGATGTTCCCCGCGTCTTTCGACTGCCCCTCCATCAACGATTATCCCCTCACGACTTCGTCTTCCTCCTGCAACCACTACTGACCCTGAGACTGTGTTAGTGTCCCCCCCCCCCCCCCCCCCCCCCCCCCCCCCCCCCCCCCCCCCCCCCCCC
>NW_011948416.1:9562176-9584096 GCF_000503995.2 Ceratosolen solmsi marchali | reverse complement strand
CGCGCCCGCGCACGCACACGCACGTATACCCTATTATTGCATTGTCCAATCGTGCGCAACACTCACACGTGCTCACCCTTCGAAATTACACTCAGATATCTCTAAACACCCTTTGTCGCTCCCCAACCCGACTTATGTATGAAAAAGAGGCCTACCGACTTAAATGATGCACCTTAGATTTCACTTTTGCTGCTATTTTAATTAAGAAAACTCGTATGATACGCGCGCGCACACACGCACACACAATTTCTTAAAATCTTCGTATGAAATTTTAATTTATATTCTATCGTATTATTATATCTCAACACATCTCCTTCCACTACTATTTATCGTTTTTTAAACTATAATTTTACGCTTGTTAATCAATGCTATTCCTATTGTTGCACCGACGCATATTCATGGGTCATTTATACATATATGTATATATTGTTTTATATCTACTAATGTCCATTGCTTTTATAGTTATAGTTTATATGTTAATAGTTATCATTCTTTGTTGTTTACATTTAAATCTTCTACTTTACGAAATCGAACCAAGTGCGCGTTTTCTTAATTTGTTTGTTAAATACTTATTACGTTTATGTCATTGTAAATTTATTTTAAACGATTTGTTATAAAACCTCCTACATTATATTATATCACATTCCATTCATCTCGTATAAAAAATTTAGATATTTTTTATTGATTGCAATTACTATAAAACATTGAAAATAATTGTTGTTATCGATATGCTCAGCAGCTATGTTAAAATGATTTTGCTTCATTATAAAATTGGGCCCATCAGTGTTAGGAGTAAATTAATCTCACGTTATAATATTGCAAGAGTTATAAGTAAGAGTATCAATAATAATCAATGATAATAATAAAAAATAATACCAATTGAATAGTCGTAGTAGCGAATCTTAGAGCAAATAAGTAATTAGATGGACGATAATTCCAAGATGTGATACAGTAATAATACGATAAAATGTCCTTTCGAACAATTATTTTTTGATGGCAAAACGGTTATTTGAATAAAAATAAAAATTGTTTTTAAATTGGAACATCTTTTCGTGGGTGTAATTATTCCTGGCTGTAATGTAATTATTGTTTTTTTATTATGAATTTTCGTTACTGGCACTGCCGTGTGTGGTATTACAATGGGTAGTATATAAGGAAAAAGTTGGAGCGAAAAATACTTGGAAAAAAAAAATAAACGGCCGAAGAGGGACATTAAGGAGGTGAAAGGAGTGAGTGAGAGAAAGAGAGAGAGAGAGAGAGAGAGAGAGACAGACAGACAGACAGACAGAGACAGAGCGAGAGTGTCAGAGAGCGGCAGGAAGGGGAAGAGAGGAGAGCGAGCAAGTGAGTAAGAGTAAGCGCAAGAGGGTGGGGGAGAAACAAATAGATACAGCAGACAGAGAAAGAAGCGTTTATGCGTTGAAGAGAAGGAGAAAAGTGAATACACACGTAAGTTCATAGATACCGAAAATGTAATGTTGCGTTAGCATATATACGTACGCGCGTACGACATTAGTAAATAGAGAAACAAAGAGCAAAGGGGTTAGGGATGTTGGAGAGAAGATAAGCGGCATACACATGTGTGTGCAAGCCCGTTATATGCGCGACAGAGCGACAACTACATACTTATAGGCACAAGTGACAGAGAGACAGTGGAGAGTAAGAGAATGAGAGAGAGAGAGAGAGAGAGAGAGAGAGAGAGGAAATTATAGTCTCACTCCCAAGCAAAGATAGGAGCAAAAAAGGATGAAGAGAGTCAAAGTCGTACGGTCGAGCGGGTGAGGAGGAGGGGTACGGTCATGCATGTGTGCGTAACTGCAGGCGTATGTTTAACACGAAGGCGCTCGTGTGCGTGCAGTTTTTTCACAGTCTCTTCTTTTCTGCGGAAGACTAATATATAATCCGATAGAGAACAGGTGTATAAAGGTCATGAGAGGCGAAAACGCATGATAAAAGAAAAGAAAGAAGAGACGACGGTTTTTAGGGGTTGAAATGGAGGTCGGAACATGAAAATCGAGATATACGCGACATCGTCGTTGTCTTCTTCTGCCTCCCCAGTCTCGTAAGTGTAAATAGAGTGAGCGAGCGAGTGAGAAAGCCCGAGAGAGAGAGAGAGAGAGAGAGAGAGAGTGAGAGCGCGATACAAGCGGGGGTGCGAGTGCCATTACGGCGGCGGTTCTCTTGCACGCAAGACATTATAGGCGGCATGAGCCTTAATATTCGTTGCGCTGCACCTCGAAAGCATCTCGCGATTACGCTTTTATTCTCTTATTACACATAAGTGAGTCGCGGAGTTTTGTTTGGATAGTGGAGGGTTATGATACGCGTTGCCTCCTTACATGTGCAGTTTTTTGATTCTCAGTTAGTCAGTGATGTTATTGTGCTGAAAATTTGAATTATTGAGGAAACGGGCCCTGACTTTATTCACTTCGTGATCCGCAATAATGATGTACTCGATGCAGGAGATGAGTCTTGATATTTTATTGCAGAAAGCTAGCTTGGTAGGTTATAGGGGTTAGATATTCATGGATTTTCTCAAGCAATTTGGAATACTTTGTTTGAATCACTCTGGAGATCTTTTGACAATGTATTATTTTCTTTATAATTTTTCATAGTGTTACTAAAGTTTAAAATTTGAATTAACACAGCATCAAGTTAACACATGCACAATACGATAATTGAAATAAAAATCTTAATACAATGTTCTACGATTGATTCAGAACTTTATTTTTGTGACTATTATTAAGATTATGTAAGTTTACTAATATTTTTTCATAAGACATAAATAATTTTAATTAGCATTTTAATATTATAATTGTTGAAATAAAAGTTTGTTATAAGCAAATTTGAACTTATCATTCGTTATAAGAAAAAAAAAAGTAGTCTTAACGCTTATGTAATTTAAAGTAAAATAGACACCTGCAAAAGTATTAAAAAAAAAAAAGACAAAAAATATGTATTTCACAAGCTAATATAAGTAGTTATACTACATTATTATATCGTTGAATTATATTTTATTCATATGTTTTTATCATCTTAGCACGCAACATCGTTTATTAATGCATCACTTTATTTTAGATATCCAACTGATACGCTGCAATGAATTTTCCACCGTTTGGAGGCCATTTCCCTGGTGCCATACCGAGTATCCATCAGTTTACGACGGAGGGCTCGGGTGGTGCCAGTGCTCGCTACGCTAATCACTTTTCCAACCAACCTCCCATTGGAGTACCAGTGGTGGCAAAGTATAGGCACGAAGCAAATAGCGTCCAAAGTCAGTCCCAGGTGATGATGAACAATAAAACTGCCTATTCCAATAGCAATGTTCATCATTATTCAAACGTGCCATACTCCCAAGCCCAAGGTGTACAACAGCGACCTTCGAATTCACCTAGTATGCAAGAAAAGCGTTCTTATCATCAGGTAAGAATAACGAAGCGCGACTAACCGTTTATTTTTATTTTATGCAACTCCATGCTTATTCGATAGGTTAAAATCAAGCTTGGCCCATAATAATTTTCAAACGCTTTAACAAATATACATATTAAACTCGATAATATTAAATTCTTCATTCATCAGTTAGTTTTTTTTATCTCCATGTCCAATACTATCCTCCGTACCCTTATGTCTGCAAGAGCAATGAAAAATGTTATCAAAAAGCCACGCCAAACTATATACAGAATCGAAAACAGTTGAAAACATTCTTCTCCAATAAGGTATAACAAATAAAATTCTTTAATTGGACTCTAACGTAGTCGTACGCAAGCAGAATATGTCACTTTGATGCTACAAACCCCTCTCGAGTCCCAATAAGCAGTCTTTAACCTTGTCCGCCGGATCTGATTTGATAGACAACGGAGACGATAAATCAGCAAGACGTGTGCAACCTTCTGCAGGACAGTAGCGGCAAGGACAAGAGCAGCAAGGACAAGCAAAAGCAGGCTGCGGAGGAGCAGCAACAGCAGCAACGTAACAATGGCGAGGCGACGACGAACGGGGGCAATCAGCAAGACTACATGCACCAGCATCATCAGCAGCACGCGCACACGCAGACGCCGGCTTCAATGCCGGCCACGTGGCAGTCACTGGCGACACCGGGCTCCACCGTCGCTGACTACCTCAGCCACCTGCCTGCGAGTACGCTGCCCCTGAGTCTCCATCATTTTCTCAAGTACTCGGCGGAGAGCATAAAAAAGGAATCCGAAATGGCCCAGACGACGACATCAGTGGCAGCCGCGACCACTACCACGCCCAACATCATGATGTCGCCCAATAACAAAAAGAAGAAGAAGAAGAAGGCGCCTAAAGAGAAGAAGCCCCGTCCTAAGCCAGGTTTGTCCTTATTCTCTTGATAATTACATAGTCAAGAATGTGTCCCTCCCGTCCTTTCGCTAAAGTGCAATCTTCCAATTGAAAAGTATTTTTGCTCGTTTTGCGTAAAGGTATGCAGCCTGTCAAGCGTACGTAGAACTACAGTCAGTACGATTTTACCAAAATCGATATTTGAGAAAATACATCTATACTCTTAATAACTTCTACTAGTTATTGGTGGAAAAAAGCCCATTGGCCCTTTATAATGGACATTAAGATGGATCGATGGATAGATCGAATAAATGTGTAACTTTTCAATTTTTTTGTTATAGCTTACACGCGCGTAACATGTTGTGTAACATTCGAAATAATAATAATTAATATTATTACCAATGGAAATGCCCTTTCATTCCCATTATTACGGCGCTAAAGCCATCTCTATATTAATAAATTATATTCTAGGCGAAATACGATTAACCACGGCGCTAGATGGTTCGACCCTATACTGCTGTCCAGAGTGCCACATGGCTTACCCGGAGCGCGAGCTTCTGGAGCAGCATCTCTTGGGACATACGCTCGAGCGAAGATTCGTCTGCGATATTTGCGGTGCTGGATTGAAACGTAAGGATCACCTGACGCGCCACAAGCAGAGCCACAATCCGGAGCGGCCTTACGTCTGCACAGTTTGCCTCAAAGCCTTTAAAAGGAAGGAGCAGCTGACGCTGCATTTTGTCATTCACAGTGGCGAAAAGCGCCACGTGTGCACCGAATGCGGTAAAGGATTTTATAGGAAGGACCACTTGAGGAAGCATACCAGGAGTCACATCGCCAGGCGAGTTAAAGCCGAGCTCAGTCAGAATGCCGCCGGTAAGTTGTGTCTCCCACTCTCTTTCTAGCTGGGTGGTCACGGTGGGTGGGGTCGCAGATTCATTTGGGAAGGAGTATGGATTAAATCCTTGAAGGAGTAATGCCCCGATCAATATTTTCCCAGACAGTGGTTATACTATTCTCTGTTGCTTATTCGCTTTATAAAACGAACTCTCACAATGATCGTTCCACGTTCCAATGCTCGCGATTATTTTTCAAACATATTTTATTTGTGTGTGTGCGTGCGTGCGTGCGTGCGTGCGTGCGTGCGTGCGTGCGTGCGACTACTTGTATGAGCTCTTAGCTACGATCAAGATAATATTTATCGCTTCGAATTTAAAAATTAAAATCGAAAATTATTGCTTAGACGTGCAAAGTTATAGAATATACAAAGTTAATTACGCTCGTCGAAACTTGTTGGTTCGTCAAAAACTGAAGGACCAAAACCCGGAAGTTAAATATACAATTCATCGTTATAAATTACAATTAACGCATGAACGCAGTTATTGCTGTGCAATATACATTGATTGTAAAAAGTCAGGTGCATATTGAAACTTGAAATACCTTTTTACGTAATTATGAAATGGTGACTATATCAATGCTCAAAATTTCTAACCTATTAGTGGTATATTTCATATCTTACACGACATTTTTATAACATTTCTCACAAACGATTATAAATTCGCATTTTTCTTTTTTTTTCCCCCGTACCAGTTTTCGCGGCTTTTTCATAAGCATTTAATTACCAAGGTACCACGTATTCCAACAAATACCCATTCAAGAAGGCAACTGGTTCTCGTGTCTTAAACCATACATTGCCTTACTTGATATTACGATGCGATTCCTTCGATTCATTGCTTACATTTACATTCTGGCCAATACAGGCGGCCAACAGCAGCAGCAACAGCAACAGCAGCAGCAACAACAGCAGCAACAGCAACAACAGCAACAGCAGCAACAGCAGAGCAGCGTGACGAGTAGCCTGCAGTCGGGTGGCAGTGGCTCGGGCTCGATCCTGCCTTCCGGCCACCCAGGCGCCGCTCTCTTGTCCTGAGCCCCGCCACCCGGGAACTTCCAAGTTCCCCATCCGGCCAACCTCCTTCACGCGCACGGCGTAGGCGGGGGTGGCGCTGGCGGTGGCGGTGGCGGTGGCGGCGGCGGTGGTGGCGGTGGTGGCGGCGGCGGCGGTGGCGGCGCGAGCAGCAGCAGCAGCAGCAGCAGCGCTGCCTCCGTCCACCACACCCTCGCGGCCGCAGCCGCTCACCAGCATCACGCCCAGCAATTAGCGGCCGCTGTCGCGGCGGCGAGCAGCAACCCCGGCGGCTATCAGGCGGCAGCGGCCGTTGCCGCCCACGAGCTCGGCACCTTCCTCGGTACCCACGCCAAGGATTTCTGAGGGCGGGACGATCGCGCCTCCGCGCGATCCCGAGGTCCCAGGTACGGCCAGTGCTGCACCTGACGGGGCCGCGAGCTTTCGCTTTCTTGGGTCGCGCAGGCACGTCTGGCTTTCAAGGCCGCGACTGGGCTCTCCTGGGGGGCCCTAGTGGAAAAATCCAGCCGCGGCAAGTGAGAGACGCGAGCGTTGGGCCCATATTTGAAACTCAAGCTTTTTCGTTGTGCGTCTGAGCGATTATGCTCGATGTTCACGTGCGCCCCCGTGGATCTCGTGCTCGTTTGACGAACGCGCGACCTCGACGGGGATGGAGGTGGGGAGGAGCTAGGCTAGCTTTTGAGGATGGTGGTTGATGCACACTCTCGGTTAAGTGGATGCGAATGCTATAAATCAATTGAAACTTATTTATTTTATTTTGTTACTTGTGTTACTAACATACTTACTTACTATTATTGTCCATTAATTCTGCCGGTACATTTATTCCAAAGTATTATTTTTAAACGAGTCTTTTAATCTATTGACTGTAATTTGCTGGAGGATTGTAGACTCTTCTCGACTGGAAAATATTACTGCCGAATGTACGAAGTACACAACTAGGTTTTGCCTAATTAGTTTTCACGATTAATGCGTAGCGATTTTACATCGTTTAACATTGGAACAGTAAGGATAAGGTATCTCGGCGATTTGACATATTAATTATTTTCCAAGATACGAGAGTTACATGAAATTATTTTCTTGTGACAATTGAATATATTGCTGACATTATATGCGCGCGCGCGCGCGCGCAATATAAACATTGCATCTTAACGAATAATTAGCGGCTCTGAGTAATATTGCAAATTACTTCGTATTTCAGTATTCGCAGTAAGTTGAAGGAAGAATGTTAGATCGTGTGACACGTCATCCTACTTTCGCGGTGTTGTATAATGTTGCAAGTTTTACTAGCAGATGATGGTCGTAAACTTGCTGAAGCTGGATTTTAGCAATTATGGAAAGAACGATTTCTTAACGATTTCCTTTGAAAAAGAACAAGAAAAAAAAAAGAAAAAAAAAAGAAAAAAGCTTCTGTTTCAAAATGCGTTCAATTCGATACGATTAAATACAAGTATAATGCAAAAAATGGAAAATAATATTTTAGTGATTTTAAAGAAGTATTTAATAGTTAAGTAAATATCATCTTTATTAATAAATGTTTTTTTTTTTCTTTCTAAATGTACTTAAATATATTAGTACATGCAATAAACATACGATATAAATATATAATTATTCATAAGAATAGTATATACTAAATAAGGCAAAACTTGCACTAATTAAAAATCAAAATTTTAGTGTATAAATATTTTGCTGGACAGCAAGTATAAAATTTCATTATTTTGTTCCGAGTCTTTTTTGTACTTCGACAAAAAATATGCTTTAATTTAAACATTAGCATAATGGATTGTGAAAATAAACGATCAACCATAAAGAAATTTTTCCACTAGGGTTTGACTGTAGTTGTAACTACATCCGATGCCTTAAGCCAAAGGAATGCGAAAGTAATCTACTCATTCTAATGTTGGTCGGACATTGGTTTCACTTTCAAATAAACTATAAAAGTAAACTGCAAAATATCGACGCATACGTCGATATAAAAGTAGGGCTGAAGTTAACGGAATAAAAAAAATAAATAAATAAAAAAAAAAATAATAATAATAATAAAAAAAATATGAAAAAAAAGTAACAAATAAGTATCAGAAACTATATTGCATTATATATGCTGATGCGTGTACATGTAAGGAATACCAAATTTCTTTCTAAGGATGTAATTTAGGAGTCTTGGGTAACAGAAAACAAAGTGTCGCTAAACAATGCGAGAGAGAGAGAGAGAGAGAGAGAGAGAGAGAGAAAGCGAAAGAAAGAAAAAGAAAAAATATTTTTATGATAGCTGGACGAAAACTTGGGAGATTTTCTTTGTACAATAAAAGTAATGACAAAAAGGTTGCGTGTTAGTACGAAGAGAAGTTTGTTGTATTTGGAAACCTTTTATTCCTTTTTTTATTTATTTTTTTTTCTTCTATTTTTTATTTTCTATCTTTTACAATATTTTTTCCGTTGTACTAAAGTACGTTTTAGTTTTTATTTTTTTATATGCATATATGTGTCATACACGTATCTCGTTAATAATTTTTACATTTTGATCTCAGATATTCTTGGGGATTGAAAATTTCCGTAGACAAAAGTTACGCAAAAGTAATTAATTCAGGCTTTTCTAAAAGGTCGTGAGCTTTTGCTAATGGATCTCTTCACATCACGTGTAGCCGCCTTTCGTTGCTCATGAACATTTATTAATTATTAATCTTAACGCGATGCATTGTTCCATTAATAATTTTATAAACTATACTAGGCAGCTTTAAGCTTTAATATTAAAAGTTCTTAACGTAATATTAACAAGTATTATTTGCAATAGCATTAAATTAAAATTAATTTTGAAAAACGAATATTTTGATAACATTTTGTTTATAGAATAATAAAGTAAGTCCAACACGGTGTAATAATTTCAACAAAAATATCATTTTACTCAATTCAATATGAACACATCGTGTTTGTGACATATAGAAAGCCATGAAAATGAAAGCGACGAAGGCAGATGCATTGTTAAATTTCGAAGTTAAAAGCGAGAGCGACTGAAGTAGCGAAAGAATGAAAGCGACAGAGAGAAAGCACACTTAATTCGTACTCGAACAAGGCCTTAGCACAGTACTATAAATATAAGATAAAGGAAAGAACGAAGTTGTGGCAATATTTTATATAAGATCGGATGCATAATGTATTTCCGATTAGCACTTTGTTTTTACCGATTTCTTAATGAACAAGAATTATTATATATAATATGCAAAGAAAGAGATTGATGACAGTATTTTATATTTTACGCTAATGCTTTGATAGAAAGAAAAAAACATTTTCGTCGTCCTTGAAGTATATGTGTATCATTTGTAATGCATGTATATATATATATATATATATATATATATATATATATATGCGTGCGTGCGTGCGCGCGTGTGTGTGTGTGTGTATGTATGTATGCATGTATGTATGTAGATTTATTCGTTTTGTGATTTTTTAGAGTCGTATGCAAGTAAACTTTTAAAGCTCGAATCACGAGTTTCAATTTTTAAATGTTTCTTATGTTTTTTTTTTTTTTTATTTATATATATACATACATTGTTTTCTTTATAAATGTTTTTTGTAGATCTTTAATTTCGTTGAGCGCTGACAAATTTTTTCGAAGTTTCGTCAACTTTAGAAATGTCTGTATTCTTTATTTGTACTTGAACACGATCGAAATCGTTTACAAAAGGATGAGGTTAGTGTTTTAAAATAATTTAAAATTAGAAGCATTTTTTTATACGAATACCTGAAGCTTCGTATTTAAATCTTTATAAATAATTGGAATAACATACTATATTATGCAACTATATTATGTTCAGAGTAACATAAGCATCGAGGCATTTGTATTTTGTCATTTAAATAAAAAATAAGCCAGATACGATGTTCGAGTTTTATCATAAACAACTAATTGTATAGATACTAACTTTTGTTATCAAACATTAGGATCCTTTAATACTGTAAACTGTGCCATTTTTATATTATGCCATTATTTTACTTGCCGTTTTTACAATATTTTATAAATTGTTTTCTGTAACCGTATTGTTATTTAAGGACTATTATCATACTGTACGATCGATGCGATTATATTTACATTGATTCATAATCAAATACATAAGAGAGAGACTGTCGATAATAAATAGTAATTCAAATTTTAATTGATAAAGGGGAAAAAAATTATATTTTTCTACATTAATTGGAATTTGCATGATTATCACATTTATTCATTGGAATTTTTTAAATTACGTTTTCCGATATCCAATTTTCATGCACATCTTTCTATTTTCAAATGAAAAAATGGGGGCAGACTGCATTGTTAAAAATAATTGTAGAAAATTTAGCATCTACTAGCCCAATTTTGAATACGGAATTGTTATACGAGTTTGTCTAGTTATTACTTTCATTTTACCATTTATCGTGACTTTATTCACCTGTATTACCTCTATGCTCAAGCTTTACTCTTTTAACTCAGCTCTTAACGTTAAACTATACATTATTTGATTCTAGTCGGTCGGCAGCTCAAAGCAACCAACCTCAATTATCTAATTCAATTTCTATAAGCAGTGAATGACGAAGTAATGACTACTCAATCGCTTCTAACTATTCCATTTTAAGGGTGAATATTTTTCTTGCAGCATAACATTCAATTTTTTCTTCTTACGTAAAAATTGAATAATAACACCCACCGACACACACGCATACACACACACGCGCGCGCGCGCTAAAAGACAATTTTACTTTTAAAATAAGAATGAGCAATTTTTAATGAAAACTTGATTATTTAAATTTATCTGACAAAAGTGTCTGATATCATGCATGTGCATAAATGACTAAAAACTATCTCTACCGCAATGGGTGCAATTTTTCAACAATTTTTTTATGAATATTTTTCCAATAGAAAAATTTAAGATCAATGTTACGATGTACGATTATGCAGAGTAATTGCATTTAATGCATTTCAGGATCAGTACTTTGTTAAAAGATAAAAACAAGGAAAAAAGAGCATTATTGCAATTTATTTTTATTTCTTTAGAATGCTTTAGGTGCAATGTGAACTACTAGGTAAAATAATAAGGAAATTCAGGTTTCGTCAGACTTCAACGTTAAGAGTATGCTAAGAATTTTTAATTATACGCGGTAAATACTGAAAGCTACATACAATATTATACATAAAAATGTGAATATACTTTTATGTATATATAAGCATGTTCATATTATACTTTTTTATACTTATGTGTGTGTATATATATATATATATATATATATATATATATATATATATATATATATATACACACACATAAGTATAAAAAAGATGAACTGTATTAAAATACTCTGCCGCCATTTGTAATCATAAATAAAGAAAAAATAAAATAAAAGAGACGGTACACTTTAGATAATAGATTTAGAGCGTAAGTTTGTATACAAAAGAAAATTAACTAAGGCGTTACTTAATAAGTTCAATAGTGAGCGTGCGAAATATGAATAATTTGTAACTCGCATGAGAGATTGAAATGACCGGGTGTTTGTAAGTATAATTAATAACAAAAACAAAAGCGAAAAAACAAAAACAAAAAAATAGAGAGAGAAACAGTCTTTTACGAATGATGAAATTTATTTTAAAAAGTACCGATATGTTTTTGTAATTAAAAAGTGAATTTCGCAGAATGAAGGGTGAGACTTATAAGAATAGTTTTGCGATGGTAATTGCCATGAAAATTTAAATGTAAAGAGATTAAAATTCTCATACATTAAAATGTGGTTTAAAATTGACTATGATCTGAAGAAATTCATTTTTTAGATATTAAGTTGTATATCTTCTTAAAACATAAAAATGACGAATAGCTTTATGATTTATGAAAGAGTGGGGAAAATCAGAAAAGAGATACGGCAGAAACGTAGTTCAAAAATATAATTGACTTGATTTAGTGTTGTAAGGATTTAAGCAAAATCGTCGTTTTGTTTTACAAGCGACGATAAAAATGTGATTGCTACTTGTTCTTCCTTTGTACTGTAGTTTATAATTAATTTTACATTTTATTTAATACGAAGATTTTAAAATTTACCTTCTGCTTGTTAATATTTTTTTTTTTTTTTTTTTTTTCTCTCTCTAAAACTCGTAATGATGTGTTATGCATACAAGGCTAAGAAATAAAATTTAAGTTGTATAGATTATATGTTAATAATGACAAAAATTATGTGGCTTTTTTTTTTTAAACAACCTTAGACTTTGTATTATTTAAAATCGAAGAATCTGCATTTTATAATAAAAATCAAAAATGAGAAAAATTAATAGAATCTTTTTTAGAATTTTGTAGTTTTGTAGGTTTCTAAAGCTATAACAATGAAATATTTATACTTATTTCTAAAGGACATTACGTCTTAGAAGTTTAAAGTCATTGTAAAATGTGTTTTTATATATTTATTATTATTATTATTTTTTTTTAACGATATAGTCAGTACAAAACAGAACACATTCAAACGTCAATTGAACTAAATGCCGATGCGTTAATAAATTGATAAACATTGTGTAAGAACGTGAAATCAACTTAACTTGAACTGAAATGAACTTAAATGAACTTACATTCAAATAAGTAAATTCGCAAAGCCTTGTGCCACTGCATTACATTTGGTACATTAAAATTTGCGAATCCTTTTAAATTCCAAACAATACGATATAAAACATTCGTTTACGTTTCTCTCCATGCGTATTTACATATAAACGAATACACACGAGAAAATTCAAGGTTTTTCCAATACACTTTCGTAAAGACAGTGAAGCTTAGTGCGCGTGAACGAGCGATTGCATGTGCGAACAAATTATAGACAGAAAAGAAAGAAAGACGACTAAGGTGAACGACGGAAAGCATATTTTTCTACGCAAGCTATTTAATTAAGCGATAATAGCGAAAAGTAAAAGTATAAAATGATCGATACGGTAGAAAATTTATTAAAATTAAAAGCACGGGAGAGTGCAAACATTTTGCTTGTTGGCCCTGCAATTAACATTTTTCTTCGTAGTATACTTACTATAATTCAATTAAAAGATAGAATAACGTAATAAAAATTAATTAGACTTAATTAATTTGTTTTTAATAGAAACTGTATGTGTATTATTATTGAAATTGTTACAAAATTTTTCTGTAGGCTTCTACTTAGTGAACAATTGTAAAAGTGCGCTTTGCATTTATCCAAGTGTCTAGTAATGTTTTTTTTTTTTGTAAACAAAATATTCACGTGGTTTATTGAGTAAAAACTGTTAAAACCTTAAAATTCCAGATTTTATTAAGTATTTAAACTAAATATGGGCAAAATTTTTAGCGTATCAAATAATCTTCTGTACAAAATGAAAAAAAATAATTTTTTGACGATTCAATTTTTTCATATATTCTAAAGCACACGTTGTTTATAAATAAAAGTTTTGCTTGAAAATCACATGGAAGAATAGATAACGTAAAGAATAGCAAAACGTTAATTATCATTTATTTTATTCGATTAAAATATTAATTTACCAATTGCAGAATGTGCATCATGAATTTTCATAGACAGAAAATCTAAATTTTTACTCAATATCGAATAATAGACTAAACTATATAATCTATAAGTATAAAATATTAATTTTTACTCTCTTAATTGCAGCGACAAAGAATTTTAACGTGAAATTATTTTATTTCTCAGAACACGGATAAGAATATTATTTTATGTCTTTTTAATTTATTTAATTAATCGTTATGTTTTTAGAGTAGAGAATGGTACGTTGATTATAATTGAGCGACAGGGTTTTTTTTTTTTTTTTTTTTTTATAAGCGAATAGGAACTTTTTCTTTCGATGTAAAAGCACTTTAGCGTGAAATTTTTATTTAAAATATAAGGTTTATAAGAAAATTCACAAAATTTATCTGAAGTTAAAAAAAAAGGCACATAGTTTTATAATTAAGAGTCTTTTATGCATCGCAATGAATTTGTTGGGCTTTGTTTGCAGAATAAGCACAGAACCTTCGACAATAAAAATCAACAGTTTCACGGCTTTAAATGTTTTCATTGAATAGATATTACAAAAACAAAACAAAAATAAAAAAAAATAAAAGGTACCAAGTTACTTGACCAGTGCTATTCAAATTTATGAATTAATTTTCGATGTAAAGCCAGTCATAAGTGTATTAAATTTTTTAATTTGCACGACGTAACTCTTAAGAATATTAAAATGAAAATGATAATGAAAGAAAAATATCCCATTACGAAGATGACGAATAAATGTAAAGCAAAAAGTAATACAAGATAATGATAGTGAGTATGCGTTTAAGAAAATTGTGAAAATAGACTGTGGAATGGGTAATGTTGGAAAATGCGGAGATATACAAATTCCTCGACATAGTACAAAGCATTTAACTCTTTTTTCAATAGATTAGCATGTAAATTGCGTAAAATGAAAATACAAACAATAGTGCAAGCAATAGTTCTTCTGTGCGAAATGCCTTCGAATTTTTATAATAATTGGTTTCTTACATTCGGATAAAATTTGATTGTTATCGTCAAAGTCTCAAATGAATAATTTACTGGTTGCACAAAAAATCAATAATTTTTCTTGCGTCAGGAAACATATGATTTAAATTTGGAGCTGAAAAGTATTTATAATTTTGTAAATATTCCGAATGATTATTACTCTAACGTATCATACAAAAATGTCAAAATGTCAAAATGTCAAAATGTCTGTAATCATTTGCTTATTAAAAAACAAATAAAAACAAATAATCGATTAACGTTCAATTTACAATTTTAACAATCTTTTCATAACAAAGAGTATGAGAAAAAGCAATCGATTAATTTTATTAGGAAATCACGTATTTTTTGTGCAATGCTAAACTATTTATCGCAAAGTAAATATAAATGTATTGTTTAAATTCTACAATATTAAATATAATTAAATTATAACCATTAATTTTAATTTAGAAGTAATACCTTGTATTTGTTTCCGTGATATTACTTTTTAAATGTGAAATGATTATATTTGTGCATTCTGATGCATTCAAACGATAAGTATATTATTGAGTTCATTATGAATTTACAAGCAAATGTAAGCAACAAAAAAAAAAAAAAAAAAAAAAAAAAAAAAAAAAAAAAAAAGAATCAAATAAATAAAATGCAGCTTCGCCGATGACTAGAAGTGAAATAAAGGACAGCGACAATTGAATTTAATGAGTTTCTCCCCATCGATTCTTTGCACTTTATGTTTCATCGAAGATATTTATCGTGTTGTGTAGTTCGAAAGTGACGAAGGAAGAAATCGATTAAGCGGCACGAATATTGAGCACCGCTAACGCGTTAACGATCTTCCGTCGAGTCGAACATGTATTCTGTATGATATCGATAAGAAGGGATTTGCAAAGATTGTTTAAAATAAGACATTAGAAAACAAAAGTAGGGGAGGACGATGTAGGCGTGAGGAATGTTCAGGCTGCGCTGAATATGGACGTTAAGTTTGTGAACGTTTTTCAACACAATAACCCCACTTCCTCCCTCTCCTCCTCTTCCTCCACCTCCCTTCCACCGCCACCCTCTTTCCCCCGCCCGTGCCCCCGCCCCTGCTGCTTTATGTAATAGCCCATACATACCACACACACACACACACACACACACACACACACATATATATATATATATATATATAAATAAAAATTGTGAGAAAACTCAAGATTTATTTTATTTTCATGTAGTTTTGCTGATTTTTTCCCATCTTTTACACTTTCGTATGAAAGTCCAGTGTAATGGCACGAATAATGATTTGTAAAAAGTAAAAGTACCCTAAGATTTAATAAAGAATATTAAAACATTTCCAACTATATTTAAAAATTATTTCGTTAAATGAATTGAAAACGTAGAAAAGAATATAAACTGCCATTCGAAGTTTAACATTTTTTATTAACATATTACTAGAAGTAAATGTTGGGCTTAATTGAAAATAAGTCACGTTTACGTACACTAATATATATATATATATATATATATATATATTCATTAAAGCTGATTTATTATATTTTAATAACATAAAGTAACATTAAGTTAATAGTTACTTCAAAAGTATTAAAAATTGCTTATTCATTAACTCTATTAAGTTTATATAATGGCTGCAGACATTATTCATTGAACTAAATTTATCATTATAAAGAGTAATTCAATCGAGTGTTTATTATAGTCATAATAATTACTTGGAAGTACATAGTAATAATATATTTGAAGATTATCTAATAAGCTATAAGCTATACATAAATGCCAACAATCTGATAAAATTCTATTTAAAGATCATTTTAATTCTAATAGATTAAAATAATAATAATAAAAGAAATGCATATTGACCTGATCTTAATTGAGATCGTTATTCTTCTTGAAATATAAATTTCTGATAATGTATCTTGTGAAGGAAGAAAAAATTGTTTCTGTAAGTTTGCAAATAAATATTAACGTAAGTAAATAATTAATTGAACTTGTGATTGTATTTATGGTATCGCGTCATTGCATATGCTTCTCTATCGTTACAACTAAACTATTTTTAAGATTACACTTTAGCTTGGATTGAGTTTGTGCAAGTTGATATAAATGTACGAGAGCTCCTATAAATTAAAATTAACATTAACTAAAATTATCCCTTTTATTTAATAATTTCGTAAAATTTAAAATTAACTATCAATGATTAATTTTTGTATACATATATATACATATATATACACATATATATTTTTTATACTATATATATACATATATATTTTTTTTTGTTTTTATAAGAAAAGTAATTTATCTGATTTATTGTTTTTTTTTATAATTTAGCTATTATTTAATTTTCTAAACATTTGATAGATAATTGTTATTTTAATGCATTGTAGTAATAGTTAATTTTCATTGGCATTAACGAATATAAACTGCAAAGAAAAACAATCTGTATAGCATTGAATATACATTTAATCTATTAACTCCTAAGAATAATTACATGAAATTTAAAAATATTCATTACAATAAAATTATGTATACATACATATATATATATATATATATATATATATATATATATATATATATATATATAGAGAGAGAGAGAGAGAGAGAGAGAGAGAGATTAATTTTTATTTATAGTAAATAATAGTTAAATTAATTGAAAGACCATATTTATTAATATTAAAGAAGTCTTTTATTTTGGTTAAAAATTAATGCAAATTTATAAATTATTAATTACAAAAATACAAACAGGAAAAAATTTTATAAACTTTTCGAATCAAAATTTGTGTGTACAATAGTCGTATCATGAACAACCGAATGAATTCGCTTTTCGATATGAATTATTAAATTTGCAATTGTTTCCCGATAAAAATGAACGCTCATGCATCTTTTACAGATATTTTTAATTCAACAACTAAAGTGATCTTACCAATCTATAAATCGGTCAATTCATAATAATAATAATAATCGTAATAATAATAATAATAATCGTAATAATAATAATAATAATAATAATAATAATAATAATGATGATGAAAATTTTTTTACAATAGCATTAACAATTTCTTCATCAGTAAGTAACTGTATTCTTCCATTAATACAAATGATTATCATCGATCATTGCAAAATCACTCGTTCATAAATAAAGCACTTATACTCTACGTACGAGTATGCCGCACGTACATTTTCAATTTACGCTTGATCGTACGATTCGTGTATATAACAAAAGTTTACGTTTATACCAGTCGCATTATCCGTTTTGCGAAATATAGTAAATCTACTTTATACAGATTAGGAAAAATTTACTATGAATTGTACGTTTATAATACGAACGCGCTCGTAAAATTTCTTTTCATTTCCATTTATATTTGTTTACCAAATCCCTACGTACGTGTTATGTAACAATCGTAATTATTTTACTATCGCAATAATGTAAGTACTGTTCAGAGTTTCGACTTACGAATGATCTTCGCGAATTCACCGCCTTCGTAAAACATGATAATTCTTTCTTAACTTAATCTAGACAAATTTTTTCGTACGATAGAAGCGGTTAGCGGTGAATCTATCTAAACGCGCTAAAACTTCTATCGGCCTGACATACTTGCTATTTAAATATTTATAAAATAAACAAAACAAAAAAAAAGCAAAAAAAAAAACAAAAAAAAACGGACCGAAAGAAAGAAAAAAAAGGAAAAAGAGAAACGAAGATATGAAAGAAATTGTATTGCATTTAATAAGAGACGAGGAAACCTTAATATAATAAATAATTAACTTAACACACAAAATTTATTGTTAAAATTATTTACCATGTAAAAATATATAAAAAGAAAACTAGCGTTGGCTTGGTTGTTTGAAAAATTATAATTACAAACAACGAAGCAATTCGTGTGATTCGAAAGCTATGCGGGACTCCAAGTTATTTAAAATGGGATGTGTACCAATAGCACACATTTTAACACTTTAAAACATCCAAGTTTCATCGATTTATCCATTAATATCGCTGAGACTTTGTCGCATAATTAGTTTATATGTACTTTGATAGTTGCATTAAAGGCCGACTATACAAAGTCCTTTATGCCGATGTCAAATATTTTCCATTAGGTCCACAATTTTCCATAAGAAAAATTATGAATGGACTCGATTACTTTTAAGCGCAAGTGTTATCCGAGCGAACGGCATTGGATTATCAAAGTCCCTCGCATCGATTAATTCGAAATGTGTCGCGTCGAGCTCGCGAGAGTAAAAAAACAAAACGCATGTTCTCCGAGAGCAATCACTGGCGACTCGTTTATCTCTATCGCGTAGAATGGAATCGGTAACGGATTGGAGTCGAGTCGAGGAAATCAGAGTGAGTTTAGGACAGTGAGTGTAACGAGGACGAGGGATGGGAGCCCGGAAGGGCCTTAACGCTCGTCACTTTAGGTTCGCAAAATCGAAAAGGGAGGAGGTCCAGCCTGCCTCATCATCATGGCGAAGGTGCTTAAACCTTCTTCGTGATTGTTGTTCTGGCTGCCGCTGCCGCCACTGGCACCTCCAGCACCAGCACCAGCACCAGCACTAGCACCAACACCAGCACCGGCACCAGCACCGGCACCGGCACCACCAGCACCACCAGCACCACCAGGACCACCAGCACCACCACCACCACCACTACCGCCTCCGCCTCCGCCAGTCACGCCGCTTTGCGAGTTACTCGGGCTCTTGCTCTTGGCGCTGCTCCCGTGACTCTGGAGGTGTTTCTTCAGGTGATCCTTTCTGTAGAAGGCCTTGCCACACTCCGTGCACACCTGGTTCTTACTGCCCGAGTGGATGACCATGTGGCGCGCGAGATGCTCGTTGCGCTTGAAAGCCTTGCAGCAGGTGCTGCACTGATAGGGCCTGTCCTTGTTGTGACCCTGCTTGTGCCTGTCGAGGTGCTCCTTCCGCTTGAGGCTTGCTCCGCAAATGTCGCATACGTGCGGGCGCTGTTTGTGATCCTCGAGATGCTCCTGTAGTGTCTCGCGGTCCTCGAAACGGTACGCACATTCTGGGCAGTGGTAAATCAGCATGCCTGAAATTAAGCAAGGGAAACGTCTTTCGTTATTGGCTCTTGGGCTTTCCTCTCTTATGCTCATATGCTCTCTCTCTCTCTCACACACACACACACACACACACACACACTCTCTCTCTCTCTCTCTCTCTCTCTATATATATATATATATATATATATATATATATATATATATATATATATCTCACTCTCTCTTATGGAGCTCTAGTTTGGCTTATAAATTTATTTGTTTTTCTGCAGAGAATATTGCTCGCAGCATTGTACAGTGCTTTTATTTATTTAGAAATATATATTATAATACACGATTGTCTAGCTTCTTCTGTCATGGGAATACAATTTTTACCATGTAATTTTAATTCAGTTTGCCACCTAATTGATCGATCTACCTTTTAATAAACGTACATGCACACAGACATCCAGCACGCCGATAGTTTATCCATTTCATAATGCACTCGTGTACTTATTTTCATACCGATTGTCCAAAAATATTGCTTTCATTAATATTTTATAAGCTAGCTGCAAATTTAGTAAATATAAAAAGATTAGGTATTCTAATTTTACACCATACATAAGAAATACTGCTGATTATAATTTAAAGTTAGAAATTAATAATTATAAGCCACTGCATTCGCAACTGCAGTTAAAAGACAAATATTAAGTAAGATGATAATGATACCATTGATTCGCTGTGGTTCTAGATCGTATTCAATCTTTGGTCGAACATCCTGGCAGTTGTGTATCGAAGAGTTATTGCTATTGTCTTCGTATTTGCAAACGTAGGGCAATCCAAGTGTATTGGAACAGCGAGCCAAGTATTCAGAGGTTAGTCGAAAGTCTATCTGTAGGGGGTCCGTCATAGTGGCAGCATCGACTTTTTGAATCGTTTGTGTACTAGAGGTTTGCTGAGACGAGGTCGAGCACATTTCCTTGTTGTTGCAATGATTTTCATTTCTGTTTTCATCCGTTCGCTGAATCGATTGAATGACATGATGGTTGGCGTACGGATAAGAAGTTATACTCTGCGAATGGTGCAAATCCGATGGATATTTCACATTTCTAGGATCAAAAGCCATCTTCGTTGTCATATCTCCCTTGACTTTATTTAAAGTTAAATTTCAACATCTGCAAGTAAAAACATAAATCAAAATATATAATTTTTTTGTCATTATGACTCGATTTAACCGACTGATTTAAACGACTCGCCCGATTAAAATCTTATTAACTATTCAAATAATGTAATAATGTTGGTAGTTAGGTAAGAAATGTAAATTCCCCTTTTTTTTTATTTTAAGAAAAGCAATCTTATCCCTATTATGTTGAAGCAATTAATTTGCATCTTTTCTTTAAAATAGTATCCAATGGTAAAATGTAAAATCTACTTCATAACAGGTGTACTACTGCAAATATTTATATCGCAAAATGACGAGTACTTGAACATACTTTAGTAACGACGTTAAAAAATATATATTAATGTAATAACGTGAAAAATGTTAAATATGTGTGCGCGTGAGTGAGAGAGCGCGAGCGTGTGTACGCGTATGCGTGCGCGCGTGCGTACGTAACTGTAATGAAATGGATTGCAAGTCAACAGATTATCTGTGGCGTATATATTTTGGTAGAATTTTGTCGGCGATTGGTTAATATTTTGCTACACACTGCAACAAGGAGAAGAATTCCGAGTGACACAGAATTTATAATTTCGATAAATCATCGAGTTTGCGGCACACGACTAATAATCACCATGGAATAAGCGATGATAATTTAAAGGAGAAAAAAAAAAAAAAAAAAGAAAGCAAAAAACATTTGGCACATAAAATTATGTAACGTAAAACATTGCTAGTTAGCTTTTGAAAAAAATGGAAGAACAATGTTGGTATCGTAGCCTATCACCTGACGATGCTACTTGGGAGAAAAAAATTCCCATTAAACGCTGTCGTGCACTATAAAGGCCAGCGGCCGTACGTTCTCCCCGCGTATTTTAGAAAGGCGATGAAAATCACGAGGACGAGAATAGAAGTCATGGGCGGCCCCATGCAATCGCGTAAAAAGGTCAAAGTGAAAATCCGCGACGATCAATGGACGCGCGAGAAGAAGAGGAAGAGAAAAAGTCCCGCGAGCCTTCTGTCGTGTCGGCCTCCGTTCTCCTCCTCCTCCTCCTCCTCC